>NC_134646.1:26839086-27146413 GCF_030463565.1 Pelecanus crispus
AGTTCTTGGATTCTAGGTCCACTTTTCAGAAATGTTTTCTTACTTGATCTACAAGTTCAAAGCAAAAGCTTGCAATCAAGCAAATCTGCCAAATGTTCAGTCACATGAAATGTATGTAAGCATGACAAAATACTTGTGTGAATCCACAGTCCTTGTAATGCCACATACGTGCAATGAATGGCTGCCAGAAAGAACTACTGAGTAAAGCCCAATCTTAGCCTTGTCTCCTTCCTCACAAATTGAATGTCTTCCTTCATTCAATCCCTGATTGTGCCTTTTATTTCAAGTTGGGAAGTTTTTTCAGAAGAAGTGATTTAGGAAGTTTGGGGCAAGATCCTAAACTATTACATTTCCACATTTTTTGGCAAAGTAGTGGTAAACTTGTCATGATGCCTGTGAACCCCTATTGTCTAGGTTCAAACCCAGCTCTTTGTTAGCTCACGGTTAACATAATCTTTTTTTCCTGGTGTCCTCAAACAATGTAGCCTCACTCAAAATATTTGATGGATGTAGAGAAATATGTACGTGTTGTTTAGTTTTTCTGCATATTAAGGATTATACTCCATGGTCACACAAGGAAAGATCACTTACTCCTACTCTGAATTGCTCAGTAGCTGGGCTGACTGGCAAGGGATGAATTTATAGAGATACAACATTCAAAGAAAACAAAGGTTGTGTGGTTCTGTAGTTATCTATTCAAACAACAGAAACAGCTCTAATAACTTCAAGATTGAATGACATCTAGGTCTCCTAGATCAAGAAAGAGCAACATAACACTGAATTTTGTTTAGGATGGGGAAGAAGCGTACACTCAGGACTGAGTGGGAGATCTCTCTACTGGAGAAAACCTCATTTCTCATCCCCAGGATCTTTACTGTTAAGTTCTTTGCCTCTCAAACTACTGTTTTTCTGCTAATATATTTTCTCTGTTCCTGGTAGAAATCAATATAGGATAAAGATCCATAGAAATTTCTTCAATATAAGGCAATTTTGAAAGGTAGAAATGGTTTCACATTGTCAGGAATGAATATTAATTAAAAGAGTAAAATTTCTATATATTCTTATAGCTTTTATATTCCACAATTAATTTCTATAATTGATCTAGAAAAAAGGTACTCCTAGTAGTGACAGGATTCCCCCAAATCTTTAGGTTTTTTACAGATAATTCTAAAATTTTTGATCATTTAACCAGGGAAGAGAATGATGAAATCTTATCTTTTCTGTGTGCCCAGTGTCAAAACACACTAAATGAACTTTTAGATTATCTGGAGTAGGGCTTTCTCAATAGAGGACAGATGGCTGTAGCCAACTGGGAGGCACAACAGGAGCCAATATTTGGGTGGCAAAGCATCCTTTTGACATCTAAAACAAGGTACATCATTGTATCCTGTGTTCATTATGATGGTACAGAGGGGGGAAAATGCACATGACTCAAAATTAAGTGAGAAAATCATCTCACAGAAAGGCAAGTTAATGAACATAACCATGACAGGTTGGTACTCCTGGACCTTTTTAAGATCTTCTAGGGATAGGAACATCTGTGTTGCCAAAAGGCAACTTGGACACTTGGCCTTCTTGGACCTGGCACTGTATCTGACACACCAAGGTATGCCATTTAGTCTCCCTCTTTCAAGGCCTATTTTCATTTCGTTACTGTTGTCTGTGAATTAGAAGGGGGAAGTGTACATGGCACATGCATCTGGAAAGGGAACGGAGTAAATAAAATTATTTCTGAAGGGGGATGGCAACAGTAAAGCTGGGGAGCTCTGATTTAGAGAACAGGAAAAAATGAAAAGGGGTGCAGAGCTAATGCGATCCAAGAAATGGTTTTGTTAAAACACGATCAGCTCATGGACTATTTAGAAAAACAGGCAAATAGTGGACAATTGTTTGCAATGAATTATTCACCCTGTTCTATTGGAACACAACGATCCCAGAATGCTAAATTAGGAGTTAATCAGGATGCAATCTCTCACTCCTCCTGTTTGGCATTGCCATTGACCTTATTGTTAGAGAAGCTGTATATGGATACAACACAGAAATAGCATAGCTTATGCAGTATGCCAAAATGTTTAGATTTTAGCTGGCAACATAATTCCTATAACTAACAATCATCAGACATACAATAACCAAAAAACCCTGTAACATTTAAAGAAAGATTGGGTTTATCATTAATTATGAACAAAACAAATTCAACAAAGTTAGCAATTCCTCTCCCAGGCATTTGGTAGAAATATCAATACACTGGAGATGAGTAAATCCATTTACATTCTTAGTAATGGGAAAGTCTGAGGGAATAACTAGAAAAATATGTAATGAATCTGCAAAGTGAAAATCATCAGAGACTTCAACAACTATTTAATCTCAGAAATTATCTAGGAGAAAGATAGCATTATCTTGTATATAAATAAAAATAAAATGTCTGCCATGGCAGTCTTTGGCTGGCTAAGCAGACCCTTCATTGAGCAGGGTGCACAATGGGCAAACTAGTGGGACTTAATGCACCGGATTTGCAAAGTGCAGGCCCAGGACACACAGACTGGCAGAGCAGTATTGATGCCCTAAGTGGTGCTGGATTGTCTCAGAAGTATCCAGCACCAGATACTAGGAATCTCTCAATACTATTCCTTCAGGTAACTTTGGTAGAAACTACACAAGGTATGTACACAAGGTACAAAACATGATGCTTTTCAGGACTGACAGGCTCTCCTGCCTAAACTGAACTCTTCTGTATTCTAAAGCCTGTGCTTCTTATTTTAAAGGCCTTAATCCTAAATATCACTGTTTTTCTATGAGCTGCAAAAAGCCTGAATTTGGATTTTTAGGAATACAGAAGTATTCCATGTATTTCTCTAAGAAACATTACCATTAATTGCCAGAAAGCACTCCGGTTTATGCAGCCTCATCTTCAAAGGTGACGTAGACTCCCATCCACATTTTGACTCAGTCTAAGAAAAATGAACACATTTCTATTTGTGTATTTACTGAGCATTCTTTAGAGGGATAAGGTTTGTCTGTATAAATCCCAATCAACTTAAAGGTTTGACGGCTTTTCAGACAGGAGTATCACTGCAGTTTTACCTGAGTAAAGTTTCTCACTTCAATAGGATCTACAAGCACGCATCTGAAGCAAACCAGGCTTAATGTCAAGATGTCATTGCTTGCATCTGCTAGTTGGGCTCTGAAGTAAAGAAATGCTTTTAATTCTGGTCCTCAAAAATAAAATAGTAACCTTTCAGTCAATTTGTTTCTTTTCTCATTTCCAAGCACTCAAAAGCTCTTTGGGAAAGGTGTTGCACAAAAGAATCTTTTCAGAGAGGAAAGAAATGTGCTCCAAAGAAACGTGTGAGACCTCTGTATGTAAACATATTTGTGCAAACAGGAAATGGCAACCCAGAAGGTATACAGCAGTCAGTCCCCTCGTCTCCACTATGACACATCTTGCCCAAATCTCACTTTCCCTAAATTGTACTCTCATGTCAAGCCAGCTCTCAGAGAAGAAAGGGGCAAAGTTGCTCACCTCTGCTAATCTTCAGTTCTCATGGCTGGGCTGTTCCGCCAGAATCTGTTTTGATAACTGGCTTCAGCTACTGATTCAGCAGAGGGCTTGCTCTGTTGTGAGAGTATAGTTACATACTCCCAAATACTCCTGGATTTGGAAAGCAAATAAGCTTTACTCTTTTCTGCTGTCTGCTTGCCCATGTGTCTTTGTAGAGTCAGGTGTTCTGCTTTACAATCAGTTTCCTGCTGGGTTCTGTAATTGGGCTTCCAGATAAAATAATCTGGAGTGAATAATAGCTTGGAAAGAGTTCTTAATCTTCATTTTAGTGTTGTATCTTAAGACCACTTTTTCCTTTTCAGCTCCTGTGATCAGGGCAAATTTCCCAACATTAGCTCAGATGTTGTTCCATCAGCATATATATAGCATACATGAGCAGCAATTCTTATTACTAATTATCACCTATAATACCTCAATTATAAGCAGAAGCTCAATTTCTTATTTGAGAGAATAATAGGTAAAAAATATGCTAATTAGAACTAGTTTTTCCCTTTGTCTTCAATGGATGAAAAACATTTTTATGTAATCAAATCCTTAGCATACACACTGAACAGCATCTATTCACAGCAACGTAGATGCTAAACCCAAGATTATAATTTTTTCTCTCTGTGTTTGAGCATTCTACAGTTGCTTAAATATAATTAGTTAGCATTGCATTCATTTAGCCGCCGGCAATTCTAAGAGTCTTTTTATATTATCTGTTACAAGGAAAATCACACTATGTTCTTAAACCAGTAACTAAATTCATTAGTCAACATAATTTTCTCTTCAATATCCTTTTCTTAATAGACCTTTTTACCTATCAACTATACTCCAGAATAAAAATAAACTAAAAGACTAGCAAGAAAATATGCAATTCAACATTAGAAAAAATACAGTGTACAATTTGCTGCCACTGGAATTTGCTATGCTTATACTATTTGGCACAAAAGGGGAAGCATAAAGACAAATGTATGAGGACATCTGCTTACATGGATTACTTTTATTGCAATTTAATTATCAATTAACAACAGTTTAAGAAACTTGAATTAGCTATTGACCTTGATCTTTTGTCTCTGCATGCTATTAAGGAAGTCAGAATACAAACCTCGTAACACTGCAGTTATCAGTTTTATGATAAGGGTATGTATAATGCATTCTTTCTATCTGTTAGGTATGAAGCTGTTCCATGTAAGATTTTCCATGTAAGCATATCTACTGTGGAGACATCCATTAAAGGACTCATAGGTAGTAAATGAAACCTGACTTCAAAGACAACCCTTCCTCAGACAAATTAGGCTACAGAGATAGAAAAGGGCAGGAGCAATCATTAATCTATTAAAGGCCACCTTCTGAAATGTACTGTTATTTCTAAGTTCAATGACCATTTTAAGATTAATTGTTCATAATTTTACAATGTGTCTTTATAAATTACGCACTATTAGGTGATAAAATATTGCATACCGGCATCAGTTCTACTTTATTCTACTTATCCTAGCAAGTCAATTGCTTTAATTCAAAATACATACAGGGTTACTCTTAACTTCTGAAGTTTTCCTTTATAAATTTACTAGGGCTGCACTTGTCTCATCATTTGCACTATCACTTACAGTGCTATCACGGGGGGAAGAGCATAATCATTCTGATTGTGTACTAGTCCATAGCAGAAGATGAAGAACTGGCATAATGTTTTGAAGAGCGTCCAACCTCCAAAATTCTGTTTCATGCTGAAGAAAATATGAATGACAGAATTACGTGAAAGATGAAGTCCTGGTGTTATAGGCTGAGATAAATTATCAGCTTATGTTAAACCATAATTTCTTCCCAAACAGTGTAATAAAACAAAGTATCACTCATCTGCAATAAACTTTTTTTTTTTTTAATTTTACTGCATTTCAGCTTCAAACCTTTCAAAGGTTTTTCTCCTCTTCTTTTTCCTTTTCTTTTTTTTCTAAATGTTGGTCAGTTTTTAAAACAAAACCCTGCTGTTACAGGACATATAAATCTAAAGATTTCATCAAATATAATCTTGGAGAAAACTGAGAGATCATTCGTTTATGTACGATGCAGAAAGAGAAGACATTTAGCAAAAAATTCAGATCTCCTCACAAGCCTGTGATCATCTGTGAAGGGGCACTGAAGTGTCAGGCACACGTCCACCCAAGACATGCCAGTTATGCGCTACAAAATGGTTACTCGCTCATGAACGCCTAATGTGGGATGTGGAGTCATGATCACCTTCACTTCCCAGACTTATAAATGCCTGGGGAAACCTCAGTTATGTCAGCTGATTGGGAAAGGCAGTATGGGAAAAACCACCACAGAAGCAGAAAAGACAAGAATCAGCACTGTAAGGCGTTCTTCCTCTCATCTTTATTTGTAAAATGGGTCAGGTACATGATGGGACCATGTGGCCTGTGGAACAGTTTTTATATTTTTATAAATATAAAGTTATATATATGTGTGTGTGTTAAATTTTCAAATATATATTATACATAATATATTTTAATACATATTTCACATTTATGAATTCTGGTTGCTCAGCAGGATATTAGTTTTGTACACATTTTGGCAAAGCTTTGCTATTTCAGAATTTATTTCTAAATTAAGTGATTTCTACTGCCTGTAGGAAGCTCAGGCAAAAGGACTGAACTGAAAGCAACAACAAACAGACCCTCACTGCTGAATATTTTATTGTTAATTTATAAGAGATGCTATTTGCAGAAACACAGCCTGCCTGCTGATTCACTAAGTGAAAAATAAGAATGATAGCTAAATCTCCACCGATTTCAGGATTTCACAGTGTTCACGGGTAGGATGGTGGAATGATTCTGATTTGGGCAGTAGAGCATGTTGCAACCAGTCTCCTTCCCCTCAAAGTTTATATTACAAAAACAAAGCTAAAAGCTTGAGGCAGTACCAATGCTGCCATATTTATTTAGCTGATCCAAAGATGACAATGCAATATTAAAAAAAAACTACCTCAGCCTATAATACTTGAAACAAAAGGGACTGCAGCTTCCATTTGTTCTCCGAAGTCATGTCAGTGAAAATACAAACAACCCTAAAAAAACTCCTGTGAATTGAATACTTAGCATAAGAATAAGTATTTTCCTAACCTTGACTTAAGTGAGTTTAAGTTATTTAAACAGCTACTTTAAAAAATGAACCTTCAACACTTTTCTAGAGACAAAATATCAGCAAACTCTACATACCTAACTGCCCATACAAAGTTTATTGAAATCTTTGATTTAAAGTTTATTGCTAGCACCCTCAATCTTTTCCTTTCACCTCCCTCTGAGGTGTATTGAACTTAACACCCGAGTTGTATTAAACTTAGCATGAAAGATGGAGAGACAGAAGAACGTAATGAAAATTTATCTCTTCCCAGGCTCGTGAATGTTGGTGAACACTTTAAAGCCAGTAGCGTGTGTGTGTGTGTGTGTTGGGGTCCTTCTGCTTGTCTTGGCCTGGCCAAATATCTTCCATAAACAGCTTGTCATTCATAAGTAGAAGTTGGATAAGTAAAATTATTAGAAAAATAAGAAGAAAGTTCCACAGGGTGCACTGACAAAGATGGGAAAGAAAATCCTGTCTCCCAGCGCCTTTTTCACTGGAATCCTCAGTTTCCCCCTCATTCCCATATATCAGGCAATTTTTTAAACACTAAATATTTTAGGTAAATCATAAAAGTACTCACAGTAGGCTAATTTGTACTTCTGGTACATCACTAAGTCCTTGATGGCCTACCAAGCACTTCCTTTTCAATTCCATTTGGTATTTTGAGTGTACTGTATTTATTGACAAAAAAAACCCTCCAGAGATAGGCAGTTCTATAAAACTTGCCACACATCTGTTGGATTTTTGTTTATGTATTGAAATGTAATTGGGCAACTGGAGAAAAGTGGATTTGTGAGGTGTTATTTTCCTAAAGATTACATTTAATAATGTTGGTGTTCCCTCCATAATTTATTTGATTAATAATATTTGATCTAAACCCAAATTATGACTTCCCACATATATGACATAACTAATGAACTGTGAAAGGAAAGCTGTTCAGATGGTCACCAATAACCAATGCTTAGTTAATCCTTTAAATAAACCGGAGCTCACAATGTGTCCCTTTGAAGTCATAAATAATGTATATTTTTCTTTTGACTTTTAATAAGCCAGTGGAGTTCATCTCACAGTCTCCAAACACATATATTTTATTATGGGCCTCTGCAGTTTACTTTAATTAGTGTGTCTGAGTGCTTTGGGAGACTTAGCCCTACTGAAAACAAACAGAGTCTTACCATCTATAAAACATTAGCTCCCTTTGGTTTATCCTGATACAGCCGAGGCTCAGTGAGAAACACATGGTGTAAGTAAACACTCATAATTGCATTAGAATTCCCGGGTGTATTGGTAATTCAAACCCTGCTTCATGATATTGTTAGAGCAGTTAGAGCAGGTTTACCAATCTCCTCGTCTTCTGGGATTTCATGAAATTCCATTTGGAGAGAACTTTAAATGACAAATCTAATAGAAACAGCAACAGACAAAAGCCACAGAGGTTCTGAAAAGGAAGCACACTGCTAAAACCCTTGGTGTAAGTGTGTTTTGTCATGTCTCTGAAATTTCTCATTCCTCTAAGCTCCTTGCTGATGTGTTCATTTTTGTGTATTAGGGTGGGGATGTCTGTGGCTTCCACTGTCCCCTGCAGAACTTTTGGTCCAATCTGTCAAACAACCATATGTTCCTATTTCTCAGCTAATTTTCCCAGCAAATGACACAGTCAGCTCCAAAATGCAACATATAAACCAAAACTAATACTATGGTTTTAGTAGTATGTTGAATGATAACAGGTAAATTTTTTAAGAAAGGAAGAAATCATTGCTGAAGGCTTTCCACTGTAAGGAGGATTTAAGTAATTGAAAATCCTTCACATGCCTATAATTTGCAATTTCTTTTTCCAAAAGAAATAAAGCATCCCTATGAAACAGACTGAACAAAAATACAAGCAGACTGGTTTGACTCTAGAAAAAACCACAGCTATTAGACTTAAACCAAATATTATTCAAATTAATGTTGGTAACCAAATTACACTCTACTTAGGCCCCGCATGTACTATCTCTGCATCTTCTGGAGTTCTAGTGTAATAATTTTAAAGAATAAAATGTTGATTTCTTTTATGTTCCTTCCATAATGTTGAGGTAAACATAGTGTGACTGCTTAAACAGCAGGATTATGACTTCAGTATAAAATGAATTACATGGGGTTTTAGTGTTTGTCTGAAAAATATATCTTAAAGGTACAGTGCTCCAGTATTTCTCTGACAAAGTTTTCCAAACTACAAACTGTCTCCTCTAAATGAAAATTTTTCATTGACATATGACATAGCAGCTTTACAAAAGAGCAGAAACTTTTATATAAAAAAATCACAGAAAAAAAAATTAATCTAATTTTCAAAAGCGGTTCAATGTCAGGGATGTATATCTTTATATAAAGCATTCCATCGAGGTGGGGCCAAATTGCAATGCCTACCACTAACAAGTACTACCTGTAATTTTTCACATAGTATTGCTACTCAAGAAATGCAGAAATATTTATTTCATTTAAGTGCTAAACAGTTCTGAGAAATAAAATGAAAACACGTTTCATTCTACTCTCTGACCCTTGAGATCCTCTTGAATCATTTGTACCACTGTACTTGTACAAGCTGATCCTTCTACATTTACTGGCATTTGTTTCAGCGTTGGCTTTGTTGGCCAATTATGTCTCTTTGGTTTGCACCTTCTGTTTTCTGCGCCTATGAAACTCCCCCCTTAAACCTGTTACGACGTTTCAAAATCTAGTAATTTTCCTTACAGGGTGTTTATAAATCCATGCCCTTGTTTTATATTACAATGATCAGTGCAAACAGAGCACTATCAATAAAACCCAAGCTATATCCGCTGAAGGCCTGAATTCAGAGAGAGCTGAAGGTGAGTGGCCAGAGCTAGGCTGCCTGCGCTGTCCCAGCGGCAGAGAGGGTGAGCTGGGACTCTGGCGTTGCCTGCAAAACAGTGACAAGCTCTGCTGGGCCAGTCTTGCTGGCGCCCCACGCTGCCACAGTAGCTGTGGCTTCCCCTCCTGCGCCGCGGAGCCCCAGAGCCGTTTCGGAGGTTACAAGCTGAAGGCACGAACAAGAATTCACTGCTCATTTTCCCTTTACAAAGGCTAAGCCGCTTGTTAGCTGTAGCCTACGCATGCAGAGCACAAGTTTGGAAGATTTACAGCTGTATTTTAATGGTGACATTTTGCTCACCCTGCTACCCTGACAGCAGGGAAACAGAAAAGCATTTCGACCATGTTTCTGCCACTGGAAAATCGGAGTTGAATATCATCAGCTCTATCACCACAGTATACTGTTGGTCTAAACAACGATCTTTGCTGTGGAGAATTGGGTCATCCGGCCCCAAATCCACACCAGTTTCATGTCTGAATTGTGCTAAGTGACTATGGCTGGATGAATTCAGCTTGTTCTTAAACACCAATTAAACTTACATAAATATACAACCTCTGACACTGAGACTCTAGCAAAGCTGCAGTACTAATAAGGTTTGCTGAAGCTATAATTCTAAACCCCTCTGCATGGAATATTTCCTCTTTATTATATTCATCTACAGAAGTTATGCTGAAATTAAAAAAGGACAAACCAAACGCCAGTTTGTCAAAACACACCATATTTATAATATTAAATAATTGAAGCTATAAGTAAATATATACAGTGTTGATAAAATTGAATTATCAGGCAAAGCATAATTGGGGTTTATTTAAACTGTGATTGACTCCATTCATCTGTTATTCCAGTGGATATATAAAGATAAATTACTTTCTCGGAAATTGAGACACAACCTTTTTTTTTTTAAAGGTATTTTTCTTATCAGGTTTTCATTAGACAAGGCAGCCTGCTTTATATGTTTGTACAATTTAAGTAGGCTCTTAGTCTGTTTGTTAATACATCATGTTTATTTAAAACTCCTGAAGGAAGTTATTAATCTGTCAAAACTTTAAAGATTTGAAGCTGATAAATAAAAGAACAATGCTAAATAATTCTTTGTGTTGTCTACAGAAACACAAAACAAGTCTTACAGTTCTTCTCTAGAACGTGAAGCCAGATTGCTTTGAAATTACTCAATATTTGCCTACACTGCATGGCTGCCAAAGCCTGCACTGGCTGATAAGTACACCCACTGGCTTAAACAAGGTGCCTTTCTGACTGGAAAGGTTCAGGAATCAAAAATATGCTTTAATCCAATTTTCAATTTCATATCACAAGAGGTGCTACGGAATGATTGCCATTTGCAAAAAAAAGACAAGCACAATTAAAAGCTGAATCTCTAATTCCTCTGCCTATGGCTTAGAACCAGAGCCAAAAGAAATATTGCCTTAAAAGGTACATTTCCCCTGAGGAGAAGCACACCCTCGACCACCTAGCTGGTGAAATGAAGAGATAAGATGATGTTCAGGTATATCAATGACCAACAAATTGTGTGTTGGCTCCTGACAGAAAAGCCTAGAATCAGTGGGTGGCAAATGTGAGCTCTGCTTTCTGACAGTGGCTCTTTCAGCATGGTGGCAAATCAAAAAGCATTATTTTTTAACCCGTCTCTAGCAGCCAAATCACATACCAGGCTGTGAGAAAATTTGTGTGTAACTGACGTTTGTCTAAAGAGACATTTGAAAGTGATTGAAGGGCAAAGTGAACTGCTAACCACTAATTAGACTAATTAATAGTAAGGGTTGATGACAGCTATTGCAACAACGCTTACATTGCGTCTCACTCTCTGAAAGAAATGCGGCTATTAATAATTTTAGTCTGTGAAGATTCTGTGATGAGGCTTTGGTGCAGACTTCAGAATGCTTTCCTATGAGCATTATCAGGCCTTCTCCTAGACACTACAGCATGGATCCCTTATGACTAGACAGTACCACTGTCAAGTCAGGAATAGATAATTGTAAGATACGGTATCAGGTAGAGCTGGTATTACCAACTTTCTCAAGTTTCTCTTGCATCATCTGTCATTTTTTAGAGCCCTGTCTCAACACGAGAGAACCTTAGCTCTCACTTTAAAATATAAGTTACTACCCTCTGGCTTCAGGACCAAAGTTTGAAAATGCAAACCTGAAAGGTTCATAAATTATCTTGGTCACTCATTACAGAACTCCTAATGCTATCTGGATATACACAATTCACGTACAAAATGTAGTAAGTATCACACAACTTTTGTAAAAAACACACTGCAAAATTTTTATGTGACAGATTGTTTCTTTCCTCTCTCAAAGTGTCTGTAAATAAACTGCCAGTTTTTTAAGCTTCCTCTATTTTATGATGATTACTAATGCTGTGTATAAGCCTCAGCTTGTAATAAATGGTCAACTACCATTATTCCAAACTGAGGTACTGAACAGGCCTGTACAGGATCAGTTGTGGTTGGTCTCATTTCACAATGCAGTTTCCCCCGCTCCCCCCACCCCTGATTCGATAGTCATAACTCTGACACGGAAACTGTGAAAATGGTTTAATTGCCAGGAAGAGGCACAGAGCATGGGAGAATTCATTCTTATACTGCCTTTCTCCCTTTTGGACTACAATGGCCTTGGCCCTTGCACCTGCTCTATGAGATTTACTAATTTATTGAAGAGTTAAAGTAACATTTTCTCTCAAAAATTCTTAAGAAATAACAGTTAAATGCCAGTGTTTTAAATATTCACCGTACTCTTAATTCTAGGCAAGCATATGCATGTGAACCCAAAAGTGGAGCCATTTCAGAATGAGAGCATTCTTCACCAAAATTGTTTTGTGGAATTAGTCAGCAGTGAGACTCAGGAATGTGATGCCATACTCAGCCTAGATTCTGCATTTTCTGGGGTAGCAAGAACACTGTTATTTGCCCTCAAAGCCATATTTTGCCATTGTACAAATAAATACTGCAGAACTTCAGGCTCAAATGAGCATGGTCTCTGCACATAACGGAGAAAACAAAGCTCACTCAATTCAGTTGTGGTTCATATGTGCTTGCTAGTGTCTAAGCCACAAATTTACAGGGTAAGTGCAGTTCACAGAATCTTTGAATCCCTTCCAAATCAAACAATCCAGGCAACTGTAAAATATTCCCCTTTTTCTGATGATGCACATTTATGTAGGTTACATTTTGATGGGACCCTATTAAAACAAATAGAAAGGAGTGAATTAAAGCAGAATACATTCTCTTTCTCTCCATCTGATAAAAGACAACTTTTCTTCTATCATGCTTTCCAGTTTAAGGAACACATCTGTTCAAACAAATGTCTCCCATGCCAGTTCAAACTACCTTGAGATTTTCTTGAATTCAATCATATTTCATTCACATGTCTGTAAACAGGCATCTTTCCTGAATGTTCACTGCTGTATTTTACTGTATGTTCATACTTACATATAAATCTGCTTTTTTGCACATGCTGTCTGAAATAGATGTTTCCTCTCAATTATATCTACATATATCTACAATTATTTAAACATGCAAAGAGCCATAACTCTATTAAACTGACAAACTAAATTTATCCTGTGCTTATTGAATTGGCTTATTAGACATAACCATAACACATTCCTAGATAAGAAGGGGCATTGGCTTGGCCTGGTTAAAGGAGTGGTATTTTTCAGTTATTTTAACCTGACAACGCTTTCAGGCCAGAATAATGTGACAGTTCTCTCAAAATGAAGGCTTCCAAATGGTATGGAGGCAGCACACAACTCCTTTCCCAAGTTAAGATTTTATTGATTCAGACATCAGATACCAGAAGATATACTCCAGTCTATATCCAGAAAGACTGCTTCCGAAACTTATGAAAATGGCTTAGGCTTTATTAACCACAAATGTAAATTAATAGCATACTTTATGATTCTGGACAGATAACAGCACAATTAAAATCCATGGCAATCTTATCACTCATTTCTCTGGGACTGGAATGTGAATTTCCCTCTCAGAATTAAACCATCCCCAAATCCTGGGGCATTCATACTCAGGCAGAGGGTCTCACAGTGATTTGTAAACATGAATAGAGCCTCTGAACGCTTTCACCTGAGAAGTTTTTTTCACACTTTACAGATGGGAGTACGTAGGGAAGTTAAAGGCCTAATGCTGAATAGCATTTTGACACCAAAAGTAGGAGTTAAGTGAAAGTTAAGTAAACAGGATTAAAATCTTTGTGAGCTGGTGGTTAATTGGTACAGCTTACTCATTTTTAACGTGTAATTTCTGAAATGATTGAGACAGTAGGCCCTTTTGTAGAAGGCATTCCAACAGAATGTGGCATTATCTGTTTCTTAAAAAAAAAGATTTAATAAGCAGACCCCTTGTCCAGATTACAGACAATCTAGGATCAATTCTGACCACTGTCTGAAGAGATTCAGTTCTATTGCTGAGAGACTCAACCCTCCCATCTCTCTAGGGAGGGTTGCTCCCTTCTCAGTGTATCAGTGTCTCCAGTCCCTGCTCAGGGCACCATCCATATCTGGTGGCATAATCCAGGCTTCTGGATCCAGCTTTTGCAGCCAAACACATAAAACTGTGCTTAAGCCTTGCCCTAAGGTTTCATGGATGGGCATAATCTTCACTCGGTAAAAGACTGGCTGGATGGCTGGGCCCAAAGAGCTGTGGTGAATGGAGTTAAATCCAGTTGGCGGCCAGTCACAAGTGGTGTTCCCCAGGGCTCAGTATTGGGGCCAGTTCTGTTTAACATCTTTATCAATTGAGTGCACCCTCAGTAAGTTTGCAGACAACACCAAGTTGGACAGGAGTGTTGATCTGCTTGAGGGTAGGAAGGCTCTACAGAGGGGTCTGGACAGGCTGGACCAATGGGCCAAGGCCAACTGTATGAGGTTCAACAAGGCCAAGTGCTGGGTCCTGCACTTGGGTACATGCAACACTGCAGGGCTTGGGGAAGAGTGGCTGGAAAGCAGCCAGGCGGAAAAGGGCCTGGGGGTGTTGGTTGACAGCTGGCTGAACATGAGCCAGCAGTGTGCCCAGGTGGCCAAGAAGGCCAACAGCATCCTGGCTTGTATCAGGAATAGTGTGGCCAGCAGGAGCAGGGAAGTGATTGTCCCCCTGTACTCAGCACTGGTGAGGCTGCACCTGGAATACTGTGTCCAGTTTTGGGCCCCTGACTACAAGAAAGACATTGAGGTGCTGGAGCGTGTCCAGAGAAGGGCAACAAAGCTGGTGAAGGGTCTGGAGCACAGGTCTTATGAGGAGCAGCTGAGGGAATTGGGGTTGTTTAGCCTGGAGAAAAGGAGGCTGAAGGGAGACCTTATGGCTTTCTACAACTACCTGAAAGGGGGTTGTAGCAAGGTGGGTGTCAGTCCCTTCTCCCAAGTAATAGGATGAGAGGAAATGGCCTCAAGTTGCGCCAGGTGAAGTTTAGATTGGGTGTTAGGAAAAATTTCTTCACAGGAAGGGTTGTCAAGCATTGGAACAGGCTGCTCAGGGAAGTGGTTGAGTCCCCATCCCTGGAGGTATTTAAAAGGTGTAGATGTGGTGCTTAGGGACATGCTTTAGTGGTGGACTTGGCAGTGCTAGGTTTACGATTGGACTTGATGATCTTAAAGGTCTTCTCCAACCTAAACGATTCTATGATTCTGTGACAGCCAGTGAGTGATGAGGCAAGAACTAGAGCCCATATTTCCTAGTAAACAAAACTGTTTTCTCATGTTTTGATCTCTAAAAGCCCTCTTGCTTTTTCTGTGCTCTAAGCACTAGGCTTCAATGCCTGCTATCATCACACCCCAGAAATCCACATGGAATTATTCTAGAGACTTCAGCAAGCTAAATACAGTAATCATTCTGATTTTTCCTTCAGACGCTTGGTTGTGTCATACCGGAGTTGGTATGACAAAATGTAGAGTATTCGATAGCATTTATAACTTGAAATAGGACAATTGAGCTGCTTCTTTTTTTTGAACAGTCAGGAGTGTTGATAGAGGTCATCTAACAAGTTGAACACTATAAAGATGAAATTTACACCTGACTGGGGATACGCTCCTGCTACAAAAATTGTAGTGAAATCAGACCTATGTCTACATGAATGGTTATACTGGGTTCCTCCTATGTTGTTTCTGACTCCAGTAGGAAGTTACATGTTATGTTTTTTGTTGGTAATTTACTGAATAAAATTAAGTCCTCTATAGGTTGCTGGCAGAATTTCAAATGCTCAAGGTTGTCCATGTTATAGCCTGTACCTTGCAATAATGAACTGACTTGTAATTTTGAAGACAAATACACTCCACCAGAGAGAGGGAGTGGGAATGTGTCTTGTGCCTGGAGTTTGTGGAAACTATTTCACAATGACTTTTTTTTTTTGAGACTGGCACAGTGTAAAAATACCTCAGGCTACACTGTGTATCTCCCATTTTTTTTCTGATTTACAACAGCAATAAGCACAGCATTCCTGGAATATTAGCAGAAATATTCATATAATGACTTGGGTAAAAAAAGGGATGATTTTATCCTTTGTTCACTGTGGACATCACTGTCATTAAACTGCTAAGGCTTTGAGGTCATTCACTGTGGTAAAGAAAAGAAGACAGAGGTAAACAACGGAAGGAAAAAGGAAGTGGCATGTTCAATGCAAATAGGTAACTGCAAGACTTAGGACATTAATGAACAAACTGCTGAATTTTTATGAGTTTAAGAAGTAAACATCCTCAGCAATCTACTATATTTCCATAGCTCAGGCAGCAGAAGGGAGAGTGCTCATCTCACTCTGGTCTTTCAGCTCAGACTGTCAAAGAAAATGGCTTTTGGCTGGAGGGCTGGAATTTGTGCTGGGATGCCATGGCTCAGCTGGCTTTCCTGGGCTGGAGTTGCTGCAGAGAGGTGAAAAATGGTGCAGGAACAGAAACGATGGCTGTAATATTTGCCAGAGTTCACCTCTTATTCCTCAGAACACCAGGTAAACCAACAAATAATATTAGAAATCACTGGTGCCATCTGTAAGTAGTGTTTTTATGTATTCAAATATGGGGAAAGTGGATTATACCTTTACTTAAAGGCAAGTAGAAAGGAGATGAAATATTCCTTTCTGCTCTCCACAAGGCAATAAAAGAATCATGGTAATTCCAAAAAGTCTGTCTCTTTCAGCCCTTTCTAAAATGCTTAATATTTCTTAAGGCATGCCCTTATGAATAAAATCAGGGGTGATTCTAGGTAATTCTACATTGGTATAGCTCATTTTTTCCTTCAGTCTATCAGCCTATACACTACAGCCATCTAGAGCCTTCTAGACAAAAGAGAAATTACATCTCAGCAGGTGCCCTCAAGGTACGGGAACAGAGTGGAGCCTGACTGATTTAGGGAGCTGAGTGAAAAATAACACTATGGATGGCACAGCACCAAAGATCAGAGTAGACTCATCCTTGAATTTGACTGTTTTGTATTTGCGTGAGGCTGGTTGACTGAAATGATTATTCAAGTTACTCTACTGAAGGATCAAAAGCAGCCCTGACATCTAAATGTCAGTGATGTTCATGTGATTTTTCTAATTCACACTGACAGGTATTTAGAACCTGTGCTACACTTCAATCTCTGCTGGGATGCAGATAAAGGCAGGAAAAGAATAGAAATGTCCACAGAAAGAGAGCAGTTATGTTTTAAAAGTGATATCAGCATTTCTAGGAAGACTTTTTGTCTCCTTTTGCTGAGTTCCATGCCTAGGAGAAGCTATCGATTCCCAAAGCTAAAAGAAATACATCATGTGAAATGCAAACATTTTGTTTTGGAAATTCATGAAAGATTCAGTCTGAAGTGTTTTATTTAAATTAATGTAGATTAGAGACAGATTTTTTTCCCTACTTGCTTTGAGTAATTTCTTCATTAAGATAAAAAAATTCTAGTATTAAAAGTGTTCAGTTGAAAGAAAATAGGAAACATTTAATAAGGAGAAAGCTTTAAACCTTTTGAGATTTCATGCACTCTTCAGTAAGATGAAAGGAACATTTTTAAGTCTTAGCCTCACTTAGAAACATTTTGAGGTGTGCTGTTACCACATCTCATCAGCTTTTTGCAATCCAGAGCCATTTCAAATCTTATTGTGGTATGTTTGGCAATACACTTAAAAGATTACGACTTAATCTAGTTAAGCAAGTTTGACTTCAAGCAAGTGTCTATCTGTCCATCCAGCTGCTTATTACTTTTTGTTTCTTTGGAAAAGAAAGGAAATGAAAATCATTGAGAAAAAAATGGGACAACAAAGTCTGATCTTATTCAGTTTTTCTTGCAGCTGTGAATTTTACTAGGCAGACTTTTTAGTAGATGGATTATTGCCATTAATTCCAGTGGGAGCAAGGCTGTTTCCGGAATGCCTCATTTTCTATGGTTGACTTTATTTTAAATGAAAAATGTTTCTGGCTTTGAAGAACCGAGGTGAAAGAAAGTTTTGCCCTCAAGTTCAAAGGCTGCCTAATGGAATCTGACATGCCACATTTCAAGTTACTGTGGGGATGAAGAGAGGAGGTAGAGATACACTTTAAGAAGGTGATAGGCACCTATAGGTATAGCAGTCATCTTTATGTGACAGAGTAGCAGCTACCCCACTGCATAGCAGTCTTCTCTCTTGCCATTCAGCAAGTAACTACCTAGTCCTGATCTGGAATATGCTATCAGTTACTGTAGCCCATGCAAGTCTGAAGTCCATGGATAACTACACAGGCATTGTAGACTTGTACCCAGACACTGCAGCCAGCTAGGGTCTGAACTCCTGATCCTCCAGTTTCTCATGTAGTTTGCTAGATATCCCACACTGTTAATTTCACAACATTGGACTTGCAGAGACAGAGCTCTAATGAAAGACAGAAAGTAAATAGGAGAATAAAGAGAGTGGCAAAATGTACTAGAGATTGGAAGCAAGGTTTTACAGACTGCCATAACTCTAGCATTTCTTAAATTTTCACCTTACATTCTTTTGTAGAGTCATTAATTTCCTAGGGTTTTGAAGTGAAAAAGGTAAGTAAAACTTGAAAAGGTGACACTGGTCTGTATGGTAGGAATAGAAACAGCCACTAAAATTCTACTGGTTAGCTCTGAAGACAGAGCACTAGCACACCTTCTGTTGCTCATAGAGGTGTTGATTCAAAGTCCACCAAATGTGATGGGAATATTTCTACTGACTGAAGGTCTCTAGAGCTCATTCTCTAAGCACTGAACTTTTAGTGGTCAGACTTCATAACACAGAGTAGTGGTAAATAATTTTTTTTTTTTAATTTAAAACTTGTGGCATGGGCCCAGGGTACTTAAAATCTTTATAACCTTCAGTGGAATTCTCTAGAATACCAACTGAGGTAATAGAACAGTTGCAAACATTTTTTGTGACCACAAAAAGTGTGTGTTAACTCTTTTGTTAAACAAAAGCAACGGCGAGTTGGGAGTTTTCTGTTTGCTTACGTTTTAAATTAGGAGACCTTAAATTGCTTTGCATAGGACAGGAATATTTCATAGTTGGGGAAACAGGCAAAGTGACTGCAAACTCATTCAGTAAGCTCAAAAGTGGGAATAGAATTCAGGTTTAATAGATCCCTTCCTGCAGCTCTGACCATTAGACATTGCTACGGTGTAGTTCACATTGAGGAAAAGCTTAGACATATTAGCTCAGAATTAAAAGTGCAGTTTCTGCAGGGGGGAGGAACCAGGCCTTGGAAGTTTAACAATGCAAGAAATGGAAAAGGACTTTTGGAATGGAAATTCTTATGCTACTGCTACTCATTCTTTCTATATACACAAAGGTATGTCTTGAAATAATTAAAGATAATTAAGTTGTTATACTGCTATTTTAAACACTAAGATTTCATTTGCATTAATAATTACCTGCATGTATGTACATGGTATGATCCCTGCAAAACTTAGTAATTGTGATTAGGTTTGGCAGCAATGACAGTAAAACATTGCCTGAAGGAAAGATACTTAATTTGAAATTATTTTACTTAAGCAGAATACCAATTTTGATTTTTTTCTAGCCAGGTGTACTATTTTCACACTAGATTTTGTGCATTTTCTTAATTGTGGAAGGTATAGCTAACTTTGTTGCAACAGCAACATACTGGTAAACAAGTCTTTTATGTTCATGTTTCAACCTTTTGCAGTCTAGGGCTTATTTTTGTCTCTCATGTTATGTGAGAGAGACCTTCAAAACCACATTCTCTTCTATGTCCTTTCCCTAAAGAAAACCCAATAAAGTTGCCACCAAGTGCCTTTTAACTCTCCATCCTTTTCTGCTACCTGTGATAGGAATCTGTGGTGATGTTCAACTTGGTGCATTTTCTGCCATAAAATTCCACCCAGTAGTGAAGAAAATGGAAGAAATAGGAGGGAAGTCAAAATAGAGCGATAACATGAAATGGAAGACTTGTATTAACAAAGCAATGACCCTAAAATATCTTCTCTCATCTATATGCTAAACATTTGGATAGCACTTTCAGTTAACAAATTCTTGGAGGCTTCTATTCACTGTAAAAATAAGCACCACAAATGCAGCCAAGCTAGTCCATTTAAATAAGCATGGAAGTGAGACTATTTTGCCAGGTAGACAAATACTGTAAATATTTATACTTGCAAGAATAATAACGACAAAAACCTACAGAAACCAACTACAGAGACATCTCATGCATGCATGTGTACATGTGTTTTCACCTGTGATCTACAGTGGATGTTAATAGCAAGAATGTGTTGAATCTTAATTGTTCCTGCTATCCTTATTCCAGATCTCAGATAATAAAGGACACCTGAATCATCTGCCTGTGATACCAGCTTGTAGGAGAGCACTGCAGGCTAAAATGGCTACCTTCCTAGAAACAGGTTATATGGGTAATACTGAAAATATTGAAGTAAAGATATTCTTAGCAAATGTTGCTCTGACGCATTCTGTGAGGACTTCAGAGTCCTATCTTTTGACCCTACATAGAGCTCTAGAAAACAGCTATCATAACTTCTCAGTTATACTAGCTGAAACTTCACGGACCTCAATGAGATGGTTTTGCCCTATTGTACACCATATGGAACAGGAATGAAGGCCATACAGACAAGTGTGGTGGTACATCTCCCCCCCACCCTGTTTTTCCCCTTTACTTCGGCTGCTTTACCATCTCAGGAATTCCAGGCCGCAGCTTTTGTGTAGCGAGTTGGTCAGTTAAGCACCCCTTAACTGTACCAGAAACTCCTACATGGCTGGAGCAGAGAGTGGCTCTGTTCTTATCAAGATTCATATTATGGCTAACGAGGGGAATGAGAACAAACAGCTACCCCGGACAGCCTTGAAACAGGGTGGTATCATCGCTGCTGGAATTCTAACAACAAGCCGACCCAAATTATGGCTCGGATGGAAATTTACTGGTGATTAAAGTCAATCATCTCACAATCCTATAAACGGCAGTCCCAGGTGAGGCCCTTTCAGCTCTCCTGGACCGCCACGGGCCACAGCAGCATCTCCCTCTGATTGAAATGTCTCTCAGAGTCAGCGAAAACTAGCAGACTCTGAAAGTCTGCTGCCACCAGAACTCCATTGTCGGAGATTGACAACGGAGCCTGGGCTGCTGATATTCTTCACTCCTCGAGACTCTGCTCTCACCCGTTAAGAAATGCCAAGGCATTAGACGTGAGTATTTCACTAAACTCGAGGGGAATTTTTAACAGGTATACTATTTTCATATATGCATTTATAGTTGTAAGTGTGCATGCATGAATCAATTTAAGTAGTTTGCAGATGTATGATTTAATTTTAAAAGGAGTTTTATATTGCTGTATTATTCTTATAGCATTACTCTCCTAAACCGTTGACCAAGTCTGAGACTAAGAGTGAGCCCAGCCACACCTCGGCTCCTCTCTGAGAAGGAGTCTAGAAAGCAAGGGGGTCCATTCTAAACCTCGTGACTCAATGGGAGGGTTTCCATATCCCCTACATACAGTTTCTCTCTCTCTCTCATATAATCCAATTTCCTTTATATATTTTTCCTATGTACTAGATATACATATATGCATATATATACACATTATACTTATCCATATAAACCGTTGACCAAGTCTGAGACTAAGACTAGACCTAGCAGCACCTAGGCTCCTCTCTGAGAAGGAGTTTAGAAAGCAAGGGGGTCTAGTCTGAACCTTGTGACTCAACGGGAGGGTCCCCTTTCACCCCCCCCCCCCCCCTTTTTGCCTTTATTCCATATATACGCAATGCTTTTATGAATCATCTTAACTTGTTGTGATTTAATTCTCTTTTATGCGCTTCTGTGTAGTAATAGAGTGAACCTTGCCATCTTCGAATCTGTAACTAAGTCACTGATCAATTTTGTCTAATCACTTCATTAATCATTGAAGATTGAGTGCTATTAAAAATACTATAATCAAATTCTGCAATTCGCTACAAGTAAATTCTAACTTTTACTAAATCAAACTGTGTAAAGTCACTCATTCACAGTGAATTGACATAATCAGCAGGATTCACAAACCTGAATTCGTGACAGACAAGTCAGTCAAGGAACTTTTGCCTTTAGAGTTGCAGGCAGAGTTGGTTTTGGTCCTTTCCCCCTGCCCACCCCTCCCCCCCAGAACTGGATTTGGCTGAAGAGATGAGAATTTTTAAGATAATTTACTCACTTAAAATAACATATCCTGCTAATTTAAGTTCTTATACAAAAAGTCAGATAGGCTTTGGCAGTAAGTTCAGACAGTCTGTGTTGTACTGAAGAGCACATCCTGTTCTCTGCACTGATATCTGACATGTCTGGACTCATATCTCAAAAGTTACTGTATTAGTGTCAGGAGAATGTAGGACACTTTCCTACTTTTTGTAGGAGGTGGAAATGAGAGAAAATAATCGATCTTTTCTGGTATATACTGCATGTGACTGAAGTCTGGAAAATAGCTGGATAGATCTTGTAGTTATAAATAATGAAATTAAATGATCTGATCTTTTTTATTATTAAACAATATATCTATCAATTTTCACCATCCTGATGCTGAAATTCATCTAAGAGAAAGCTAAGACATTACAAAAACCACAGGAAGAATTGTATGGAAAAGAAACTTGAAGAAGAAATATGTGAAACATCAGTCTGACAGCACTAAAATCATAAAAAAGATAAGGGAAAATAGAAATTTAAAAGAACTGACAACTGCACTGATGCTGTTTGGGTATGTAATACTCATACAGAAGATTGAAAGAACAGATGGCAGTGAGAATGAATCCAACAGCCATTCAATATACACTTATTTGTGCCTCTAGAGACTATTGTTAATTTTTTCCTTATCCCCTACCACTGAGAAGGGTAGGGATAGGGGTAACTGTTACTGCTGTAGGAATTTTGTCTTCTTCTCTATCACCTAAGCAGAGCTATCAGTAGTAGAGACAGGCCTAAACTGTCTGATTAAGATCATGATCTGGATTTCAAATGTTCCACACTTAAACTATGGTTGGGAGGGGGATTTTTCTATTCAGTGATGTATGGATATCTATGGATACAAAGATGCATGGGCAAAGCATGAAACTTGAATCTGGGTTTGGTCTCTGAACACTGTACCGTTTGGGGACTAAATAGATGTACACTTGTAGTTTGGTTCAGACTCCTCTACTCATAAGGATATATATGGAAGTACAACATGTAACAACATAAAACAGTTCATAAACTATGTATCTTGATTATTTTTTAAAATTAGAGAAATGTAGGTACAACATGTCCCTGCTCACCGCAGGGGGATTGTGCTAGATGATCTCTAAAGGTCCCTTCCAACCCAAACCATTCTATGATTCTATGATTCTATAACATGAAGAAGGGACAGAGGAATCCTAGTGCAACAGCTGTCCCTCTTGAGAAGTGGATCATACAAATCATAAATACTCCCACAGGCATCTACTGCACTGGTCAATACATGGCACATGACAACCTGAAGTGATGGGGGACATCTGGTCTGAAATGTTTGGGTTTTAACAAGTGGAATTAATTCAAGTTAAAAAAAATCATTTTTATTACTTGTAGATATACTTTTATTCCATGTTAAGCAACAGTCTTAAACCACCTCCTTCTCCCCCTCAAAAAACTCAAAGAAAATGAAAAGAACCCCTTGGGTGATGAGATGAAGCTACTGCAATGAA
Organism: Pelecanus crispus; assembly: GCF_030463565.1. Taxonomy (NCBI): domain Eukaryota; kingdom Metazoa; phylum Chordata; class Aves; order Pelecaniformes; family Pelecanidae; genus Pelecanus; species Pelecanus crispus. Next base: position 26,862,764 of record NC_134646.1, read on the forward strand.
AATATGCACCAGCCTTCCCAGTCTGTAAACATATGATAGAAATTTCTCACTGTTATCTAGAACCAGCTGGAAGCTGATTCACAAGAATGGTGAAATAAAAGCAAGATGGCAGGCATCTGTTACAGATATTTCAGCTACTTACTGCCACTACTGCAGGGGGGTTGGGCTAGATGATCTCTCAAGGTCCCTTCCAACCCAAAGCATTCTATGATTCTACTGACTGATTCTTCACGAAGGGTTCATTGCTGCCATTTCCAGTGGCTTAGGACACCTCTTCTTTAAAAGACCGGTACTTTTGTTAGCCAACATTGAAAAAAATACAGTTGAGACCCACTAGTAGTGAGCCAACTTGCCATATCTGGAAAATATTTCCTTCTCGGTGCAGCTGAGAACAGATGAGTGACACTCAAGGGCTGAAATAATATTTTCAGGATATCAATTAAGTTGGGAGCACTGTGTGAGCTAGTTTACAATGTACCTGTCCTGCACTCTCCTGATGGAGCTGTGCTTCTATGTCCTTATTTCAGTTAGCACCAGCATCGTTGACCTGCATCTGCTACAAAGAGGGCAAGGAAGTGGGGAGATGAATTGCCTTAGTTCCTGTGAAGACCACGAGAGGTCACTCCAGTTATCTAGACCACAATTTCTCACAGCATTTCAAAGGATTTGCTAGCGAGGACTGCCTATTCCTCTCTGAGCTTGGGAAAATTACCTTTTCCAAACAAACAAATGGTTTCCATCACCTGAATGCATTTCAAAGGTTATTTACAATTGATTCATAAAATAAAGAAGCTTAAGGAAGGGTTTGTATGATTTAAATATTTTACTGATCCAAAAAAACAAATGAAGGACTGTACAAATATGAAATACTTGGATTTGAATGCTAACACACACAGACACACAAGGCGGCATCATGTCTTCAGACTTGAACTGAAGGTCTCCCTTCCTACCTCTCTTGCCCTCCCCTCCCCTTCACTGCTTTGCGCACCCTTGATACAGGTTTGAGAAGACACGGGCGGGCAAACGCAGTGCTTTTCTGTGCCCTTTGCTGTACTAAGCAGGATAAGAGATGGTGGCTGTATGAGCAGGCTCTAGTGATTTGTGACAACTAGAAGTTTTTCCCAACAGGAAGTCAACAGATAATGTTTCAAGTTTTATATCTTTGAGATGCCTGAACAGTACAAAGACAACAAATCCTTGTAAGACTCACCCCTCTAAAAGCAAACAAGCAAGCAAATAAATTACATTCTAACCAAATCCCAAAGCTATGCTACTGTTCAAAATCACATCTAGGGATGTCTAGAGCTCAATTTTTGTCTCAACTTCGATTTGTTGAAGCATCGCTTTGACTACTTACCAGTTATACTGTGAATTTGCTACACTGAAAAGATAGCAAAGCTAAAGTCCTGGGCTCCTGGACCTCTGTTTATTCTGAGAAGCCTACTGTACACACAGCCAATGCACCACACAGCTTACTTAGAAAAGCTTCAACTCCGTCCTACTGCCATTTAGTCTTTTAGCCCTATAGCTTTCTTTGATACTGTCATCACATCTACCTGACATAATAGTAAGCTTTGCAATGTAAGCAGTTGTTTGCTTAGACTGAGATCTCTGGTCAGCAAGTAGTATGGTAATGTAACAACATAGTTTCACGGAGCTTCAGACCAAGAGGCACAACATTGCCCCCTGGTTACCTACACAGCATGATTTTTCTAATTTGTGATTGAGCAGACCATCAGATCTGTTTGATAATACACACAAGCCTGAAAGGAAGATTTCACATGAGGAATTCATCACAGTTTCAGGTAAGCTCTTGAGAAACTGAAATCCTTAGGTAAAAAACGCACATTACGCAGAAGTTGGCTCTGTGTGAGCCATTACAATTCTTCAGTCAGCATGATCTACCTGATAATAATACCATACCTGCTGTACACCTACAGTTCTCCAAGCAAACCTGATATTAATTATGCATTTTATCAAATCAAAATGAAGCAAAATATTTTTTGAGAAAATGCTTCCAAAAAAGCACAATGCAAAGAATGAGATAATGAGTTTGTACCTTAGCCACGAGATTCACATAAAAATGGATTCCTAGTGCTTATGAAAACAACCAGAACATGAGCTCTCTGTCAGGCCTACTTCTATGTAATATACTTTGTAGTTTGGAAGAAAAATAGATTAATTCTGACTGCAATAATACAGAGTCATCCAAGAATAAACACCTCATAGAGAGGCAGCTTTACAATCTTTCTGCGGGTAGGATTGCTCTCACTCTCCAGTGTTAGCATAAACTGTGGCAACTAATGCACACCCTGAATTACTGGTGAATGAAAGACTATGAAAATCTGCTGAAGTTTTATTTGATAGAAACGCTTTATTTAGTAATCCAACATTTACCACTGTTGTACGATTACACAATGGCAACCAGATTCTGATAATGGAGTTTGGATTTTTCAGTGAAATTGATAAGTAGAACTTCTTTTAAGTGATACTTTTAAGTCATTTTTCCTTTGCAATTAGCTCTAATGCTTGAAGAACATTTAGTACTGTAAAATGAAACGAATGAATGTGGACTTCACCAAAGACTAAAACTCCCTGTATCATATGAACTCTATATATCAAAAAGACAGCTGATGAATAACTCTGATATAGTGCATATGGTAGAAATGGCAAACACTCAACCCTCCAGCACTGGGTGAACCTCAGAACATTTGAAAGTTTTGTTTTGATCACCTTCCAGAAAATGAAATTATTATCTCAACACAGCCCAACCTCTTTGAGTCTATAAATCAAAACTGTTTTGAACAGGTTTTCTTGTAACACTTTTGACACTTCCTGATTTCAGACAAGTTGAAAATGCCATGAGAAGAGTCTTAGAACCAGTACGTTCTAATTTTTGTTTTATTGGAAATTACTTATTTACCAGCATACTAGAGTTCACCATATTCATGTCATGTTGTGCAGGGATGCAAGGAATGCAAACAGGCTTTGACTGCCGGCATTTCATTTGGCATGTGGGATTAAAATCCTGTGCAGTTTAGATTCTTTGGTTTCAGTGAAGCTCACAATTCTGTAATGTATTATGGAAACATTAAAAAAAAATTGCCAAGAGAAGTTGCCAATCACTCCTAGCTTTGCTGCAAAAATTGCCCATATTTTTTGCTCATAAGCAGTCAGGTTTTACCTTCAGTCTGGTGTAAAACCTTATGTGCTGGCACTTGCCATACCCTCTGCACTGTATTCCTGGGAGACATAACTATCAGACCTATCACTTCTTCCTCCCCACCCTTCTCACCCTGTTTTCCTAGAAGTACTGTAGTTTGGTACTCTCACATTAAAATGGCTAAATTTTACCTTATTCCTTCCTTAACTTCCACAGGCTGCTCACCCACATGCTATTTTTTGCTCCAGAGGGAAAGGAACCACTTTTCCCTTTGCATTCATGTCCAGGATCTGGAGAGCTTGTGTGAATGCAAGGTGAATTGTCATGTCTATGTCAGCTGAGTTACAATAAGCTACAGCCCTCCTCTTTAGGTATTTAACTTCTTTTCCAAACATTGAACAGATAAAGCCCTTATTAACCAAAGTATGTATGGCTGAGTATTGATGACGACAAGGTGTCTCACAGAGATAGGATAACCTACTTTGTTGAAAAAGCACCAACTTATTGTATTATGAGCAAAGATGACTTGCAGTTGCTACTAGTGTCTTTTCGAAAATACTGCTGGACTGAGCACATATAGGAAAATCTGTAAGAATTTTACTTTCATGAAGCCTAAAGAATGACTGCAAGATTTTATTCTCCTACAGCAATGGATCTGCCTCTTCTGTGAATACTCTTCAAAGGCAATGATCAGCCGTACTCTGTATTTCAGAAGATGTATAAATAGTCCTGGAAAAATCTTGTGCTAATTTTGCTATTTCCTCAGAAGGTCAAGTTCAGACATCTCTAAACTTTTCAGCTCACATATTAACCGAACGGTAAAAGTTAAGTTTCTCAAGGCGTGCACAGCTGTAATCCAGCCTCTGGTTTCTAGGGACTAAAGGTCAGCACATTAATCTATTTGGGATAATTCATAGAACCTCTTTGGAGAAAAGAAAAACATTAACATAAAAATAAGCCATGTTTCCTGAAAATGAATCAGAACATTTTATGATATAAAACAGCATCCCAATGATGATCCAAACCAATTACTCTTGTATGTTCAGGCTCAGACTTACTCTACTCTGTTTCACTCGGTATTGCAGCTCTTTTAATAAAAGATTTTTTTGGAATAAGTAGTTTTGCTCTGATTATGAAGTCAATTGCTTTGAAAAGTAGGAAAAAAACCCCAAAGACATGTTTCTGAACAGCTGTGATATGAAAATCATCAAACCATCTCCCACAGCATCATAAAGAGCAACAAAACCTTTAATAACAATAAAAATGCATGTGAAAATCTGTTGTTCTACCACATTTGAAAATGACTGACATCTGTTTGCAGGGAGTGTAAGAGATTTTTAACAAATGCTTTTTGAAGTGGGTGTTAGTAAAGCACTACAGAATTTTGCAGAACCCAGCCTCAAATGTCTAGAAGTTGAAGCTGACGTAATTTTGTATCATTTACATCAAAGACAGATTATCCTTAGACAGTATTTTCACCTAGCTCCACTTCTTCACTGAGGTTTAATTATTTCTGTTTTGCTCTAAATACTACTTCTTGCTATTGTTGCATAACAATAGATGGAGGTAACTGTTCTTATGTACAGTGATCAAATTTCCAGTTTACAAAACAAGAGCTGCCCAGCAATGAAAAAAGAATGTAGAGAAATAATCTATATGGGAATATGAGAGCGGGGAGGGATTTTAATTTTCAGGTGGTGGGGTTTTGCTCATGGCAGTTCTCTGCTACCGCATGTGCATTTCATATACTAACAGAGACATGGAACTGATTTAGATGTGAAGTTCATTGTTAAGCCTGGGCTTACCGTCAAATTAATTCAGTTATTGCTCATAATGTTAATTCCGCTGATGTAAAGAGCAGAATTGAGAGCACGAGCAAAAGATGAAGCATGTGCATGTGCTTGCATGGGTGTATATATTTCTGTTCATGTGCGTTAAGGGGACTACTTAACAAACAGGATTGTTTTCTCAGCTGGTGAAAGACATGTGATAGCTGTCACACTTATACTATCCCAAAAAAAAGATTATAAATGGCCCAACTGACATCTTCTCCTCTCTCCTTCTTCCCACAAATTCTCCAAAACCTCCAAAATCTGTATCCAGGTGAGACACAAGACCTGGATTGACACAGGCACAACTGAACAGGCACATGGCAGGAAGCCTAAAATACTTTGGAGGTTTTGTGGATGAATATTCCCTTCTGACTTAAGAATTGTGTAAAAAAAAAAGTAACTTTGTTTTTAAACCATGAATCATTGTGATTCTGGTGATGGGAATAAACCTATTGCAAAGAGCTGATGACCTAGAGAAGATATTTTCCACAAAGCTAAATAAAAGAAGTATGATTAGCACATTTCCAAATCTAAGAACAAAGCTAGTGAAGAATTATACAAGTCCTGAGGAACATCAACTTGTATGCAGGGCAGCCAGTGCCATGTAAGACTATGCTCTTTGCATGTATCACAAATTTTGTGGAAATGTTCCACGAGCACGAATGAACTGCAGTAGCTGTTCAAGGACTTGACTAGCATGGATCCATTGTCTCCAAGGCACTTGGCTATGCTGTGTTTTTACTGCTATGGAGAAGGACTGCTGAGAAGGCATACTCCAGAGGAGATTCCTTCTGCTGTGCAGTACCTTCCACAGGGGATCCACTAAGTCAATGAGAATTTTGCATGGCACAGCATCATTAAACATCTGAGGATTAATTCAGTTGCCTCACCATGAACTTGGTACAACTATGAAGAGAAATGAATAGTGAAGATGACAGAATGATCTTTTCTGAATCCCTGTGCTGTCATGCAACATGGATAAATAATGAGAAATAAGTTCTTGGCAAATGCTGAGTTTGGCTCCTGAGAGCTTAGGCATAATGGTAATACGATATTCAAAGAGTGCAGCGCTCAGTCAATTAGATGAATAGCCTGTTTTTGCTCGTCCTTGTCCAATAAATTTGAAAACAAATGACATTAAAAAACCCCAATTATTTCTGCAAACTAGGTACTGGAACCTGGCAGATGACTGAGGGATATTAAATGATCCTTCATAGACATGCTAGTTTGGAAGGGGGAGCTGTTTGATTGCAATGCAGTGTTAAACTAGGCAATAAATGCCTCATGTAGCCACACAGTTAATCCAAAACCTTGTTTTGTTGCCTTTTCTCTGCTGGAAAGCTCAGCTACTTATTAGCCTTAAATCAGACTTGCCAAAATGCAGAAACCTGTTGGTCTTTTCTGCCTAGCACTATGTGCTATATAGAATTCCTGTTCTGCTACCCTAAAGATAGCACACAAATAAGCTTTAACTAATAACGTTTGATCAATACACTTATATGAGCATGATCTCCTCCAACTGCCAGCTGCCCTAAGGCCACAAAGGGCAAGACAATATAAAAAACCAAAATTGACTTGTGCTAATTCCATATTAATTAAGCTTCTCTTGACCTGTCTTGTGTATTCTTAAGGAGACAATGGAAGATGTTTGCATGCAGAGCAGCAAACATGCCCTTTTGGGATAATTTCAATAATCTCACTATATCAGGAAGATTCATGCCCTGAATTCATGCCCTTAATCAAGTTGCAGCATGTTAGGGCAATCTAGAGAGGGTGAATAAAGCTATTATTCATTTCTGCACGAAAGCCAATATTATAGCTTAGCACAAGGCAAAGGGTACAAATTTATATGTGCACAACTACAACCCTTTTTCTCCTCCACTGTACAGAATATATGATCCCTGTTTCTTTACATTCTATTATAACTTTTTAGGCTTGAAATATTTCCCCCGGTTATTCACACATATACTATTGTAATAAATGTAAACTGAGAATCCAGCTATCAATAGGCCAATCTCTTAAAGGTTTGTTTATGGCTGAAGTAAACACATCAGCAAATATAAGGCTGTCAGCTTGTATGTTGCCCAAACACCATCAGCTCATGCCTCTACCTGAGGTATGGCAGTGGCCTCCTATAGTGATTGATTTGGGCCATTAACTCCAAATCAAAGTTGGTTTCAGTTCATCCATCTTTCTAGAACCTCAGCAAAAATGTTATTTGAAAATAAACACTGGCTCTTTGTCTCTTTTGTCAAATGAGCAGCAGGGAGCTGATCAACATGTCACTAACTACATCTCCATTTCTGCTGCCACAGCAGCAGCCTCCTGGAAGCTGTGCTGCCGAATTTAGGTATTTTTTCTACTTACAGTCCTCAAGTGCAGGTCTGGAGGAGGAGAGATGGCACTTCTTTCCAGTAGCACTGAAAAAAGGTTTCTCATAAAGTCAAGTCTGCTGAATGTAAAAAGTAGACTTTGATACTTAATCCCTCAGTCCAGCTGACCAACATTTGACTCGAGATCAGGAAGTGGAGGGAAAAGGCATTTTTAAACCACTTTTGCAAACCCTGGAGTATCAAAGCCATAACTGCCAACAAAATAAAGCACCTGGGGGATAGCTCTAATCTACAGCAACATGACCCTGATCCTGCTTTGGGTGCTAAACCACATAGGAATTCACAGGACACTGTAACCATGGTACTACCTAGACTTGACCTACAACAGAAATCAAGGTGACCTGGAATAGAAGTGACTCTGCATCCCTTGAGGATTGCTCTAACAACGGATAGGTTTACAAATGGCTGGTTAAAATGGAGTTAGCCACTGGAGTCTGTCCAAGGGCCTGGCCTGAACACAATTAATTCAGAGCAGCATCTCTGTCTGCCGAATCTGTGTTTGTAATGATAGGCCTGCAGTATCAAGTGTTTGTAGGTGCTTGAGTCAAGGATTAATTCTGGGGATGAGATTTAACATTTGTTAATTACCGGAGTTCTGTCTGCCATACCCTAGGCAAGCTGAGTGCCAGGGTAGGTCCAAGCCCCAGCTTGATGGATGCAGAAGCTCACCAACCTCTCACTGCAGAGTTCTGTCATGTACGGAGGTGAGGCCTCTCTCTAAAATGACTGCTATTTACATGTTTTGTGATGTTTCAGACATTCTTCTTTTTGCTCAATTTTCCTTTTAATTTAGAAAATGATATTTTTTTAAAAAGGTGCTCTGCTGCTACAAGCACATGCAGCTCAGCGAGTTTGGTTTTTTTTTGGTTTATAGCTGTTCACATTATGTTTTCAGAAGTTTGACTAAAAGACTCCTTTCAAAAAACGTATGAATCAATACTGGAGTTGGGTACTCAAGTCTGGGGGATTACCCCACAGCCTTTCTCTGAGATCTCCTTAATGCTGATTCTCCATAACGTGCCTCTCTTTGACTGCCGTCCCCCAGCTCTGATCTGACCAGGGGCAAGAAGGCCTCTGAGACAGTATGGGTTATCTGAGGACTCCTTCTCCAGAGGCTTACTGCTAAGACAGAGCAGTTTACACTTGTGGAATTACAGTAATTATTTAAATGAAATAATTTTTGATGGGGCCTTGTTACCATAGAGTCTTTTTCCCTTTGCATGTCTTCATCAGGAACAATGGCAAATTTCCAGCTTTTTTTTGGCTGAGAATGGGCATACTCTTAAATCTAAACAAGCTAATTATTAGTAATTTCTGATGTAAGGAGCTAAATTAATGTGATGGGGAAGCCATGAAAGCTTGGGCTTAGCTTCACTGCTAGGCTCAGACATTAGAAAAAATGAAAAGGTTTCTTTGTACATTTTGTTGGATAAATACATGTTGTGAACTGCAGTCAATATTTTTCTTTAGCATTTTAGGAGCTGATAATAGTTAACAGGAGGCCTTACAAGGGAAGCTTCAATGCTCTGGCTTATCCTTCTGGGCTACTGATTGACTCGTCTCAATAGGAAGATGTGGAGAGACCTCCTCCTGCCTTCTGTTGAGAAAAAAGAGGATTTAGTACAAATTGAGAAGTCACCTCATACAGAGTCTCAAAAGTGACCTCATTGTAGCTGGTGCAGCCGGCTGAAGTCTGCTGGAGCCTGCCATGCTTTTGCTGGGTCAGATTCCTCGCCTTTTGTTATTTGAGCTTCCTTCTGAGAGCCTGGGCTGCCTAAAGGGGTAACACGACATTCCCTTTCTTTGCCCTTTAATCCAATCAGAGGGGCCTTGCTTTCTCACGGAGGGCTGGGATACACACTAGTTTGGCTGAGCAGCTGTGAAAGTGAGGTGAAGATTAAGACTTTGACTCTGATCATACATTTCAATATGAATGAAGCCAATAAAAGGGAGATTATCTTTCTTGCTACTTTTCAAATTTCTTATCCGTGAGGCAGCACTGTTTACACAAAGCTTGATGCAGTTGACATGTCTTTGCCCTATCAGGTGCAGAAACGTTTGGTCCTCATCTTAAAAATATATTTGGGGACAGTAGGAAGGAAGGGAGGAGGAGAAAGAAGTGAGGGCGAGAAAGTCAGTTTTGGATGGTAGCAGATGGGAGTATGTCAAGTAAGAAATGCAAAAGTACTCTTCTGGTCGCAGTCTGGCACTTCAAAGCAAAATGAAGAGGCATTTCAAAGAGGATACACATTATTATTTGATTAAGATTCAGCTTCCTGGATGAAATGTGCATACAATTATTAGCACAATGATAGTAGGTTTCATAAAAGAAGTTTATTATCTCTTTGTTATTGGTTCTTATTAGCGGTGGGTTCAGCCTCCTACCCTATGTATGAACTTCCACTCTTTTTTTCAATTTGCATATATGGATGGGGTGTCCAAAACTAGCTGTATCCTTTCAGTTTTCAGTACAAATCAGCATCACATGGGAGGTCTATCCCCAGATTTGGGGTGTGTAGAGAAGTGGTACTCAGACAATACTTACTCAGTACCTTCTTTGCATCTCTTACTGATGGCTTTCTGCCTTCCTGCCCTCATAGGATTAAGTTCTTACAATGATGGCAGTGAAACACTGGAACAAGTTACCCAGAGAGGCTGCAGATGCCCCATCCCTGAAAACATTCAATGGCAGTTTGGATGGGGCTTTGAGCAACCTGATCTAGTTGAAGATGTCCCTACTCATTGCAGGGGGATGGACTAGATGACCTTTACAGGTCCCTTCCAACCCAAACCATTCTATGATTCTATAATGACTCAACATGCACTCAAATAGAGGACTTCCCCTCTTGCCTTATTTCCTCACACTGTTACCAACAGTTTTGACACCTAGGCTTTTTAAACCTCCCAATTTTATATTCAGTGTCTTTAGAGACAGGCCTGCTAATATTCCTCAAATTTCTCTTCTTCAGTCCTGCTGAGGACCAGGAGGAAGACTTACTGCCTACACAAAACCAGGCAGATTCTACATGGCTTTCTGGGGGGGCCATGAATAGCCTGTCTTAGAAGCTTGCCAGGGACTTTTCACTGTTTTTCACCCAGTTAAACTGAGATATTTCCAATCAGATCACAGGGAGAACTTTAGGAATTCAAAGCCTGAACATAGCACTGCATTTTGCCACAGTTCAGCTTGCAAATTATGTTGCAAAAACCCTGTTCCTGGTCAAAACAAATTTCTGTGGAATTCAATTGAAAGGCTTCTGTAAATCCAAACTTGAGGCCAAAAGCAGAGACAATCCAGTTCCTATAGGTTTTACTCTGCCCCCGCAAAGCCTTTGTCGAAAATGCTGAGAAGTGTGAGACACAACATAGAAGTCCCATTCTGAATCAGAGCAGCAGTTCATTCTGCCCAGAGCCTTTCCCTGGTGAACACCAGCTCTTTCTAAGGAAGGACCAACTGGGGGTCACACGTAAGTCTCTGCCAGAGAAAATTGCCTCATACCCTCTGCCAGTAGGTTAACTATGTCTAAACTCTTGTTTTTCCTCTTTTTTTTCCTTGTCTTTTAAAAACGTTTACTATTGCAGACATAAGTATTTTTTAATGCAAATAATTATTCACTTTCTTTCACAGCCCTTCGGTCTTGTGGCAAGGAGTTTCATAGGTTAAGTATAGTCTTGAATTAAAAAAAAAATCTTTACTGGCTCTAAATTTGCTGCCTTCTGATTCTAGGGAAGCTCCTTTACTCTGGTATCATCTGGAAAAGTTTCTTGTATATACAGTGATCACTGTTTTCAGCACCCTTAACATACTTTCTCCTCCTGTCAAAAAAGCAATAGTACAAATTTAAGCAGCCCAAATCTTCTCTGTTCCTGTGTAGGAGTCAGTGCAACTCCATGAAATGCAGACTTTGTAATGTTTTCTATGACTGAAGAATGAGACACTTAGTATTTAAAATGTAGCTAATTTTGGATTGCCATCATATTAGGGGTTACCAACAAAATAATTTCTTCTCCTAAAGTTTCATTTCATCTGTTTCTAGATATATTGCTTTCTCCAGCCAAAAGCCAGAACAGGTTTGAAAAAAGAGCTTAAACCACCTCAATGCGACCTTAGTTAAGGAGTCCCCATCAGAACTCGCTGAATGTAAAGAGACATCACAAGCAGTAAGTATGAAATATAAGCTACTCTTTCTGCTATTCTTTCCTTAGCAGGGAGCTTTCTTTGCTTACAGCAGTAAGTATGTTTAAATACTTTCAATAGACCCGCTATATTGTTTAGTTTCTATCTTAACTCACATTTATAGGAAAAATTGAACAACCTGTGGGTTTTTTTTTCCCTCATATCTGAAGATGTGCTAGTGACTCTACAATCCCATTGGGACCCTTCTGACTGAAAAAGGTGAATCAGAGCCTAATGTACAGGTATTCATTTAACTAAGGCATAGTTAAGGCAGCCATTCAGCACGTATCATCTGAAGCTCTGGTTAGCTAACAACTGATGAGGATACAAATACTACATTATCCTTTCACACAAAGAGAAGGACCACTTAGCCAACATCTTTACTATTCTCACAATTTAAAGTCTTAAAGTAGTGAATATAAATCACACTTACTCCTGTGTGAATGAGAAATGCTTATGATTCTTTGTGTAAATAAAAGTTAGGTTATTTTTAATGTTAATACAGAAGCTGTATTTATCTCTGTATTTATCAGGTTTACCTTTTAACATTCTTTTAAAAAAGCAGATAATATTTGTATTTGCATAAGGGAGCAAAGATGTGATGTCTCTTGGAGTAATGGAAGCAGAGAAGAATTATAGTAGAAAACTCACTAAGTTAAATTGACATTTTTGCTTTTTTTTTCCAAAATAAATAACGTATTTTGAAAAGCATCTATAAAGTGACTCTATTAAGGCCTGCCTTTATATCATGCTATCTGAATGAAAGCATGCTTGCATCGTTACACAGCTTAGATTTACTTTTCTGGCTTGATACTCTGCTACATTTTTTATCTTGATGAGATTACAACTTATTATCATTTAGACATGCTTTTCTCAGTTTTTTCTGTGTTTTGCTTTTGTTCCTTAAGATCAGATGTTGCAAGCTTTAAGACTGGTGCCATAAGGGCAGATTTTAGATGAGTGAAAGAGGCCCCTGGACTCTGATGGAAGTCACATAAGGCTTGTGTTTCTGAGATTCCTTACTGGATCTGGACTTGTCTGGTCTCTGGCTTGGAGTTCCTTGGATTCTCTGAAATACTGGTACTTTATATGTCTACTAAGTGAACTTCATTTAAATGCACTGGTTTCTATGCCAGCCTTCAAGAAACCAAGAGGTGTTTGAAAAAAGAAGTTGAATGGGCATCTACTTCTTGGGCATTGTACTGGGAAACAGGAAACCTGTTTTTAAAAATCTGATTTTATAAAATCTGAGAATCCCAAATGGAAAGAATTAGAATGAGAGCCTACTGGGGGCTGGACAGAACAAGAGAAATACTGAAGGAATTTGTTTTCTTAGCATAGCATTACGTCAACTCAAAAGGAAAAAAAAATCACTCGGCTGCTTGACTCAAAATAGCTGGATGTGAAATCACTGGTACCATCCACTACTTGATCCCACTGACAGATTTACTGCTTGCTGCAGAGCTGCTGCTGCTGCATGATGGAAATGGCAGGTGCACTCTGCTACAAAAGAGGATTTCTGTCTCAAACTTCATCTCCATGCACATGTGTGACTAAGAGCAGCTAGAGGTCACAGGGGGACAGCTCAGTGTTTACAGTGAATTATGAAGAAATGTTGCTATTTTCTTTAATCTTCCCAAGGACAATCTCCTTGCTATACCATGGTTGTATCCCAGGGTAGGGAGACTGACCAATTCAGTGCCAGCTGAAATAACATTAAGAAAGTAGAAAGTGGCAACAATTATTGGACAAATAAACAATATGCATTGTGTACTATTTACCAAAGAAAAATATGTCTCAGTTCTAAGGAAGATTGGGATTATAAACCTAATAAAATAGCATACAGAAAAAATCCACTGGAAACAACGGAAGAACTCTGAAATGCATTAAGTGGGGCCAAGTCATAGTCCAAGTTCTAGATAACCCCAAAGGCTTGCGAGTACTAAAAATCTGAACCTGGATTTAAGTGGTGATACTAATTGAAGATACCTCTTCGTTACTATGTAGATAATTACTGTATCTCAGTATATGTATCTCACAACCTACTCAGAGTTCAGTCCTTCTACTTGTTCTGCAATGTTAGACTTGGCTATGAGTCTGTTGCAACTGTTTCCACTTGTACCAATCCAAAAATCTCTTGCTTTCATCCTGGCTTGACATTACATCCAGTTTGTAATTTCACTGAAGTAGAAAGACTGTATTTGGAGTGAATTAGGTTGAGATTGCTCCATTTTACTTTTATGTCAAAATAAACCCCCAACTCTCAAAATTCTTCACTCAAGGTCTTTTGAAGTCAGACTGAAGTCTTACATATAAGCGTTAGAACTATACCCATGTTTCAAATGCCCAACATTTGAAATACATGTACAGAGTGCGCTGGACAGGTTGAGTGAGTGGAATTGGCCTTATTTCTATTTGTGTCTGCCCCAGATTTCTTCAAATACTGGTGAATATAATTTAAACGAATTCTTGAGGCCAATTTTGTAAATAACGATTCACTGGGACCAGATTCCAATCATCAATGATATTACCTTATGTTGTGGTAAGCACAATATAACACCATCTGGCAGAAAATGATAATGACGTTTGCATACAAATTCCCCAAGCGCACAGTGTCAGCAATGTTGCTGAGGATCCAGCAATTCTAGGATATTATAATGAAGCCATACAGTCCTCCCATTACTTCAGGTAGCATCTCTTGAACAAAAGGGTGAAACCACAGATATCTTCAGATATCTTCAAAACCTGATGACCAATCTTACCTTACACTATCTTATAGCAGTGGTGTTTTACAATTTTCAGTGAAGTTCTTTCTGTAAGGAAATTCAGAATGACACATCTACGTTTTCATTTTGTCAGGTTTTTGTCATTACCCTTTCTGATTTAACATACAAGCTACAGGTAGCTCGTGTATGTTTTCGATACCCACGTAGTGTTCTGTTATCGGAAGGACAAGGACACTTGTATTTGCATTGCTCCTTTTTTGTTTGTCTCCTCACTGTCCTTCCAAACACCTGCCGACGCAGAGAAAAGGCTGTGAGCAGCATGCGTGTGGTTTAAACAGGTACTCACGGGCTACTGAAAGAGGGCCAGGAGGCACATTTTGTGTGCTGTACACTCACAGCATTACCTCCATTTGGCATTGCCCTCTATAACTGGTCATCATTTCTTTCATGAAACTCTGTTATCTTTGTTCTGTACTGCAGACTGTGTGGTACCATTCCAGAGCGGTGAGGGGAAGCCAGCTGCCCAAAAGGCTCAGGCTTGCCATGTGGCTTCATTGCTCTCTGTCAGTGGGTAAGCGGCAATACTGGGAAAAAAGTGACCAGCTTTGAGACACTAAGCTGTAAACAGTCTGGCAGGTGGCACCACTGAACTGACCCCATTTTTGACAGCACATTAGCTGTTTTCCCCATTTCTGTAGGCTAGGAAAAGGGGAGGGGAGCTGCTTTCATTCGCATAAATACTTCTTTAGTAGTTACCAACAAAAACTGCAAATTCAGATTTGAAAAAGTCTAAATGAAAAGTTTGATGCTTCCCATTACACCATTGTCAAACTATGGAAAGAGAAGAAATTAAGAGAAATAGGGCAACTGCTTGCTTAAAAGAAGTTGCAGTGAAGACACAATGATCAAGAAGGTCACTTTGATATTCTCCACTGATCCTCTGGTATTATTTATTCCCAGAAAAGACCAAAAGAGCAGATTTCATGAACAGAACAAATGCCAGAAATGAGAACATGGCTCACTGTTTCTCTGGGATATTTTTGCTATAAAACAGAGGCAAATACTTTTTACACCTTTCCCCTTAAAAAGGCATCTATTCATACTGCACATCTTTCTGCCCTGTGTCAAACCTTTCTTTTCCATCTGCAGCTGCCTAAGGAGGATCTCATGGAACTGGACTGTAATCTTTCTGTTAGTAGTTCCACAGCAATTTATATGCAATACATTGAGCATGTTGATAATTTTCAGCCTGTTTTGAGTTCTAAATCTCCATTAAAAAATGATGCTAAGTTTAGAATAATCAGGCATTTCCAAGTTTGACTGTGATAAGTATAAATGTTTTGCAAATTATGTGCAGTATCTGGTCAAGGAGAAAGGCAGCTCTGCTCAGGTAAACAACAGATTTTTCAAACACGATCAAGATATTCATAGGCAAAATCTAAACTTTTTATAGCCAAATGAAGGCAGGGGTTCTCTTCCAAACCTAATTTTTGAGAACTTCAGAGTCTCAAACTGGGTTTTTACTATATTACAAATGAACAACTACTGACTCAATGCAGAGGAAAGCCCCAGAGAGAGAGGTCCAAATTTTCACTGATGACTCTATACTGGTTATTTTAAACCCTACCTGTAGGGCTCATAAGCCACCAAGGCCAGTGTTCACTCTTATAGTTATGCATAAGCCATTAAACCCAAGATGAATTTAAAAGAAAATAGAAAGAATCAGTATGTACAGTGGGAAAACCCCTCTGCTGAAGAGTTATCCATCAAGAACAGTCTCTGCATGTTGACCACTCTTACCTCTGAGGCAGGTCAAGGCTGAACTACCCACTGTTTCATAATGCCTATAGGCATGAGCTAACAGGATATTATTATTCTACTGCCATGTCTGCTCACACACCTCTGATCTGCAGTTACAAATAATGAAAACAGATTAATGGATTTTAAGCCCAGAAGTAACCTTTATCATCATTTTAGCCTGACCTTGCATTCTAGTAAGGGTCATAGGATATTACACAGTTTTGTGCCCCCCAAAAAATGGCATTTGAACTGCAGCATATTTTGCATAAAGATGGACAATCTTGCTTGATTGTATATGCTATTCTTAACTAGGTGAAAAATTGAAACAGGAACTGAGCAGTGAAAAAAGCTACCAAAGCCTGCTACAAGAGTGTGTTGGGACTATATGGAAGGGTAAATATGGAGAAGCTAGAATGACAACAGAAAAATGGATCTGAGCAGGATCTTAGAAGCTAACCTACAGAAGCATTTCCTCTCAGAGGCTAGAGTAATGCTATCTTAAAACAGTGTCTAGTTCACTGAATGAATGACAGAATTCCTGCTAACATCAATAGTTGAGGCCACCTTTTTTCAACCATGAAGCAAGCATAAGGATTAAAATATTAGGAGGATAAGAAAGGATTTTTTTTTTTTTTTCTCAGGGCAGAGTTAAGGATAAAGATCATGATCACAGCACACAGGTAATCTCACATACTTCACAGCCACAATAACTGTTCACGTAGACTTGATTTAGCAGAAGATGTAACAATATGTATTAAAGTTCATAAAACGTGCTTTGAATCCTTTACTGAATGACTTTCACTGACCTGCCTTCTTCAGGGAAAATGTATTCATTTGTGGATAGTTTTCTACCTGCAATTAGGAAGGTTTAATGTGGAAGCTTTTGCAAGAGTTCACTTGAAAAGTAAGGGTTTAATAATGCACTGAAGACAGGCTACTCATGTGAGT
This sequence comes from Pelecanus crispus, assembly GCF_030463565.1. Classification (NCBI taxonomy): domain Eukaryota; kingdom Metazoa; phylum Chordata; class Aves; order Pelecaniformes; family Pelecanidae; genus Pelecanus; species Pelecanus crispus. Next base: position 26,879,803 of record NC_134646.1, read on the forward strand.
AATACTGATCACACATATGCTGGATCCTGATCCAAGACCATGAAATCTTCTTGTACTATGCTTAAGACTATTGGATTTTTACTTCCTTTCTCCTTTCCTTAGGTTTTGTAATAGTCACTAATTCACACTGGTTAATATTGAAGATACAATTTTGGAGAAAAGAGAAAATCACTAAGTGCAAATAACCTTACCTGATAAAAAAAATATATCCTATTCCAAGAGCACTGGATATCACAGAAAGTTGGATGATGCTAGTAAACAGGAAATGAAAAGAAGGATGTGGACAGCCAGAGAAAATTCAAGTCTCACAGGACTAATATATAAACATAATGAAGTGCTGGCGGCAATTTGGCGTTTCTTTAGCTTTGGGGAATAGAAGGTCAGGGGTCTAATTGTGCTGCAGAGAGGAAAAGGTCTGCAACATGGGGATGTGTTAGGAACCATCTTAAGAGTTGGAGCTAAGGAATAAGTAAAAAAAGAAAGAGAATCAATCAGTTAAACAGTAAGGTAATGAGGACAGTGCTGTTTACGAAGGGCTGAGGCAAACAGCCACTTCAATACACATCAAATGTACAAAATACGGAAATGTGAATATGCTGTCACAGAAAGATGTCATTTTGAAAGAATGACATCTCTGAGGTCAGAGATGTGCAACTGGTTTAGAGAGAATCCTAAACGAAGATTAAGGTGGATCTGCGTTCTTAGGTATGCAATCCTCATGGTCAGCTCCAAAAAACCCATATTTGCTATTAGCATTAGGAATCTGCCTTGAGTCTTCTTTTATTCCTGAAGATCTGCATCACCCAGTTCTTTGCTGACCTTTTGAGACACTTGCCTTGATTTTCTTCCTTCTGTAAACACAGTCATGTCCTGCAGCTTCTATATCCAAGCCCATTTCCTTCAAAGCACAACACTGTTGCATGAGGTAGCATACTTCTCATAAGAGGTGCTTAAGAATATACAACCATAGATTGGCCTGGAGCAAAGCGTAAATGAAAGCATACATAAATTTAGAGATGGGAATGGAGTAGAGCAGAAGGGTACTTTATCAATCTATGCCAAGAACACAGAAATGCAGTCCTTGCAATACAATTATTACTGTTATTTACTGATCAATGGTACTATGTATGCACTGGAGATAAATGTATAAGGAGAGGGGAAAAAAAAGAACAAGAGATGCTTTTGGACACTTTTGGAGGATGGTTGCTTCTCCAGAGAGCTTCTTGTCTTAGGAATGTTGCTCAAGAATTGCTCAAGTTGATTGAAAATGGCTGGTCTCACCTTGATCTGTCCCTGTTGAAAGTTACCTGTGCTGCAGATTGCAGTAACTGGAAAACTGCTGTCTTTACATTCACTTTGGCCAGTGGCTCTGTCCAGAGGTTGAAAAAACAGTCTCAGCATTTGTTGGTTTATCTTTGACATCTCAAGAAAAGAATAATCATTCTTAAACTTTTTCTAAAGAGGGAATATTAGAGCTGGAAGGAGCATCTTTGTTAATTTGGAGATCTTCCTCTGGCCAGTCCAAACCCACAGGCCCCTTTCCCAGAGAGATCTGATTTAATTCTTTTAGATTGGGAATAACAAAAATACAGTTAATGTCAAGAACAGAAGTCTTCCTTTCTTTTTTTTAATAGGTGCATCAAACTTGATAGATGGCAGAAGTCAAAATCAGTTTCTAAAATATGTAACTAGAATTCATGCTTTTTATAGCTTGATCCTGTTCCCAACTAAAAATCGAGAGGAGTTTTGCTGCAAGAGGAGAGCAGGGCCTTCAAATTGCACAGTAAAATATTCTTTATTCCTTTCTGTTTAAATGTCTATATAGATGTAGGCTGGAGTAGGATGAAAGTGTCAGTTTTTACATTTAAGGATTTGTGCTTTATGAGCCTTGATATGTTAATGCTTCCTCTGGGGCTATTCTGGATGAGTGCATTGCACAGGTGGCCCACTGCAATTTATAGACACAATAATTGAACAAGAGAAATAAGAGACAAGAGTGGTTTCAGCACATGGGATGCAGCTGGTTCAACTACTTTAGCAGGAGGCATAACTTTTGTATGACAGAGTCCCTTTCTAAAACATAGGAAAGAGGACTTTTTTCATTGGAGACCCATGTGCTGCTCTTTGCACTTACCCCACTTGCTTCACATACCAGAGCATGCTCTGAGAGTCACTTTGTCATGCCCTTAAATGAGCAATTTAGTCTACTGTAATTTATACTGCTAAGGAACTCTTTAAAAAAAACCATCTGTTAAACCAGGAGTTGACTTGAGAAATGCGTAACTCCTATGAACTGAACAGTCCCATACCAAGGAGCATTAAACTCAGCAAAATGATGATGTAATGCAAAAAGCAAAACAACTGGCTATTACAGTTACTATTAAATAAAACTAAGCTCAGACTAACATTTTCATTGCTCTCCTATCATCTGTTTATATGGTTAACCTGGACTTTTAATGTTGCAAACTTGACATATGAAAGAAGTTTTTCTTGAGGAAGCTGGAAGAAGATGTTCACCTACAGCCATTTGTCTTCCTGAAATGTAAAATTACGAATAAACAAACTACTACTACTGTTACAGACAGAACCTGCTAGGAAAAATTCTAAACTAAGGAAGGATACAGAGTGCAAATATAGGAAGTATTTAGGTTTCTGCTTTGTTTAAGGAAAACACTAATTATATCTCAATCTTTCTGTGGATTTAAAAAAGGAAAAAATGTGATTTTATTCTAATAAACAATTCCAGTTAAAAGAGGAAAATCAAGTCTTGACTACCTAATAGCACGTGTTCTGATACCACAAGATTTGTGCTGTCTTTCAACCAAGGTTTGAGGATGGAGGCAAGAATTTTTTAGCATTTCTGTGATGCAAGTATTTTTAAAATTTATTAATTCATCTTACAGGAGGGTATGCTGCCTTCAATAAATATTCCAGTAATTAGTGTCCTTCCTTGTATCTTGATGTATATTAGATACAATTTCTGGTTGGGATCTTTTTGAAAATAGAAACTTAATTACCATAACTCAGTGCTTACTCACAAAAACTGTTTTTATTTAAGAAGTTAATTAAATGCTATAGTTAGCCACTTAGTTCCATTTTATTCACTGCTTCTTCCTCTTAAAAAGTAAATAATTCATTGCTCAATACCCAGAAATTTTAATTTGTCTCTTTGCATGCCCTGCAACAGTACAATTTTTAAGTTCTCCCCGATTAAATCCAAGTTTATGCTATTGCAATACATAACATGGCTAATTTCTGATGTATTAGGCATTTTGTCTTGAGGATGAAATGGGGGGTGTTGTATTTTTTTTTAAGCATTCTGCTTTAAATTCTCACACTTTTAATGTAAAGAAAAGGCAGAAGTACTGGTAAATAATAAGTATTCTAATCTAAAATTTATATTAATGGGGAAAACACACAGATTGGAGACATTGCTCAGCACACGTGGGATGAGGCCATGAGTCACTGACTCCGGTGTACTTCTAGGTTTAGACAGCTGTAAACAAGCATCAGTGTAACCCATGTTCTTATCCCAACTGGAATTTAGTGCCAAGTTTCACAATCCTAATTTTGGCCAATTTTAATAATTATAGTAACCCCATGAGTTATAATTTCTTCTGTTTGACCACAGTTTACATAAAGACAGAGGGAGAGGGACCCTATCATCTGTTTTTGGCATTAAGAAAGTACTTATGCATATGCATAAGAATTATCATTAAAATATACATTCATCACACAGTCTTCACAAACTTCACTTACATCAACAAAAAGAATTCTGCGCACCAAAGTCAAAATAACGTCATCACAACACTGAGAAAAGGTGGACAATTTACACACACTCCATGCCTCATCCCTTCACCACAGTATAACAACAAAACTTCCCCACAATTATTTAAAACAGATTAAAAATATAAGAAAGGTTACTGAAGTCCATATGCTTAAACATCTTACTGAACTGGGACTACAGACAAGGAACTGAGTTTAGACAGAAAAAAGTACACATCATTTCAAAGCAAACATTTTTTTTAATAAATAAGAAGAATTTGCAACGGGCACGTCATAGATTTCTACAACAATGTGTATTTATAATTTTATCAGAAGAATTCGTGCATTATCCCATTTACTCCTCAATAGCAATCTTTCCATCCTCTCATTGTCAGAAGGGCAATGGAGGGAAAATTATATTCCTAGATAATACACTGATAACATACAGAGCTCTGTTCCATACCATCAGGATTTCAACTTTGTGACTTTCTATTTACTAAAGAAAAACAAATTATGCTTGAAGTAAACGATCAGTTGGAATGATGCATAATCTTCCAGAGGCCTCTACAAATGTGATAGAGACTTGCTAAAGGTCTGCTATTAAAACAGGAAGTTCAGCACCACAAAAATGCCCAAGAAAGGCATGAGGATGTCACAGTGGTAGCAAGATTACTGGTGTTCTATAAATTTCCAAATAATTTAATTATTTTTGAGACCACAATTTGACAGAGTACTCAAGCAGATGTCTACTATTAAGCTTACAACATAAATGACACCTGCTTCAGCATCTTGCTCTGTATACAAGCTTCACTGGGCAGAACATCCTTGGCAGTTACAGGTATAACTTAAACAACCACAAGTTTCCAGTCTGTCTCATGTTTTTATACGTTGTCCCCATTTTACAGAAACAGCTTTTCACTGCACTAGGCCAGCTGGGCAGTAAATGCTCCAACTATCCTTGGCAGTTGCCTTCACAGCCATCACCATGACTTAATTTTCAGCAGCTCCAAGCATCTACCTTTTCTAACCAGAAATAAAAGCCAGCCTATTTCTGCATCTCAGGCCACATCAGGAGGAAGAACAAAAATGTCTGCTTTTTCATTTAGTGTTAATTACTCATTTTAATTTTAACTAGGTGCTTTAGATGAAGGCTGAAAATTTTACATTTTGTAGTTTTTCTACTGCTAGGCTGCAGGAGTAGGGACTACACTGGGATTTACTTCAACTCGTACCATGCTTAGAACCAGAAAATTTAATTTGTTATGTATTTATTATAATCAGCACTAAAACCACCTTCACCAGAAACAGTGATGACATAATTACAATGTCATATATCTGAGTGTATCTGAGTTTGAGTTCTGCACTCAGCCATAAACTTAGGCCAATGCATGCCTCTAGGTCTAAGAGTTCTTCTAGTTCTAAAAATAGATTCTTCACATTTTTCCCTGTGTTGCAGCAAACTTACAATAAATGCTGTTTATAGAAGAGAGATGAAGAAAAGAAATCGCTCCATCTCTGTGCATTCTTCTTGCTCAGCCAGAAAGCAAACAATTCTGCTTTGCTCATTGATTACCAAAATAGTTTCTTGATGACTTGTTAATTTGATAGGTCAAGCAATTTATTAGGTGTTTCCTGTGTTTCCAGCTACAGTCTGCATTGCAAGGAAACTAGTAGTGTCTGTGGCATGGAAGATGAGTCTGTGTCTGATGAGAGCCATGTGTACCAAACTCCCATTTTTCATAAGTGCTGTCATTTTACAGATGTATGACCCTCTTCTCCTGGTTAGGAGGTGGGGGGGGGGGGGGGGGAGGGGGGAGGGGGCGCTGGGGGAAGATAATGTACAGGGTTCAGTAGAGAAACCCTTGTAGGCAGAAACACAAATCATGTCATGCAAACCAGAACAGGCTACAGGAACATCACATCTCTTTGCAGAAGACAATAACAGATAGGACAGAGAAAGATGGAGTCTAAGATGATTAGGAAAACAGGAATGGTTAATGGATAACAGCAACGTGGCGCCAAGCAGTTCATTCCATGTCATAAAGATATGAGGCAACACAAACAGAGAGCAGGTAAAAGGTCTTTGAAATTCATCCAATCAATGCAGATGCAGATTTGTGTTCCCAGTATATTTGACAGAGAATAATATAGACTGTGGAAAAATTAATGTATTTCAAAATAAGTCTTTTGTTTTCTTAGCATCTCTTATTCTCAGTGTGCAGTGTATCATCTCCAATTTGAAATTACTTTTTCGGTTTTGTTATTTTTTTAAATAGCTCTTCGCTGCAAATTCTAAGCACTTTCTTTTGCCTTCAAACCCAGGGTGAACATGTATCTTAGGAACAACATGTATCTTAGGAACATCATTTCTTTTTTACATCAGACCAGTAAGCTTGAGAAACAGTCTGAAACACATGGGAATAATTCCACCCCACTCCTCACCTCCTGTGGATGTCCGTACTGTACTACTATTGCTGCAGAATTTGATTGGCTCCCATCGCACAGCGAAGGCATAGAAGGATCAGTGTTGCTAAGCCCCTGACCAAGAAGGTACTCAAAACTCTACTGCATACATATAGGGGGTAAATTGAGATATTATGAGTCCTCTGGAGATTTAGAGTTAGTAGTGAAGACAGATTAATCTCTAATTCTACTCTACTTCATTTAAGGCACCTATTTTTATTTTCTGTTTCAGCAGAAAATTACTCGCAAACCCTCAAATTTTGATTGGCAATTTGTGGCAGCCCAGTTTTGCAGTACTCGGCACACATGTCACAAAGTACTAATCCTGGAAGAGCATTGAAAAGTTAATTTGTGATGATATAACTGTTCAGACATCAAGGGTTCAGCGTGTTTATACGTGAAAAGTGCTTGGGACCAGGCTATGGCTGACTTAACTTGGGTGTTCGAAGGGAAAAAAACATTCCCTGAAGTCCTCACTGTTCAGAAGCTTGGACCCCTGGCATGCACAAATTTGCAAGTACATTATGGATCTTGTACAACCACCAGGTTCTCAACAGAAAGCAACAAGAAATGAAGTGAGGGCATGCCAGCATCTTTTGAATCAATCAGAATTTGTCTGAGAATCCAGTTAAAGAGCTTCTCCTCTTTTCACACAAACACTCCTTGTAAGAAAGGCAGTAGCGTGTAGTCGCTGAAAAGTGACCATCAGTAAGTGGACATAAGTAACTGAAACCTACCAGTATTGGATAACTCTTCAAATCTAAATGACAGAAAATATAGGAATACAGCCAACAGGCACTTCAGTAACATGCTTGCTTTTCACTAAATCATTTACTTTGGTTGCAAGTGTTTATCCTTACTCAGGCAAAGATTTCATTGACTTCAGTGGAAATTCTGACTGTACAAGGAATGCAGAATTTTTTTCCTCCTGTAAACAGAGGTTCTCTGGAATTGCAGCCTGCACATAATAAACCTCTGAAACAATTCAGACCCATCATTCTAATTCACTGTGAAAAGAGCTTCAGTATATCTCCGTTAACAATAAACATAGGCTCTCCTCCCAGTCCTATTGAAATCTATGGCAAAACTCCCAGCGACTTCAATAGGAGCTGTAGCAGGCCCTGGGGCTTTCAAAGACCAGACATGCGATGGTTTAGCGTTCTGCCTACTCTAACTACAGGCCAAACCTTTGGTTTTGTAAAATACAAAAGAGAAGAAGAATGCATTTTCTGCCTGGCTGATGGGAAAAAATGTAAACCAGCACTAACAGGCATTTATAATAAAAAGTGCTACATGGAGAGCATGAACCTCATATCACTCAAAATCAATTTTATATACTCATCCTATAATAAAATTCAGCCAATATAACGCTTTTCCACAGGTTCCAAATCACTAAATGACAGTTAAGTAGCATCATTTGCCCCAATCAATTACATATAAAAGCTAAATAGATCAAAATAAGTTACATCTAACCTATTATAAAATAAAGAATGTTAATTATTGCAGAGTTAAGACTAGAATTAAACAGAAAATGATGTGGTTTGCTAGATAACAAAGCTAGGAAAACATACGACTAAATCTCTGTATGCCATGATTACATCACATTTGATAACAATGTCCAAGATGCTGTTGTTTATCCCTTAGATAAATGTCCTAATCAATAGATACATGAAGACAAAATAAGAGTAATTGGGAGGTGTATTTGCCTCCCTATTGGTACATATCTATTGAAAGCAAATAGAATTCTCATCAGCAAAAACTACTTTGAGTCTAATTTGCAGTTTTTCTTTTGATTTATAGTTTTTAGAAACATCATGTCAGGGATATGGCAAATATTCAAGCATTTGCTTAACTAAAAGATAAAGGGCTGTAAAGCCAGCTGAGATATGACACAGAAAACAAGGTTTAGCATAGTATACTCAAAACTGCAGGTCACCTTTCTTCAAGACCAGAAAGAAGTAACACGTCCCCAATGCACTAGGGTTTATGGAGAAAGAGTCCCTTAAATGCCTGGTTCTCTACATGATTTTTTGTCATTGGCAGCAGATTGCACAAATTCTAAAAGCTAACACCTTTATGCCTTTACTCCATTCAAAAAAATGTATTAATAAAGGCTTATAAGGGAAGTTTTCACACCTGAATCAGCATCAAGCTTTCATTGTGCTAGGATCTATACAAATACATAGGCTCGCTGTGAACTGGCAGTACAGAAACGACCAAATGCTTTTGATTCTCAGGGCATTTTTAAACATAATTCCCCAGGCAGCAATACCACTTCAGTTTACCCCTACCTCTAACACTTGCTGCAACTGTCTGATGAATCTGCTATAATCCAGATCACTAGAATTATCTAGGTTTAGAAAAAACGAAACACTCCCAACAATCTTCCTCTCCCCTCATTTCACCTAAAAAAGCCTGAGGATTTAAAACATAATCAGGATCATTTCAGTGGCCTGGTTTATAGCCTGGCTCTCCAGACAGTTACCTCAGTACAGCTGAGGAGGGCACACACTGTGATGCGGGATTATGAAGCTAGAGTAAAGAAGGACAGAGAACTTTTCATAGTGGCTTTGCCACTATCAAACCCCCCATGAAAATAAAATACAGCCTAAGTCTGTTTTTTTTACTTTGACAAACTGCGTACTAAGCAGAAATAAGCATGTAAAGAAAAGCTCAGCTCTGCTTAAGTCAGGGAGTTACTCATCACTTCAGTGAGGATTTCACCTTTTACATCTAACAGAATTTGTCTTTTTCAGTGCAGGCAGCTGAGGGTGATGGTATGTGCATTTTCTATCAGCTATGAGTGCAGGGCTTTCCCTGTCCCTAAAGAAAACAGCTTCTGAAGATCAGACCCAAACATTAATTTTCTGTTCAGTATTCCTGGAATGTTCTCCTGCTTCCCTGGGCTTCTTAACTGTTTGCACCTCACAGTATCCTATCTGTAAAGTGGGTGTTAAAATATCTATCTCACATGGCATTGATGACAATTAATATTTATGCTGAGAGACTAGAATGAAAGTTAGTACAGTATAAATGCCTGGGGTTTTTTGTTTGTTTGTTTGTTTTTTTTTTAATAAATTTCTACTGTTCAGAAAAGCCTTTACAAAGCTAATGCTTTGCATTAGGGATCTTTCTGACAGACAAGGGATGAAACTAGTGAATGGGACTACTGGTGCCACATCAAAAGAGACCCTCTATTCACCCCATCTCCCTTATTTATTTTTTGGCATTATCTTTTTCCTTCCTATCTCTCCAAGGCCCAAGGCATCAAAATTTACATTTTCTTTGCATTCTATCCTTAAGAAGAAAAGGAGGGAGGGAGTAGGAGGGGAAAGTAACAGAGATAAAAGGAACAAACAGCTCTAGATATCACACAGCGTAACCAATTCCTTAAAGTTACTCTGATTTTGAATATTTTATAATTTATAAACTGGAAACACATTATGCTTTGATTTTCAAACAGCAGCTGAAGTTACATGCCTGTTCTAAACCTTCTAAGGGATAGGAAACTGATGGAGATAAAAAAGTATTCACTTGTTATTTTCAGATGGTCCTGGTGGTGTTCCAAATTTCTATGGCAGGTGGTGTGGAAGGGATTTGGGATGTGGTGGAGAGACAGGATGAAAGCCATTTGGAAGGATGCTTGAGAACAGTTTTCAATCCTGTGAAAATGTGTCCAGATTCTCCCCTTAATCACTAGAATAACACCATTACCTGTTGCTTTTTAAAGGCCTTATCGTTTTAATGGTGATATTAAGCACAATAGCTGCTGTCAGGTATGCAAAATCATAAAAGAGAGATTTTCTGCATTTCTTCAAAATTGTCATTTTGTGAAGTCCTACTGTGCATAAGGGCCATATCTTTAATTAATTTGTGGCAAGAGAGTGTGATCTGACTTGCCTTAATGTTCTGTAATGCTCAAGGTAAGCTTTGTATTGTAGTCCAAAATTCATTGCATTCAGTGAAGAAAGACTGCAAAGGAAACAATACACCACTGAAAGCGGGCCGATAACCCATCCATCTGAATGAGAAACTCAGCCAGATATTAAGAGGGCCAGTGCCTACTAAGATGATAAGCCCCTCTATCTGCGAGCACAGCAGAACAGAAGCACTGAGCATGGCTTTACATGCAAGATGTGAAATAGTCCTGCCCCAACTTTCAGCCAGAGCGGCAGCGTAGGAGACAGGCAGTACAGGGATACTGTACAACTTCAGCCCTTGAATTCTACAACGATAAGGCAGACTCCCAGGATTAACAGCCCTGTCAAGGGTAACTCTCTGAAGTGCTTATTTGTTTAGAAGAACCACCTCATTCATCATTAAGGAGTGATAGAAATGGAAGCCCTCTGACACAATATCTGAAGTCTACCTGGATGTATGTTTTCTCGGTATCGTAGAAAGCAGGAGATAAAACCTTGCTATCTGGTTTTGAAAACAGTATTAAAATGAAATACGTTACTTGTGTTTATAATGTCTGGTTTCTAAGATGTTTATTTTATTGCTTTTCATAGAAATATTGCAAGCCAACTTGCAAGTATGTACTTTCTGTGATGAGCAGAAGTATATGCACAGGAACACAATCTCAAGTACAGCAATACAATTTAATCTTAAATTACCCCCCCTTTAAGAGAGACAGTTTTTATTTTTGCTTTCTCTGAACTTTAAATAGATGTTTCTAATAATAAGTAACGACACTTGTCTGGTAAAATCACAAAATTGATTTTCTGTTAAGCTTCATTTACATAAAAAAGTGAAGTCAACTAAAAATTTGTAATATGAAAAACCTGAACTACTTATCTAGAGATTTTTATTACATGGAGATATCCTATGAATGATCCTATACTGCAAAATCAGAGCCTGTTTCTTTAGTGCCTTGGATTCCTCAAATCTGGGGTTTTACTCACAGCCCATCTTTCCTCTGTATCTTACTTAAAATGATGGTGGGGAGAAAGGGTCTAATAAACAACATATTTTAAGAGCTGTCAATGACTTGTAAATACTTCTCTTGGAGGCCAGAAGACCAAAATGAAGATGGTAAGAAGCAACAGAGGCTGAAAAATATAAAACACTACAAGAAGTGCTGGGAAGCAATCCCTCACTGTTGGTGGTCTTGTAGATACTGGACCTAATTGGATGTTAGGAATTAAAGATATCTTGTTCTGTCATTTTGACAACGTGTGTAGTGAAGCAAACTAGAGAAGCTCTTGTTTTCCCAATGTATACTCCATTAGAATGGACATATATACACATATAACTTTTCTAATTCAGAAAAACTGTTATTTACTGTAATGGCAAGCATAAGATTTCAATAGATTTGTGGTAGGAAATGGTAATTTTGTTTTGTTATCAGTCCCATGTTTCATAGTCCGTTATCCTCTGCTGAATGCATTTGGAAAAGAAGAAAAAAACAATCCAAATAACCAAAAAAACCTTGTATTCAGTGTTTCATTAATCTTCTCCTTTTTTTTTTCTTTATTCTGAACAAACACGTATAGGGAAAACTATTTTCAATGACTGTGTGGGATATTAGCACACTCCTAACCCATATAGGAGCAGTCTGGCAATGGGTAATTTCACAGATATCAGTAAGAGGAAAGAATTATGCAGAATCACTGTCTTCAACACAGGAGTGGTGTGACTAGAAACACTAAATCCTGTCAATAATTTGGCATCAGAGTTGATGCTGGGACTGTTTTTAAAATTAGTAAGTGATATATGTTGTGTATGACATGGTGTCAGTCACTGTACATGCGAAATCATCATAGATTTCCACTACGTTTCTGATTTTGTGGGGGTTTTTCTAAACATCTGATTACCCCTGACTATGCAAGAACCGCTCCCTTAGAAAGTGCTAATTAAGATACTGAAGAGTCTCATCTAATATTTATACTTCTGGTGTTGCACTAGATCATTTTGCAGTGCATGAACAGCGTCATGAAGAAGGAATTAGAAGCAGTATAGCTTTGAGCCTCAGATAATCCTTCACTGATTAGCGAGATTCGCATCATCACCTATTCTGAATGCACTCCTCTCAGGATGTTGATAAAGCCCTTCAGTATCACAATATGGACTTCCAAGCACAGCTACAGCTTTTCTACCCAATCAAAGTGAAACCCTCAGTTCACCTGGTTAAGCTAGCTAATCCTAAATCGGCTTTTAGATTGTCACTTAACAACTCTGAGGCACTCCAGAAGGATCCCGCACAAATCCTGTGGTAAATGAGGCCTAGGCTGAGTGAAAATGAACAAACAAAAAGCTTTAAAAATGGACAGCAAATTCTTTATCTGAGACATATTTTTATTTCTTTAGAGTGAGAATTAAGATGTCAGGAGTTGGACAGTTCTGTTAAATTGGTCTTCAAATTATGATGTATGCCTGCTTAGATTTCAAATGATGACATTTGACTACATATTAAATGCAAACTAATGCAAATAATGTGCAGAGGGTCTGATGCTTTGTCATTTTTGTATATGTGGATGACTAATAATATAAAATAACAGGTTTTAATAAAGAATTTGAAAAGTTTCAGTAGTTTGTACATGTTTGTTGGCTTTAAAAATGTCTAAACAATCTGAATTTATTGATGAACTCCCCAACAGTATGTCATCATCTTCTGATGAAATTTTTAGCAAAAGTCACAGTCCTATGTTGATGGCTGTTCCTTGCAGGAAACTGTACAGTGTCATCTAATCCCTAGGGCTACACACTATAGAAAAAGTATTGAAAACCCTTCTTGCTTTTGGAAGAAAATCATGTCTGTTGTAGGCAGGGACCAACTGTAGGCTGGCAGCAGTGTGGCTGTAGCTGCTGATTGGGAAGCAGAATGCAAGATAATTCTTGCAGCTGTTACTAGAGGTGGGCAATAGGTGCTGCCCAAGTAGGTTTGCATTTAGGCTTCTTAGATTTCATAGGCTGTACTGTAAAATTATTCCATTGAATACAACGGGTTTTGAAACCTTATACAGGAATTTGTAGTAAGCTAATAATACAGGAAATATGCTCTGAAATTATCTTAGAACTATGTGATAGCTGGAAATTGAACTTGTAACACAGCATTACTCAAGTTTTAAAAATCATGCTTTTGCAGTGAAATGAGGGAGCAAGATTCCCGGCACTACCTGGCAAGTGAAGGCACTCACAGCAAAAACTGTGAGTGGCAGAGAATAAAGGTCTTGCCATCTGAAGCAGATCACTCAAGTACCAGTGCCAGATTAAATAGAAAAAAACACACAGAGACCTAAGTTTATTATCTTTCATACTGAATTGTTTAGAAATAATAAATAGAATACACAAACCCTATACCATGGTAGTTTATTTTGTCTTGTGGGAAGTTTTAACAGTTTCTGGGATTAAACGGCTTTCCCCTTCTGTGAAGGGTCTGATGTAAACCCTTGTACTGAGGCTTAAAGTCTTAAGGTTGTTAGAAGTTTCCATCAGTCAGTCTGTATGTCAATGGATAAAAAGTTGGTTGCTGATCTGACCTGTTCATTGCTCTCTGGAAAGATGCCATCAAACTACAGACACATTTGGCAATGCTGGGGGAGGAGCGGGGAATGGGAGAATAGGGTTATTCAGTGAGAAAAGTGAGTTCCTCTATGCATTAATGCCAGGACATTGAGATAAAGCCTTACAAAACTCCAAACCAATTTTGCACATGCGTATGCTCATTTTGTAATTGAAGCCTCCACTTTATAAGATCCTAAGAATTACATACATTTGCCTGTTTAACAGAGGAGAAAAGGGGGCTACTTTTTATTTCTGAGACAGGTTAAAACAGCCTTTGTTACTTAACATGCTAGCTCCCTGATTTTGCTGAACAATGTATGCTTGCAGAATTACACATTAGTTCACTGCAGAACAGACTAACAAAATGTCCAAGAAAACTGCAGTAGAGAAAAATCACTTTTAAGTTAGTTATCTAATATCCATTCACTTGGATGAGAATAATAGTTACAGCACTTTTCCAATTTATTTTCAAATAATTTTTAAATTAATCTCCTAGAATTTCTGAAAGCTGCAAAAACCCCTCACTTAAATCCAGCATATTATTTTTTCCCTGTTAATATGCTATGAATTTGTTTCCACTGATGCAGTAACCACCTTTCATGCTGAGATCACTTTTCTAATTGCCTAAATTCATCATTTTAGCTGCTTTTAGTTGTTTTTTCAGAAGCAACAAATCGTCTGATTTGTGGGTGTCATCCTGAAATGTCTTTAATGAGATTCAGCATTTTCTACCACCTGACAAACTTAAGTTGTGCTTTTGTTTCTCACTCTTTAGATCCAGATGTATTCATCTCTGAATTTATACTTGCAAATATTAAAACAATCCAGGACCAAATCTTGAAACACAATATTTAGGCAACATTGGTTTTTTTTCAGCAATGGGATTCTTGCCTCAAAAAGAAGTGAGTAGGAAGGGATTGGCAGATTTTCTGCGTTTTGGCAAAATAGGTTTCTGCCTCTAGTGATTCCCTTAATTCAGCTGTCAGCAGAGAGCATCTGCAGCAAGGATTTAACCTATAAGTTGAAGGGAAATCTTCTTATTCTGAAGCATGAGAAACAGTGGCTACTACAGGCCAGACCCTGAGACTAGGTTTTACTGCCTAGCCAATTAAGTTATGGTATGTGTAGGTAGTTTAATGATCCACAGATCAGAGGCTGCTCTTTGCATACCAGTCCTGCTCTGCAAATTTAAAGGAACCTGAAAGCACTGCTAATTTACATGTTTTAAAATATCAGGACCATATTTAGAGGAAGCTGAAAGCACTTCTAATTTACATATTTAAAAATACGGTGACCATATCTGGAAAAGAATAAACCAAAAAATAATGGTCTATGTTCTGAAAAAAAAGGCAGCTTAGCTTAATTAAGGGAAAAAACGCAGCAGATTCTAGAGGTATTTTCAATGTGGCCATATATCTTGAGGGATGTATTAATAGGCCTAACTTAGGCCTTACTGTATTAATAAAGCCTAACAAAGGCTTAATGAATAGGATCCAGTTCACCTAATTTAAGGTGTCCACACTGGAGATCGGAGTCCCAGCAGACTACCTATCTCCTCTGTATCATCTGTAAAGAGTTACAGACAATTTTCACATGTTATTCACGTGATGTGTTTCACCAGCTATTTCAGACTGAGACGGCCTGTGCTGGTTACTTTCCTCTAAGCATACAGACCACCAGCAGCAACCAGTTTAGATGTAGATACCTGAATATGCTCAGATGAGTCCTACTGTCTGAATGCAATATTTGTCTTCCAGACTAGAATGGACAGTAAGTCCAAAGAGAAAAAAGTTGTTTGTTGAGTTCTGTAAAAGCACCCTTCCATGCTGTGTAGGAAGCTATAGTAGCTTCCACAGCTATACTATACGGTCTGCTTTGTAGGTTATATAAATCATAGCTCATCCACTTCCAAGTGAAGTTTTACTACAAGTGAGAGATGGCCTAATGCACGTGTTTTTGAAAATGGCATTTAGAGATCAGCGATACCTATCTGGCATATAGCAGGCATGTCACATGCCAGAAGTTGATGATGAAGGTGCTCAGGTCAGGGGTGCATCTTGTCGCACCCTGTTTGTAGTTGACCAAAACAAGCTAATAAAAGTTAACTAGGTTAATTTTTATAGCTCTTTCTATTAGCCAAATGCAGAGTTTATCATTCAGGAGAAAGGTAGTATCATGATAGATGGAAACCAAACATTAAGCACAGAGAGCACAAACAGAAGCCAAGCACAGGTCACTGGACAATCAAATCAGGCAACAACAATGGTTTAGGACTGACTGGGGGCATAGTTCAACACACAGGACAAACCCATTGGTTTGCAGAAAGTAGAATATTCTTTTGAATTTTACTGATTAATCTTTTTTGCAGAAGGAAGAGTTGAGGAGTCTTTTGAAACCTGTCAACAATTAATTTCTCTTGTCACATTTTCTGGAGAGAGGAGGAGAACTGCTATCACAAACCTTTGCGGTAGGTCACTCTGTGATAATCAGTATCTGATGGGGTGGAATAATCATGTTATACAATGGTGTAGGTTATAAAACCCCCAAAGAATCTAGTGCAGACAGAAAGGGTCAATATACAAAGAAGAACAAACCAGCTGAAAAACTAGGCCCAAACCACGTCACTGAAAATGGTTATAAACCAAGGCATGCTTATGTCTAATAAGATAGATGTTCTTGGCCTTGATTTCTTGGAAAATTTCCCTATGTGTCAGTATTGAACCAAGCACTGTGGAATAGCGTTAGGAATTTATATCCTGGGGATGCCATCTTTTAGACAAAATAAAATCAATGTCCCAACTAGTCAGGATTTTTTACTGCTTGTTCCAAAATGAAGTTTCTTTATCTCCGGTCTTCAACAGATTCCAGATCCTGTCATAACTCACTTCTCACTGCAGTTTCACTTAGATTTTCAAGTCTACATTATGGTCCAGTTACACTGTGTATGAAAAAGTGATTACAAACTACCACTGCTCTTGTGGCACTGCATCGTTGTTTAGTAACACTGAATTTGCATGGAGTTTTGTAATACGTTCACAAAGAAAAGCATTGTAGTGCGCAGTATGGTTACTAGAAGTATATTCCTGTAAAATGACCATTTACAAAGCACTGGTAAAAGGATCTTCTGATTTCTTTTGTCTTTTTTAAATGTTTTATATTTATGAACATACTGAGTTTATGTGACCTGGGCTAGCACGGTTTCTTCAATGGAAAAAAAGGAAGAATATTAGCATTGTAACATACTAGTGAATGAAAATAAAACCCCAACAGGATCTGAACCTAGGACTGGTAATGTAAGAGGCAAACACATTTACTAAGTCTAAACAGACACTTGTAGGAATAAACTGAATGTATTGTCCTTTAACTTGAAAAGAGAGGAAGAGAAGGGAAGATCTTACCGTTATATTCAGCAAGCTGTTCTGGAACAGGTAAAGGAGAGAAAACTTACTGGTGTTGATGCCAGCTATATCAGACACATTCGACAGTTGCATGTTGTCTAGTTTGTAAGTGCATTTGTGCATGCCTATATCTGTTTATTGTCACTGCATATGTTCCAGTTGTTTCTAGCAAAAGGTCACTTAAAAGTCAAAGATATGCCCAGTGAGTATGGCAGAAAATAAATTATGGGTTTTCTAGTACCATCCTATGGTTATCTAAACCAGAACGTACTACTAATTTAATTCCAAGATCCTAATTTATGGAAAACTTCAATTAAATCAAATTTAATCCTGAATTTGTACTGAATCTAGAGCCATCTCCTGTCTATCAACAGGACAGAGATGTCAGAAATAAGACATTTCAAGTTAGTGAGTTTTAACATAAACTGGATTCCGGGTGATACTGGCTCGTCTGGAAAGCTGTTTCAAAACACATTTGAAAACATGGTAAGACAAAAACTTGCTGGATAATGAAGCTGCAGTTTACTAAATCTGTGGTAAATTTTCCACTGACTTCTTATGATACCAAGTTTTCTTCCTGTAATTGAATGAATCTTAGGCATTCAAAATCTGTGCAACTTTGTTCTCCTTGTATTTGCCTTAAAAAGAAAATGTATTTGTAGCATATATTGTGCAGTTTTCAGCTAAATAGACTTTTCAGCAAAATATAGATGCACATGCGTATTAACAGACACTGTTTCCTTCTTGTCTCTCAAGCCCGCCCTGAATTGCAGCCTCCCTTGCACAATTCTACCACATGCAACTAGGACTGGCTCACAGACCCAAATCTAATTCTGCGTCTAGCTCCTTCCCTCTTGCTTCAGCATGCTCCTTATCTTGGCCCCTAATAAAAATGTTACTAGTGGAAAACACAGGGAATTTTCACCCTAAAGTAATAAACCTAATTTTAACCATTCTAATAACATGCTAAGATACACACATTAAAAAAAAAACAAACCAAACCAAACAAAACACCCAAACCAAAACAAAAAAGCACGTGCCTTTAGATGGGCTTCTAATCCTAGAAGAACCTGCATTTCATGGCCAAATTTACCAGTTAAATGAGAACCCAAATTAAATCCATGGCTTGGCAATCTTACTACAGGTGCTGGATTTGTTGTTTTTAAGAACTCAAATTATAATTCTGAATCTTGCTACTTTAGTAATTGCAACATGAAGTTGCACTGGGATATTTTATAATCATCCTTTTCCAAACAATCTTATTACTGTGTTCAGTGATTTTTGGAAAAAGCAAAAAGTCCTCACATAGAACCAAAAATGAAGAGGATGACAAAAGATCCCACCTGATTTTTCAAAAGATCCCACCTGATTTTTCAAAATCTTATAAATAATTTGAGGTTTGGCTTACTTCAAACCCATTCTTAATCTATCTTAACTATTTTGTTCATCTGTTTTTTCTAAGATACCGCCCCCCTCCCTAGTCATAATGAAGAAGTGACTATACTGAACCAAAGAACTGTGAGAAGACGATCTGGCAAAGTAAATAAAGAACCCTAAATAAGAGCAAAAATATCCCACTGCAGGAATGCAGAATTCTATTTGCATCACTGGCATTCTGGAAGGCTGAACTTTTTTTTTATAGGCAGCACCATATGCTAGAGAACAGAAGACACTCATGGGCATTTTTATGAAAGTGGGGAATTTGCCTTTGGGAAGTTTTCATGTGTTTGTGGAAACTCACAAGCTTCCCATCATTTTCAGGCATCTGTGATTTTCTTTCCTTTTTTTTCATAACATATGGAACTGTGACTTCAAAACAAGCCCTTGCATCACTGTGAAATGTATATTTCATTTCTCTAATCCTGTATGGCAGCCAGAGAGAAAATATATTTTAAAACATATTGTATTTGTTGTGTAGTTAAAGGGATAGCTTGAGCTTCCTGTATTTCAACTTCAAACTTGAAGCCTTCTCATCAATGAAATAAAAATGGCTGGTAAGCACTGCTTTTGGGCTGCGACAGTTACCACGTCTGGTGCTTAAAACCCAGCTAACATCATAACTGAAAGAATAAAGGAACAGTAAATTTAATCTATCTAGGCTTTTGGATACAAATGTCAGTACCAAAAGTCCAGGAAGAAGTGTGGAGAAAAAAAGAATCTGTTCTGTGATTTCAGAATATTTTATGGTGTATGGCAGAACTAGCCTTCCTTTGACTCCACTGTGTTGTGTATAGGTTATATTTGAGCAAATTACAATATAATCATACTGCAGAAAAGGTTTTGGATATGAAACATGAAGGATGAAAATGTTTCCAGGTGGAAAATATTCCTGATACCAATATGCTGCTAGGAAAATGTCCCATTTATCAACTTATATTTAAAAACAGTATTGCTTTGTAAAATGATTTTCTTTGAGTTCATTACACAGCTCTGAAGATCTCTACATTTTTAGTTTGCATAAAAAATAAAAAGAAACATCTTTCCCTCGATCTCAGCAAATTCCTAAGTCACAGAGAACCTGTTAGCATTATATATGTTATAAATATGCTTAAAATACAGGAATGATTATTAGTAGTTCTTCAAAGCACCTCCAGCTCCTTCACAGTTTTCTGATGAAAATACAAACTCATCCAACCCTGTAAGCACACTTCTCAGCACATATGCAGGTACTTCGAAAAAATGAGGGTTCTCCCATACTTTTTTTGCACTTAAAGGACAACACTTAGGGAAAAGCAGCTAAGCTATCCTAAACTCTCAGACTACAAATGTTATTCAGGTACTTCAGAAGACAGACACAGAAGTTGCCTTATTTTTCTTCTCACATGCTGCCTATCTACATCATTACCAAGACAACATACAGTTCGCCATTAACAACACACCACATCAAAGAAAACTGGTCATTAAAAATATACCCCAGAGAGAACTTGCCAAATCATCACATTGATTTACACACTGACATTGAAACATACTTGTCTGTGTGAAACAAAAAAAGTACACTTGTGATGTTTTAAGCCCAACTTATTTTTACTGTGCTTATTCATTTGAACATTTCAAATTGGAACCCTGAATCACTCATGGTTAACTCTGTACAAATAATTTCAGTGAAATAAATGGGCATAACAAGGTTGAGCATGTGTAGCATTATTTGCAGGCTCTTCTAAGTCACTAGTTCATAATGAGTCATCTTCATTATACCCAGACAAATGCTACTGCTAGCAGAGTTTTGAAAGTACCTACAAGAATTCATTTTTGCCATTCAGGCTTAACATGCATAGCTCAGTCTTTGAACACACTGGGATGTTTATATAGCTGCACACATAATATACTGAGACAAGGTAAATCCCCACTTTTCTTTCTTGTCTTTCAGGTATTTTCAGTGGTTACTTTGCATTTGTCATTCTATTTGAATTTTGCAATCCTAATTCTCAAAACCAGCTGAAGAGTAAACAGAGGGGCTTTGTGATGTGAAAAAAGAGGCAGATGAACAATAAATAGCAAATAATGCGAGCTTCTTTTGCATTTCTTCCTTTAAACAAAATAAATTTAGAGTAAAAGCTTTTCTCAGAAAAAAAGGAAATGCTAAGGAAAAAATGTGTAACATGAAATAATTTTAACTGGCTAAGAAGGGGCATTTGGTATCTTTGATACATACTCAAAACCCTTTGTCAGGATTTTCTCAGTGCTGTTTTGCTCAATGTCTGTGGGAATTACCTGACTATTTTCAGTCAACAGCTGCTGGAAAGGCATCCCAATAGCTCCCATCTCTGACACTGCAGTCCATTCTGTGGACTCTTGTCCAGCTTCTCCTGGGGCTCCCTGGGAATAAAAATTATTATCACTAAGTAAATTGTGCACTTTCTTTCTGTTTCTCTCTAGATGGCAGCATTTGCCTTAAGGACTTCCCTCTAGATGAACATTTCTCATACAGGAGTAACAATAAAGGCTCAAGAAAAATACTGTCAGGGACCCGAAATTCTTTGCCATTTGTTTTGGTTTGATTTTCATACTTTTCACTGTTTCTTTGGCTGTTTTTTGGTTTGTTTTTTTTTTTTTTGGTGGGGGGGTGGGTAGCATGGATAACTCTTTACATCGATAACTGAAGTTGTTTTAGCACAAATAGTTAAAAGCTAAATGCCCCTGTGCAACTGCATGTATGAAATCAAAATACAGTGGGAGTTCAATTAACAGAATAACAACACGCACAGAGTAAGCAAAATATATTAAATTGACACGGATTAAAATTCATGAGTTGAAAACTCCCCCCCAAATTGCAAACACATCTCAGACAATATTTAAAGCCTGAAAAAAGTTGGGCTAGCCTTGCTTTCAATTTCTGAACTCTGTATATTTTGCATAATTCAACATACTGAAAAATCCTGTTCTTGCACATTCCTGGTTTTCACACAGATCCTGGAAGAAGTAGATTTATAAAAGACTTATTTCTAAGGATGATCTTAAAGGTCTTTTCCAACCTAAACGATTCTATGATTCTCTGATTCTATGAACACACCTTCACATTTTAAAATCAAACTTTGAATCATTTGATATTTGTCATTTGCTAAAACCCAGATCTCCTGCTCCATACATTTAGGGGAGGATCTCAGTCCAGTTGCATAGCCTCATTGATTTACAGGGCCTAAACAGAGATCTCTGACTGCAGGCAAGGAGACTCAATTAAGAGACATAATTTACATTGTCAGGGTGCATTAAATGCAGTATAACCAGCCAGTCAAAACAGGTGATTATCCCACTGTGTTCAGCATTGCTGCGGCCTCACTTGCACTGTGTGCAGTTCTGGGCCCCACAATTTAAGGAGGATGTTAAGGTACTCGAATGCGTCCAGAGGAGGGCAACAAGGCTGGTGAAAGGGCTGTAAGGAATGTCCTGTGAGGAGTGGCTGAGGACTTTGGGCTTGCCTAGTTTGGAGAAAAGGAGGTTGAGGGGTGACCTCATTGCTCTCTACAGCTTCCTGAGGAGGGGAAGTGGAGAGGGAGGTGCTGAGCTCTTCTCCCTGGTGTCCAGTGACAGGACATGTGGGAATGGTTCAAAGCTGCACCAGGGGAGGTTCAGACTGGACATTAGGAAGCATTTCTTTACCGAGAGGGTGGTCAGACGCTGGAACAGGCTTCCTAGAGAGGTGGTTGATGCCCCAAGCCTGTCAGTGTTTAAGGGGCATTTGGACAATGCCCTTAACAACATGCTTTAACTTTTGGTCAGCCCTGAAGTGGTCAGGCAGTTGGACCTTTGATCATTGTGATCCCTTGCAGATCCCTTCCAACTGAAAATATTCTATTCTATTCTATTCTATTCTATTCTATTCTATTCTATTCTATTCTATTCTATTCTATTCTATTCTATTCTATTCTATTCTATTCTATTCTATTCTATCCTATCCTATCCTATCCTATTCTATCCTATTCTATTCTATCCTATTCTATTCTACTCTATTCTATTCTACTCTATTCTATTGTCAGATAGACAACCATATTTGTTCTTATTATATTCCCTTATCCCACATATTCCTTCTGCTTGCTCATCATTAGAAACAGCTATACATTTTGATAGTCCTTACTGTAGTCTTATTCATCCTTTTAGTAATTCATGACTAGACCCCTTACTTGTACAAAATAGTTACACTGAAAACTACTTAATTTTTTATTATGAGGATGTGATATCTCTAGCCTGCATTAAATTAAAGAAATGAGAATTACCTAAAATGAGAAAAATCTACTTTATGATTAATGCTTTTTTTTTTCCCCAAATAAATGTTATTCATCAAAAAAAGACTTATATTATTAGGTGTATGCAACATACAGTCTTGTTGGCTTTCAAGCAGATCATAGGTGCATTATACATCCCTCTAGTAAATTTGTCCATCTGTAGCCTTCTCTGAAAGGATACACTGTAGTCATAATTAATCTACACTTTTAGTGCATCACCACATGTACTCACAGTAGGAAAGAAACGTGATCAGTTGCGGTAATTTTTAGTGGATGTATATAACTCATTCCTTATTTACTGCCTTCCATGTACAGTCACTGTAACAATGTTTCCAGAATTCTTTTTCCTAACTTGTCCATCATCCAGACCTTCACTGCCAGCTCTGTCTATACTCTGAATCTAATACAAACCAGAGATTTTTTTTTCTAAATGAGCCCCATCTTCATTTTTCTCACACTTCCTCTCCTCCTACACCCCGTTTGCACTTGTCTGTTCGTCCCCTAAGACTTCTTGACTATTATTGTTTGACCTGGGCTGGCAATTTGACCTGAGTCCATGGATTCTTGGCTGTCACAGCCATGACATTCCCCTAGACGGGTCTGCTTAAGTTCGACGTGCCAGTCTCGACTGGAATACACGTCTTAAAAGGCTGCCTTGTAAGGGGAGCTGAGGGCATTTCACTACTTGTTATTAACAACTGAGAAAAGAAAGAATATGTTAAAATAAAAGAACCCTCAAATATACAGTACAAACGGGCCAAGTGTTAACTCATCTAGCAAAAAATTTTAAAGTAAAAGCATAAAAATTTAATGCTGTAGCAGTTTGATCCAGCCTCCCTATTTTATCTGCTTATCTCAGCCTCATCTGATGAATGCCTAGCCATTCAAGAATTTATTCTCCTCTCTCTCTCTCAGAGGAAACTTTTGTAATTATTTTTAAAAATAGTATCGTGGAGACTTGGTGGCCAAATGCCTATTGATCATGTGGAAAGATACATTCTTCTTCTAACTTCAAAGACCACAGTGCTGTCCAAGGAACTAAAACTGGCAGCCAAAATATCAGGGTAGAAATAGATAGGGGTAAGGACAGAAAGATTGTATCTCAGAGTGAGGAAAAGAAACAATCTTCTTCAAACTCTTCACTTCAATTACAGCAAAGGTACAAAGCTACTGCAAGGTGCCAGACTTGTTGGAATAACTTTTGAAGATAATAAGAATTATTTGAATAAATGGGTTATAAATCCACTTGACAAAACCATCTATAAAGTTACAAAAGCAGCAGTTCTTTCTTAAGTTGATAGGAACAGAGCGGTCATGTTTAATTTAATAATCAAGCAATCCGCGGACATTAAAACAAATGGCATACTCCAGATACATTTTCAAAGAGGGTGGAAAAAGTCATCATATTGAAATCAGATGCCATGTGCATCACACATCATTTCTTCCTGTACTGTACTCCTGTCCTGTCCTGTTTCTTCCAGCCTTAGAAAGCTGTTTCTGTTTCTTCTCCCTCAGTTGATATGATCCAGTTAAATCCAAGCTTTGGAGACACTTGCATGAAACATCAGTGATTACTTGATTTCTCAGCATATAAATCTAACTACAAAACTTACTATGTAGGACTCTGTTATGAGGTAACTTTTCCTATGCAACATTTTTGCCTCAGCTGCTATCTGCCCTGAGACCTGCATTAACATCATACTGTCAAAGCTGATCTCCATATAACATATTAAGCAATTGTTTTCCCAGAACAACCTGATAAAGCAACAAAAGGATTAGATAGGGCCTTTCAGCTTTTCAGTAAGCAGCTTCAACGTTAAGTTCAACTACAAGCAGCTTTTAGCTTCTAAAAAATCAAGGCCACAAATAGCTTCTGTTAGATACGATCTGCTTCGAAAGGAAGCGCTCTCTTTAGCTTGCCACTCTGCCAGCTTTCCCAAACCCTTCTCTGCTTCTCAGGACTTTGGCCAACACTTCTACGCCAAGCAACAGCTCAATTCCTAGTCCCCCTTCTCTCCACCTCACCTGACCCCTGCAGCCAGATGATCTGCAGGAGTGAGCAGAAGGTACCTGAGCAAAGGGCACAAGCAGTCCATGAGGGCAAGCAGCAGCGGCAGTAAGTGGCAGGCAGTCTTCCTGATTCTTAGTTAGTGGCTGAATTAATCAGGACAGGTCATACGAGAAAAGAAGTTAATCAGACTAAGCACTGCCTCATCCCACGCCTGCCCAATTTTGCCTGTGCTACCACCACTTCTCACAGCACGGGAGGCAGAGTTGTGCCCTTGCCTTAACTATATTGAACTGCTGCATTTCATTCTGCCCATAACTAAGCAAATGTCCTGATTTGAAGGTTTTGGCAGGCCTCAGCCTTTGCCTGGTAAACCTCCTCAATCTGAGCCGAGTGTGATACTAGATTCTCTCATATTCATCTCCTAAGTTTATGCCACCAAAAGGGAACCCCAAAAGCTGAAGGGGTTCTGTGCAGAGGCTGCACAGGTTCTGCCTGCTTCTGTGGGCACAGCCAACCATCAGGAGAATTGCTGCCCAATTACCTGCCCAAAACCCCATAAAACCTGGAGTCCTCTCTTCAGATGTTTAATTGCTGAAACCCTACCCTGGTATAGTAGTAGGCAGTCAGAAAAGACCTTCAGCAGAAACTCTGATAAAGGCTTTACATATTAGTGAGGTTATTTTACTACGCACCCCGTCTGTGTGCCTATACCTTGCTTGCTTGCTAAGGAGAATGTTGCAATGTGGGCTGAGGCGAACTGTATGAGGTTTAACAAGGCCAAGTGCCGGGTCCTGCACTTCAGTGACAACAACCCCATGCAGCGCTGCAGGCTTGGGGAAGAGTGGCTGGAAAGCTGCCTGGCCAAAAAGGACCTGGGGGTGTTGGCTGACAGCCGGCTGAACATGAGCCAGCAGTGTGCCCAGGTGGCCAAGGCGGCCAACAGCACCCTGGCTTGTATCAGGAATAGTGTGGCCAGCAGGAGCAGGGAGGTGATTGTCCCCCTGTACTCGGCACTGGTGAGGCTGCACCTGGAATACTGTGTCCAGTTTTGGGTCCCTCAATACAAGAAAGACATTGAGGTGCTGGAGCGTGTCCAGAGAAGGGCAACAAAGCTGGTGAAGGGTCTGGAGCACAGGCCTTCTGAGGAGCGGCTGAGGGAAGTGGGGTTGTTTACTCTGGAGAAGAGGAGGCTGAGGGGAGACCTTATCACTCTCTACAACTACCTGAAAGGAGGTTGTAGTGAGGTGGGTGTTGGTCTCTTCTCCCAAGTAGTTAGCGATAGGACGAGAGGAAATGGGCTCAAGCTGCGCCAGGGGAGGTTTAGGTTGGAAATTAGGAAAAATTTCTTTACGGAAAGGGTGGTCAAGAATTGGAACAGGCTGCCCAGAGAGGTGGTGGAGTCCCCATCCCTGGAAGTGTTCAAAAAACGGGTAGATGTGGCACTTCGGGACATGGTTTAGTCTAGTCTACCCTTGACTGGTTTAGTGTGGACTTGGTAGTGTAGGTTAATGGTTGGACTGGATGATCTTAAAGGTCTTTTCCAACCTAAACGATTCTATGATTCTATGATTTTGAACAGCTATTACCTGTTACTGGATGTAACTTTGGGGCCTAATTTCCAATTTGGCATCACTTTACTATGCAGTATCAAAGGGGCTGTATATTATACCTGCAGGAGGACAGGTATTTGAACAAGGTACTAGATTTTAATGTCTGTGAATTGTGTGGTTCCGTTAACTAGAAAATAACCAACATAAACACAAATTCTGAAAACAGGAAGAATATTTAGCCAAACTGATTCACATATACAATGCAGGTTATATTACTAAGCTATGAATTTCCTGACCCGCTTCACACATAAGGAACTCTTTTTCAAAGTCATTACCATCAGTCAGCAGTATCCACATCTTGCTTTATGAAACTGTATTTTTCAAAAAAACTAAAAAGGGTGTTTTGCATGGCTTCATAATTTTGCTTGCCAGTCCTTCCAAGAGCTCTAATTATTCACATTTACTGCAACACTGTGAGAACTTTTATTATATAAATATACAATTACTTGTTCAACACTATCCTTATAATTTACAGATATGCAAAACAAACCATCTTTGTATGCAGCTTGTATGCACATACGTATAGAGAAAAGCATAAAGGATGAAGTCCAAGTAATATTTTTGCTCTTACACAGTTTAAATAAAAGTGCTTCAGAATAACCATCTGTCCCCTGGAATGTTTGATATTGCACTAAAGCTGAAGACAGAGAATGGAGTTTGCAAATTAGCCACCTAATGAGTGATCTTAAAATCTGCATTTCTTTGTGCAACCTGGTACACAGGATTGCAGTTAACAGACAAGGCTCTGCGTCACAGGCAGATGTGAGTTTAATGCTCTGTGATCTTTACCAGATGCTCTGAGCTGGCTCTGGTCTTGCACCTATGACAGTTTTGCCTATCCACTTTCAGATGTCACCAGCCTCCACTAGCAATTAAGAGATTGTCTTTCCTTGCAAATCTGTGGTTTTTATATACTGTTTAGATGTCTGACCTTGACAGATCACGAACTGATCCCACACCACTGCATTTCCACTGGCTGAAATGGAATTCTTCATGGTGTGAATAAGTTATTTGTGAGATGGTTATTTGGCTCTCAGGTTGAAATATATTAAATGCAAGTATTTTTTCATTTTGCCTAATTTTCTAGTTCAGGTCTTTTAAAAAAAAATTACACTATGTGAAACTAAAAGAAAATTATATCAAGTATTCGTGTTTTTTTTTTTTTTTTTTTTTAAAGGATAATATGGAAAAAAATTCCTTAGCCTTAACAGAGTGCAAACACAAAGTTGGGTTGTTCTTTCCTGTTTGATACTCTTCTTTACTGGTAACAAACAATTTTGACTTCTACTGTACATATCTATTAAAGTACTTACACCACCACACTTTTCCTTAAAGCCAAAAGAGGTTTTCTTCTCCCCCCCACTTTTCACTTAATGAAATAGAAAAAATTAAATGAATACACCAAGAACTTCTTGATTGTTACACAAAAAAAGTTACTGCTTTTCAGCAGCCCTCTTCCTTCTCATCTAAAAAAATGCTTTCAATATAAGAAATTTAGTATGGCAAAAACTGCAATGTATGATTACACAAAAACATGAGCTTACTAATAACTGTAGTGATGAAGTGATGCTGAAATCACAGAAGCAGAATAAGAATTTAGACAGATAAACGGTAAAGTCATGTCCTGTATCTTTCACGGAATCTTAATTATAGAGTACAAGTATTAAGAAGGCAGAAGAGTCTGTATATAAGACCCCAAAGTTTTAAAACAAATCTTGGGATTGTCTAGTATATGCCATAATAATTTCCATATTCTGAATCTCCTGAGTTTTTTAAAACTGCATTTTGATATCTTGATCCAAGAGTTATTCACAGTAAATTGAGAACTCTGAAGCTTTGCAAAAGACTATAGTAGCATTTCTGCCAGTAAAAATATAAGAACAAAGTACAGACCCCACTTGGCTCAATTCTTCTTTTTTTTCCCCCCCTTTTATTTTCTAAAGTGCTCCTTGCTCATCTTTGCCCTGGGACATCATGCAGCAGACTGATGGCTGAAGTTCACATGCTTTTTATCCATTAACAGCCTATGCCAGAAATACATCAGCTCTTCCTGGAGCTAAGATGCAAAAGTTGCCAAGAAAACGGCCTGGCTGCCTGTGTGCTCCCAATCCACTAGGTGTCTTACTAGCTTGCCTGAAGGCAGCATCTGCACTTCTTTCTGGAATGACACTGACCTTGCATAGTGGTCTCTCATCTCTGGCAAGATAGGTTCTGAACTCCACCACAGAGCATTTCAGTATGGGTCCGGGTGGGTCATCCTGCTTCTGAAAGAGTTCCCATATACACTATGGTATGGTCTTGCATAGCAGTCAGAAGAACCAATAAAACTGTAAAAGAATATACCACCGCCCCGCAATTGTTATATGAAGGTTGTTGTTTGCTGATGATGTTAAAGGAGAGGCCTGATACTCCATAAGGGAAGACAACTCCAATCCCTTTACCCATAAATATTAAGACAAACAGTCCTGCATTGTCCATATCCCAGCAGTCCCTTGGGCTTTGTGGGCAACAGAAGGATTGACGTGCTCCTTGCTGTCCAACATGAGCAAGTGATCTAGGAGGTCACTTTGGCAACTTGAGCTCTTTTCCCTGATGTGGTTATAGAGGTCTCCCTGACAAATAATCAGTCCCCATGATCCGCAGTGGCTTCAATCAATTGAGAAGAATGAGTTACTCTAATAGTGAAAATGTACAGAAATTAACTGCAAACTGAAACCTCCTTCTATGAGTCATGGTCCATTCAAGTGAGTTCCTATTTTAAGTTTCAGGAGTTTCATTAAAATATAAATGAATTTTACAGTTTCTTAGGCCATGTCCTTCTGGTGATCACATACCAAGCTGCCCAAGTAGGCAATTCCTTCAGGAGAGTTCTGAAGGAGCACAAAGTGTAGATAGACATCTGAAGAGTGTGATTTCCTAGCCCTTGTTCTCATGGGGGACTTCAACCTACCAGATGTCTGCTCGAAATACAATACAGCAGAGAGGAAACAGTCCAGGAGGTTCCTGGAGTGTGTGGAAGATAGATAACTTCCTGACACAGCTGGTGAATGAGCCAACTAAGGAAGGTGCCCCACTGGACCTGTTGTTTACAAACAGAGACGGACTTGTGGGTGATCTGATGGTTGGAGGCTGTCTTGGGCACAGTGATCACGATATGATAGGGTTTTCAATTCTCGGAGAAGTAAGGAGCAGGGTCAGCAGAAAGGCAACCTTGGACTTCTGGAGGGCAGACTTTGGCCTGTTTAGGAGCCTGGTTGACAGAGTCCCTTAGGAGGCAATCTTAAAGGGAAAAGGAGTCCAGGAAGGCTGGATGTTCTTCAAGAAGGAAATCTTAAAGGCGCAGGAGCAGGCCGTCCCCACATGCCAAAAGACAAGCCAGTGGGGAAGAAGACCAACCTGGCTGAACAGAGAGCTTTGGCTGGAGCTCAGAAAAAACAGAGTTTATGACCTTTGGAAGAAGGGGCAGGCAACTCAGGAGGACTACAAGAATGTCGTGAGGTTATGCAGGCAGAAAATTAGAAGGGCCAAAGCCCAGCTAGAACTTAATCTGGCTACAGCAGTAAAAGACGATAAAAAATGTTTCTGTAAATACATTAGCAACAAAAGGACAGCTAAGGAGAATCTCCATCATTTATTGAATGTGGGGGGAAACATAGTGACAAAGGATGAAGAAAAGGCTGAGGTACTTAGTGCCTTCTTTGCCTCAGTCTTTAATAGTAAGACCAGTTGTTTTCTGGGTACCTAGCCCCTTGAGCTGGAAGACAGGCATGGGAAGCAGAATGAAGCCCCCATAATCCAAGGGGGAATGATTAGTGACCTGCTACACCACTTAGACACACACAAGTCTATGGGGCTGGATGGGACCCACCCAAGGGTACTGAGGGAGCTGGCAGAAGTGCTCACCAAGCCACTTTCAATCCTTTATCAGCAGTCCTGGATAACCAGGGAGGTCCCAGTGGACTGGAGGTTAGCAAGTGTGGCACCTATCTACAGGAAGGGCTGGAAGGAGGATGCAGGGAACTACAGGCCTGTCAGTCTGACCTTGGTGCCGAGCAAGGTCATGGAGCGCATCACCTTGAATGCCATCACAGAGCGCGCACAGAACAACCAGGTGATCAGACCCAGTCAGCAATGGGTTTATGAAAGGCAGGTCCTGCTTGGCTAACCTGATCTCTTTCCATGACAAGGTGACCTGCTTAGTGGATGAGGGGAAGGCTGTGGATGTTGTTTATCTGGACTTTAGTAAAGCCTTTGACATTGTTTCCCACAGCATTTTCCAGGAGGAATTGGCTGCTCATGGCTTGGATGGGTGTTTTCTTTGCTGGGTAAAAAACTGGCTGGATGGCCAGGACCAAAGAGTTGTGGTGAATGGAGTTAAATCCAGTTGCCGGCCGGTCACAAGCGTTGCTCACCAGGGCTCAGTATTTGGGCCAGTTCTGTTTAATATCTTTATCAATGATATGGATGAGTGGATCAAGTGCACCCTCAGTAAGTTTGCAGACAACACCAAGCTGGGCAGGAGTGTTGATCTGCTTGAGGGTAGAAAGGCCCTACAGAGGGGTCTGGACAGGCTGGATTAATGGGCCGAGGCCAACTGTATGAGGTTCAACAAGGCCAAGTGTCGGGTCCTGTACTTGGGTCACAACAACCCCATGCAATGCTACAGGCTTGGGGAAGAGTGGTTGGAAAGCTGCCTGGCCAAAAAGGACCTGGGGGTGTTGGTTGACAGCCGGTTGAACATGAGCCAGCAGTGTGCCCAGGTGGCCAAGAAGGCCAACAGCATCCTGGCTTGTATCAGGAATAGCGTGGCCAGCAAGAGTAGGGAAGTGATCGTCCCTCTGTACTTGGCACTGGTGATGCCGCAGCTTGAATACTGTGTTCAGTTTTGGGCCCCTTGCTACAAGAAAGACATTGAGGTGCTGGAGCGTGTCCAGAAAAGGGCAACAAAGCTGGTGAAGGGTCTGGAGCACATGTCTTATGAGGAGCAGCTGAGGGAAGTGGGGTTGTTTAGCCTGGGATAAGGAGGCTGAGGCGAGACCATATCGCTCTCTACAACGACCTGAAAGGAGGTTGCAGCGAGGTGGGTGTTGGTGCCTTTTCCCAAGTAAGAAGTGATAGGACAAGAGGAAATGGTCTTAATTTGCGCCAGGTGAGGTTTAGATTGAATATTAGGAAAATTTATTCACGGAAAGGGTTGTCAAGCATTGGAACAGGCTGCTCAGGGAAGTGGTTGAGTTGCCATCCCTGGAGGTATTTAAAAGACGTGTAGATGTGGTGCTTAGGGACATGGTTTAGTGGTGGACTTGGTAGTGTTAGGTTAATGGTTGGACTTGATGATCTTAAAGGTCTTTTCCAACATAGATGATTTTATGAGTCTATGATTTGCTGAAGAAAGTCAGGAAAGCTTATGCTGACTTTAAACCTCCAAGTTAGCAATCTCTTAAAGTCCAGCAGTGTGGAAATATTGAGCTTTTGAAAAGATAAATTGTTGGTCTTTTCCCACATATTGCTGGTGACAGTGGGCTGTTTTCCAGTGTAGTTGTCCAGAAGATGAGGGGGTACCTTTAGCTATGGGGCACTAAATAGTTCAACGGAGAAGCTCTCTGAGCTCTCTCTGCTCCCTTTGCCCTTTTCTGTGCTGGTCTTCATTCTCTTTTGTTTATCCCTTTCCTTGCTTCCACATTTCTCTGCTACACGTTCTAGCAGGGGATTGCAGACTTTTGGGTACACTGAGACACTCTATAGCAAATGCCTGTTCACAAGGGTAAAATTCACCCTTGCCTTTTACTCAAATTGATGGGAAATCATTTTCATGATATATATTCTAAACCAGACCTCTATAGGCATGGAAATTATTAAAACCCACTCCAGCAAGAGCATTATTACGGAACATAAAAGCTATTGCTGCATCCTTTGACCATTCTTCTTAGGCAAAAAAGGGAAAATATGGCGCCAATGTCTCAACAGTTTCTGGATAGTTTTGAAATGCAAAAGAGGGAAACATAACATGTCACTTCATAAAAACATAATGGGGGATGAAAAACTGGTTTCTTATTTTCACATCCATGTCAAGCAGGAATGTTTTTCAACTTTTCCAGTCTTATTATATCTTCAGCATGTAGCTGTGATGTTTTTGAGAGTCCTGAATGGCATAAGCTACACAAAGTCTGTGGTATGAATTGAATTTTTAAGCCAAAGATAAGATGGTGCCTGAGCAAGAAAATTGGATTTATACTAGGAGAGGGGTAAAATTAAGGTGAGAAAGGGCCAAGTACAACAGCTCAGGGAATAACCAGAAAAAAAAGGCTATTTTTTCCATTATATTTATAAAAGTCAAGGCAGTTTGCTGCAGGTGACTGAACACCTTCAGGCAGATAGTTTTCTTGTACTGGGTCATACAACTTTTTAAAAGTCTTTTAACTTCTATTGTTATTTAATATTTCTGTTAAGACAGTGCCTTAAGGAAAAGGGGGCTTCACTGTGCTGGACGTTGCACAAACAGAGAAAATACAGAAACCTTTTCCTGACAGTTTTACAACGTAAAAAAAACTTTCTTGATTTAGGGCCAAATCCTGCACCCACTTACATTCACACAAGCCCCTCACTTTGGAGGATATAATAGAACTAGTCACCTTCTGTTTACAGTTTGAGATAATAATTAACAAACATATTTAAGCAACATTGTATATAGCATCACTAAAATTATCAATATGAGCATGGCAGCAAAAGGTGCGCCCACTGAATAGCAATCATTTTTTGTCATTTTCCCACATCATGCCCTCATAATGAAAAAGGCCAAATTTAAGGAAGGGAACCAGTAGAGGAGTTAACTCAGACTAACCACTGGCATACAAAGCTGTAAAGGCAGGGGTTCTGGCTGGTGATTGCCCATACTGGGAACTGCCCACAGAAAGCTGTAGCTCTTGTCTAGGCAACATGCCACAACTCATCTCCATCTGGAGTCAGTCTGGTTCACTAACATAGAATTAACCTCTGAAGTACATCCTGGTGGTTTAGGCCTCTTTCAATAAATCTCAGGAAAACAACTGAGGAGGGGAAGTCTTTTCCACTACACTGGACTTCTGACAAATGGATATGACCCAAAGCTAAATTGCTTAAATTAGTGTCTTTAAATGGCCCCTTCATGGTTTCTCAGCAGCAGGTAAAAATGGAGATTTGTATTTATCTTAACATCAACCATACTCTAGAGCAAAACAGCAAACTATAGCTAGTCTGTGACAGCTGGTTACTGAAAGAAGCTCACTATACACTGTGAAGTGTGGATGAATCTTACCCCCCATGAAAGTCAACAGGAACTCAGGGAGACTGAAGAAGCGCATAAATCAGATTCAATTATTTTTGGTAGTGTGTGCTGCTTTGATTCTCTACTGTGAACAGGAACAACTCTTGTTATCTTGCCTCCTTTAAATATCTGCCTGTTTCAGCAGGTAGGAGGTGAGATGGAGTACTGCTAGCCCCATTTTAGCAGTAAGATACTCCAAGCGAAGCATTTCTGGGGCATTTTTAGATGCCTTGGATATATCGCTGTCCATGAAGTGCAATAATCCCTGAGAAATGTCTGAAGTCACTCACTGCTGTTCTGAAATGGGATACGGCACATACAGTAGAAAAGTATGGAAAAAAGGAAGGGAGAGTAAGAGAATGAGAGGGAATTTGCCACATTCTGCCAAGTTTCCATGAAAAACACAGGGATCACATGATAAATCTTGCAATGGCTGTCAACTGTAATGCTGTCAAGTAGTCCTCCACTGCTTGTAAAGCCAGAGATGAGAGTGGTTTAGAACATTTTAGGTACTTCCACTATATCCTATTAAGTGAGAATATCTCCAAATTTTCTCTTTATTACCATAAACTGCTGGAAAGAGAACCTCTGCTTTATGTATGATAAATG
This sequence comes from Pelecanus crispus, assembly GCF_030463565.1. NCBI lineage: Eukaryota > Metazoa > Chordata > Aves > Pelecaniformes > Pelecanidae > Pelecanus > Pelecanus crispus. Next base: position 26,914,188 of record NC_134646.1, read on the forward strand.
AGTAAATGCTTGACAGTCTGGAAAAACACTGCTTCTGGGAAATCATCATTGTGGGAGTACCAACAGACAGGGTGAGGTGGCTGGTAAATATAGAAAATACCAGCATTAAATATCTATTGTCCTATCTAGATACTGGTTGCTGTTCTGATAACAAAGGATCTTCAGTCAGATAAATTTCATGCTCTTTACAAGACCTGCTGCCAAATGTACAATTTATGTGTATACTAGCCCAGAGATTTCATTTCAGATCAATGCTGATTATTTAATCTAACACAACATCTGGATTTCACATTCTATGCTTTCAATTTTGTGCCTCAAGGTATCTGTGGGCACAACAGTTGGCAATTTGGCCTCATCTTGATTATTAGAGAGCTTTTAAAACCAGGCAGACATATTTGGTTACCCAGTTACACTGTCATGATATTAATAGAATAGTTGCACAGAGACACTTACAGACAGGCAGTGAAATAGAAAAGAATAATAAACCCATTCTTGTTACTACCTTGTTGCATTTTAATCGGATAGTAGGCATGCCAAAATCATAAAACATTTCCACCAACACCAGATTAGTAATAAAAATATTTCACATTCAATTCCCAAGATAGATGTGGCTATAGTTGGCTTTACAGACATCTAAATCAAATCAAATGCAGTTTCTTTCTACTTCAAAAATTCAGCCTCTGAATTTTAGTTTTACAGTCTTTAATAACTCTGAGATCCAGTGTACATAAAACTAAGTCTATCTCACCTGTGAACTCTGTGTTGAAATTGATGTAAATATTAATTAAAGAAGGCCATTCCCACTTCTTTATTCCTGCATATAATAAGAAAGTTTATTTCATTTTTCTCTTTGGAAGTAGCATTCATCAACGTAAATAAAACTGTATATAGCAATAGTTTGTGAATACATCGCAAATTGCAGAGCAGAGATAGCTAACATGTATACCTTCAGCATTTATCTTCCAAGAATAAACTATATTGACATAATGGATACTGCATTTATGACTGCTTTTTGTGTGTGTGTGCGCGCGTGACTCAAAAGTGAATTTTTCTTGTTGGAACTCAACATACAATTAGTGATATATTTGTATTTTATAAATATGAAAAAAACCATATGTTTTTTCACATGTGTGTACATGCACATATCTATCAATCTGTAACTATCCTCCTCTAAAGCCAGACAGGTATATGAAGGTGAAGGATGATCTGGATAAAACTTAGCCATGAGCATTACACAATATGTGTTCTATTATCACTGTACCACAGACACCATCTTACCTTCCAGTCTGTGTTTGCTGACTATATCTGTTGCCATTTTGAACTATAGCTACTATTTCTCTTAATAGAGTTTATCTATAATGTGTTAAATTCCTTCATCTTCCTAATCAATTTAAAAAGGTTCACTACTACGCTCTGTTAAGGCTCCCCTTTGCCTTTGACCTTCCCAGTATGTATTATTCCTAGTATTATCAAATAGAATTGAGAAACATGCCAAAAATAGTGTTGGGAAAAAAACATTTCTCCTCTTTCATAGAACAGAGGTGGCTAACCTGTAGCCCTCAAGCCACATGTGGCTTGCAAGCAATTCAGTTGTAACATTTGCGCTGAGACAAGAACATGTCATCAGCAAAGGGAGGCAGTAGAACAGGTGATTTGTCACTGGTAAGAGGAAATGAGCCAGCAGACACTACTGTCACTGGGTCAGGCTGGGACTCAGCCAAACTCCCAAGGGTGGCACATGTGAAATGGGCTGTGGACACCCATCGCCATTTGCCACACTCCTAGAGTATGTACTCAGTCAAATACAGCTCAGCTGTATAAAGATTTGGTATGTGGCTTGTAAGGTCAGACAGGCTAATCATCTTTGTTTTGCAAGGTTAATTCAGTAACGGTAAAGCTGGAAAGGTTTGTAAGGAGATGTCACTTCCTTGCTAGTAATTACACAACTGAAGTCCGATTTAGATTACAGGTAATAACCAGCAGCATGTACCCCAGCATGTCCAGCCCTGTGAGAGGGTAAACATTTCAAACCACACATTGACTTGATATTTGAATCATGCTCTGGTCAATGAATGGCACATACACCTTGCAAGAACAAGTGATTCTTGAAATGAACGTCTCAGAGTGGGGTTCCCTCTGAAACTTCAAATCAAGTGCACCCTGTTCCCAAATGAGAGGCTCTAATTCTCTTGCCATGCACTCCTCTGACTGCAATAAATTAGGAAGAATAATAAAGATACTAGGGATCTGCCCCAGCACAACGCTCACTTAAGTGGCATAGCATTAGCAAGACAGCTCTATACTTAAAAGTCAGCTCAGAGTAGGGCCAGGGAATGGGTATATTTAAAGAACCTATTTAGCCAATGCTTGGCCACAAAACAACCTTCTGAGTGAGAAACAAAACCAAAAGGCAGAACTGTAATTAATCTGCATTAGTTTGCCTCCGAGATTGGAAAAATTTTCTCATCGTTTTGGAATCAAGGAAGACGGGCTGTAAAGGTGGAATGCAGTCCTGTGTATCTGCTCAGCTCTGGTACAGCATGTACAAATTAATGGCAGAAGATACCCTTTTCCCCTCCAAATCAGATTTCTGTTGTCAATCCCATCTCATTTTGTTCATGAAATGGACATCAGACTAGAACCAAGCTCAGTCTTTGGATTTGCACCAACTCCAGCAGATGCTGTAAATTTGCACAGAAACTGTCTAAAACTTGGATTGTGTTCAGGTTCTTTGGTATCCTTACAAATCTATCCAGATTCACCAACTCGTGTTTGCAGAATTCGACTCATTTTCATCCCCTGTCTTAGCAGTATCTACATCATAAGCCTCACAACAGCATGATGTCCTACTGATGATCAATTCACGAACACTGTTTTCCCACCTTAAGTGTCTCTGATTGAGAGACCATTTCTCCCATATAGCCCCAGGACCAGGTGGTCTGCTTCACTTTGTTCTCTGACCTTTGGGATTTTATCTGACTATTCATTTATTTTGGAATGAGACTTTGATAAATTATTATTCACTATTGTAATGGAACGTGTTGCAGTAGCACTACAGGCCAGCATTGCATCAAAGTAAATACAGATTATAGAAAAATCCATTTGGAAAGAACTAAAAGTACGGGTACCTCACCCACAACCACTAAAACTTTTAGTAAGAACAAGCAAGTAAATAAGTTACTGTTAAGCTGTAGTCAGCCTCCTCTGATGTGGCATTTTAGAGTAAGAAAAATGTTAGTACTTTATGACCACTGGCAATTCCCAGATACATGAATGCAGTCTGTGTATATGCATGTACCATCACATGATTTTGAAGCCAAATATGGGACAGATGAGACATATGGTCATAATATTCTTCTTTTATTAATAGGTTGAGACTATCTAACTTTCAAAGGCCTGAATTAAGAAGACTGTCTATCATTCTCTGATTCCCATCAGTTCCTTTTAACAGTAGAGAGCAAAGGCACTACACTTTGATGTGGTACACTGCAAAATAGCAGTCTGCCCCACCTGCCTCATATACAGCATTTCACCAAATACTGTCCACTATCAAAACAGTATGTTAAGTCACCCAACTTTATTCTACCTGCAGTTCCTCCAGGTTATAAATACAGGTTTTTCATTTTGGTGCTACAAATAAACTATGAACATAGCTCGACCAAGGAATTAAGCTCAGGTTTTTACTTTCTATTGTCAGAGCAGGAGAAAATAATTAATGTCTGCCATAAAAAGCTATCTAACAGATACTGTGGATTTAAAATGGAAAGAAAAGGAATGGCAAAAGGAAAGAAATGGAGAAGGCATTTGCTTTAATCATTAAGTGTTAGGTAAGGCTGTGTATAAGTAGACCAAATCATTTCTCCTTTGGTATCATACAGCCAAATTCATAAAGAAGTAATTCTAAACATAAATCTACTTCCAGACATGGCATTAATATCCATCCCTAAGAGGTGGGTAGATCCCTATACAAAGAACAACCATGGTGCTTCTGATTGGTCATAGAATATCTTGTTAGACAAATTTAAAAAAAAAAAAAGTAAATAATTTATTAACTATTGTGGAAAATAGGATCAGAGGGAAACAAGAAAAAGGAAACAAGTAGAGATTAAACGGGCAGTAAAATCTTCCAGTGAAATTCCTGGAAAGTAGTTCCAGCTGAGAACCGAGTAGAAACAGTGTAAAGTCCCAAGAAGCCAAACAGTAAGTAATATTGCAGAATAGTTCAATAAGCTTCAGAGATTCTTCTGCCAAAAATAATCAGGATATTTGATCTCAGCTTGACTGGAACATGCAGCTAGGAAAAAATAACTTCCATCTCACCCAGAAATGCTGGCAATCTAGTCCTCAAAAAGAGCAGCAAAAGAAAACAAAATCAAAGCAAAGCAAACCTGAGAACCCTGGAACCTAGAAATTTAATGCAGTAGTATGCTACTGATGTCTTATTTGCTACTCTCTGAAGAAAGTTCTACTTGTACTCCTGGCAGAAGGGGCAGGAAGAATAGAAGGCATGAAAAAACTACTTAATTCCTAAATAAAGTAGGAGAGAAGAAGTAATGGCAAGACCTTCTCTCTGTCGCTAGCTTCTACCGTTGCAGAATGAGAATCAGATTTAAAACAGGATGCAAGTTTCTCTGGAGCCGTGGGAGAGAGGTGAAGGAATCTGACAAATAAGGGATTACAGATGAAGGTAGAAATCACTGAAGGAGTCAAGGATTTCTGAAAAAGTTCTGAGAAATTTGGTTTCTTTCAGTTTTAAGATCTTTTGCCTCTGTCCTTTGAGATTCATCTGTTCTTTTCCCCCCAGCCCTTCTTTCGACACTTTCATTTCATTCTTCTCCTTTCTACCTTACAAACCCCAAGAGACTCCATTCCCCCCGACCCCCCAACCTGACCCAGTGAGTTACCTGACCTGATACAGGCCCTGATCTTAAAGTGTGATGTGACTGATGAGGTGTATGTCTCTGACCCGTCACCTTCTCTGGTAGCCTACTTCATTCACATACTAACACTTGAGGTCTCCCTGTGGCTCCCAAGAACTAACAAGATCTGAAGACAGTAGCCTGCGTGGAGGAGATTGCCAGCCTTTCTGATACGCGGGGAAGGATTTCAGCAAGACAGAGGGTTAAAGAGGACTACTGGTAGTCACAGAGAGGCAGGAAAGTATTTATCTGAGCTTTGACAAATCCAGAAATGGTTTGTGTTCTGTTCAGTACAATGAAGACTGGAGTAGCTTTTAAAAAATTATTTCACCCATATCAAACAAAAAACCTCATAAAAAATAGTATGAGGGTAAGGAGTATAGCCTGAGTGAGTTGGAAAGAAAATAACAGCACATGGAAAAAGGTAAACTTGCAAAGGTTTGGATAAATTTGTATGTTTAAGATAAGCATCCTGTTTGGGGAGCCCTTTCTGAATTAGACCTTTCAACCTTTTGAGTTTTGGCTGTCGCAAATGTTTACCTCACCATGAAGCATGCAGAAAAAGAGAGAAAGAGAGGGAGAAAGAGGCTGATTTATGAATCTGAATTCTTGGAAGGACAAATTAATTGCACTGTGGCACTTCTCTATAAACTAATATTGACTTAAAGGACAGCAGGAAGAGATGAAGACAATGAGCCCCTGTAGCACTTCCATGTCACAGAGGCCCATTAACCAAATGTGTACTGAAGCAATAAATTTGTTTGGAAAAAATAAATGTACAATGGTGAGTGCAGTAATAAGCATTTGACAAGGTCCTATCCTTTACAAATACCCACAGGAAAAAGGCTTTTGAGATTATCCTTTTTTTTTTTTCTTTTTTAGAATTTTTCCTCTCCTTATCTTTTGAAATACTTGTTTTGGACTCCTTTGAACTTCAGAGATCTTTAGAAATATCCCATTCATAAAATTGTATATATTTCCTTTACACAGAGTGCTGTGTACCAGGCTATTTCTATTAGAGTATAACTGAGCGCAGTCTCCCTGGGACTCTCATAACAAGAAGATGGGTGTTCTGCTTAGGGCCATCTCTAGGAATAAAACCTTATACACAATGTACATTTCTCACCAGAAATGTAGGAAAATAATGACTTACAAATTGATCAAAGTCTCTGCTCTGATGACAACAACACTGAAATATTTTAGGAGGAAATACAAGTAATATAAATCAGTACGTCTTCAAACTGCTGTCTGATTTATTAACTAAAGCAATGACTTCTCAGCATCATAATTTAGAAATCACCTCCTCACCTCAGGCTCTTAGCATTTTCACTGCTTGGTCTTCTGCACTTAAAAAAAATCGCATTAACCTGTAATAAGCTCTTACATCTCCAATTGAGCTCACTGGATTTTTTTTTTTTAAAAAAATCACTATGGAAAGTGAAACCTGGTGTGATTATGTGAACTGACCTTGCATAGTCTGGGTTTGAGTGTATCTGCAAAAACATATATGATTAGAATTGTCAGTAGCACTTCCTGGAGCCATTAAACATGAACATATCTGCCAATGCATTTATTTGACAGCTTTCAGTGAGCTCACTAGAAATGCTCTGCAGACCTTTTCCCCACAGTTAAAAAGAAAAGAAATTGCAATAATTGGATATGGCAAGAAGATTTTAAAAAGGAGGCTAAATTCTTAGAGAAGTAAATACTGCGGGTAGTTCAATTGTCATGGAACTAAATATCTTATATTTCCAACCATTTAATCAAAAGGATAAACATTGAGAAGATACTTACAAAAATGATATGGTTACATAACTTAAACTTGCATGTGTCAGCCACCATAAAACATCATTAAGTAAATAAATGCTGTTTGTGGGTTATACCCTCTGTGAATGCAGAAAAAGTGAGAGCTGGTTCCAGAAGCTCTCCTTCCTGTCCACCACAAACCCTTTTCCCACTTATATGCCTTACCATGTGACCAGAACTAATGATAGGTCCTTTGTTTTGGAGAATGAGGGCATAAGGACCGTTCTCACTAAAACCCTTTAGAGAAGATGCAACTAGGATCCAGGCAGTGCCAACATGGCTTGAAACATTTTGTGCACCCCAGTGCAGAGTCATCTCCTGGAGAACAGTTTTGCCTCTGCCCTTGTAGCTCTGCAAACAAACGCTACAATGTAGAGCATGAGACAAATATGCCTCTTACAATCTGTTCTCAGAAAAAATAAAAAGGCAAAGAAGGTGAACCTCAGTCTCGAAAAGGTGATAATAACAGGAAAAAGAAAGGTGAGGAAAGGGAAGGGGGGTGGGAGGAGGAGGGGGAAACAGCAACAGCCTCATGATGATCATGACATATCTACTAGTAATCTTAAACATTTCTGAAATTCAATGATAGGTGATTTCTATGCTGTGTGCCATTTTTGTTGGTATCCCACTAGCTATTTGTCAATTCAAAGTCTTCTGCCTCATCATTTGTGCTTATTTATCTCATTACTGTTTCCATCATCATTATTATACCTGGCAGATTTTTGCCAGCCAGAAGTTATTCTCCTAAGGTGCTTAAGTAGCTGAGTTAATTTTCAGGAGTCCTGAATGTCCATGTGCTTTCATAGAAGTTAAAATTAAGTCCACTTCAAAGTCCACTTCAAAATTTTTGTTAACCAAGTAAATATTTGTGATTGCTCCCATTAAAAGGCAGGTATGATCATTTTGTAATGTCTGTACTGTGTCTGTGCAACTGAGTCCAACCTGGCTGGCAGTTGTCACCTCCATACATAAATGCTCAACAAAACAGTAAGAACTACTGTAAATTGATGAATAAAAATGAATAAATCTCATGTATAAGTAGAAATGTGTGTGTCAGAGAGACTGGCTATTAATTTCAAGCTATTCCACAATGTACAAACTACATGAAGTATACTGGACACACAAAATGAGATTAGGTTTTGTATAATCCCTAGAATCCTTCAAATTGTAATAAACTCCCTTCTATAAATCTCCTTATGGATCTGGTGGAGAAAATACATTTTTGGCATGTCTAGCAGTCATGTGTCGGCGCACATTTTGTACAGGACACACCACCAGGGATATTCTTAGAATCAGAGTGGTACTGGTTTGACCCTTCTGTCCATCAGCTCCCTGGATAGCACAGGAAGCACCATGCTGTAGGCCACTGTGAGTTGGGCAATGCGCATTTTCTACTGGAATTAATCCCTTTCAAAAATAGAGTAAAAATGTGAGCATGGACTGTAATGCAGTGACTGGGCCAGAGCGGGACCCAAACACTGAAGATATCACACAATCACTGACATCATCTTGCAAGTAATGGATGGCTGGTACTCTATTTCTTTTTAAAAAGAAATGAGTCATGTACCTACCTCCAAAAGAGGCTTTCAGTGACAATGGCAATGTGGCCTCTGGGACTAAGACCCTCTCTACCTGGAGGGTTATAAAATGTATTATTCTTCATAGCTTTTTGAGATAAGTGGAGTAGGCTGCTCACCATTCAGAAGCTGGCTATTTTTACAGCTTTCTGAGGTATCCCGCCTCCACGTATTGTACAAGGAAAGCCTACGGACTGCATTCTGGTAAAGCTTACTTGTAGCATTGCTTATGTCTGTTTCTGCACTCAGCCCCGAGTAAGGCACCACATTCTGTAATCACAAGCTTTGCCCTCTGAGAATCAAACAACAATTCAACTGGCAGTGAAGCAAAATGGGAGTCTGATTTTCATACCTTATCATTATACATCCTCCCCCTGATTTCAGTAAAGAGACTACTGAACAGGTTTGGCGTAAGTAAAAGACAACGGTTGTCTAACTCTTGCCCAAGAAAAATGTTTTATAGTGAATCAACCATGTAGCTCATTAAAACAATTGGGTTAGAAGACATTGAACCAATGTATAATCCATGAATTTTTAAGCTTCCTTGAGCCTTTCTCTTCCATGTAATTGCAAAACAGCACAGTATTGCTGGCGCTAAACGCAGGGGAGATTGTATCTTAACATTTCAATATGTTGATTAATGTTGCTGTAAAGATACACTAACAAACTGCAGAATCATTTTACCTCCAGTTTTTTGCTAACTTAGCACATCAACAAACCAATACTTGTAGACAAAGACATGCTATTTTGTGATGAAATGTTCTTAGACATTGTCTGCTAAATCCCTATAATTAGCATGGCCCCTGGTGAATGTCACTGGGTATTTGATGAAACAGGGCATGAACTCTCCAGCAACACCCAGGGGGGTCGGTAATGCTATCCAGAATGACTCTTGGAATTTTTAACTACTAGATAGGTTCTCCTTATCTAGGAAACTCAGGGGAGAAAGGCATTTGTCCGGTCTAATGACCCCTGTTAGCAGATTTATGCCACCTCCCTCTATACAAACTGTCTTCTCTCCCCTCCTTTTAGATATTTAATTTGAGCATAACTATACTGAACAGTATTTTTTTGGAAGGGATATGGCATGAAAATGGTAAAGAAAGAAGCCAGCCAAGTTCTTTTTTTCCATTCTGCTTATGCCATTGTTCTTATTCTTCAAAACACCACAAGAAAAACAAGTTTTGAGGGTAACAAAAAGAAAAATAAAAGACAGCACGATTGCAGCAGGTAATTTCAAGTGTCCTAGTAAAGCTAACATTTCTTATTAAAAGACATCCTGCCCTAGGGAAAAAACTACTTACTTTCACTACTATGAAGAACAGCTTCCCTTGGCTGTAGAAATATACCCACAAAACTGAAAGGTGCTTTCCTCTGTGTTGCGAAACAGTTTTCAGAATGGTAAATACTCTAAAAAGTGTAGAAAGTTCCTCTTCCTTATAGTTCCTAGTTGTCTGCTGGTTACTAAAATTTACCTGAGATTCAGAGACTGAGTCAAAAACCTGCTGCAAAACAGGCCCAGTAGCTGTAGTCCAAACCAGGGTTCTTATGTCTCAGGTGATTGCTCTGGCAGGCATAGTGTTAGCTGTTGAGACAGTCTGATTTTGAGAGAAACTCCAATGCAGACCTGAGAAATTCTCTTGATAAAATTTCTGTTTTGCCTGGCACATTTCTCTCAACACTTTTTTTTCCACCATTCTGCATTTTGTAGCCTTAAGGATTTAATGGTAATATCAACCTTGCTTTAGAAAACATCATGCATCTTCTGCATTTCAAATGCTGATAATTCTTACATGAAGAATTATCTTGGAACGCTATGGAATTATTTAAAAATAAGTTTCAGAGCAGTTAAATATTAATGACACTTTTTCCCTAAATAAATTAATCTATTATAGATTTAATTTTGCAAATCTAGACAAGTTTTGAAAATCCATCTCTCTCATACTACATGGGATTTGTTTTGTTTCAGTTGGGCTTGTGGGTGGACTGAATAAGAAATTCAGTTTGGTCTTTTCCTAATTTTATGTCCTAAACAGTGCACGATATCAAAATGATGGAATGAGCTGTAGCTAGGGTTAGGGGGCAGGCTGTCTATTGTGTTAAGGACTAACTCCTTGATTAAACGTAGACTCAAAACAAATAACCTCTGTGCACGTGTTAACTAGCCTAATTAATCTTCATGTTAGATTAACTTGATAAAATGTTGACCTAATTTGGGATTAAAAGATTACAAGTAACATTTTCAGCTGAAAGCTGTAACATGCCTCATGTCAACACAGTAATGACAGAATTAACCCTGCAAGCCCTCTCAAACCTGTGCACTGGATGTCAGTGCTTAAGTAGAGTTTGGATGACCTATAAATGCAGGAAGGCTGCTATATATTAAAAAAGCTAATATTGAAACACTGATCTCTCACTCAGAGTCTCACAGGCCTACATATACTGAGAAATATCACAAAGCTAAGGGAGGAAGCAGAGATGCATCATCCACGCACTCTTACAACGTGTAAAATCCTACAAACTAAATATATACTGTGTGTTTATATTTAGATGTAGAAATTGGAAGGTTGGAAGGAAGCGCATTATGAATTCAGTATCATTAAGAGGATAATGAAAATTAAAATATCTTTGAGAAATCTGGGAAACACAAGACTTAGAAGCATGAAAATTCAAACCCAGAAAAGCACTGCCACTTGTAGCCCAGATGAGCCTGGCGGCATTGATCTGTGTGTGAACAGTGGAGACCCCTTTCCTATAACGTGTTTGGATGTGATATTTCAAGCTTGTGTTCCAAAGCGTTTTTTTCTGAGTTGAGTCAGAAAAATTTGTGACCTTGTGAAAAGTATTTTGGTGATCACTCTTTTCTTTTGAAAAAATGTGGGGAAAGAACAGAGAGGAAGGAGAGAGACGGAAACTCTCTCCCTTCTGTAAGAAGTTATTCTTTTAGCTCATGCTATTTTTGTCTCTTAACAATTTCATATCTGCTCTTTTCATAGATAAAACTGTGTTATCTCTCACTTACCACCTTGCAAAGCACTGGGGTCTCAAAGATGAGCTAGGCTCTTTTCAGCTCACAGCAGCAAGGCTGTGGTTCTTCCCACAAATGGGACTCAGAACCTGCACCACCATCACGTACACACAAAATACTCTTCCACTTCCACTATGGCTTTCAACGCTAATCTTAAGACTACCAAATTCTGAGGTGGCTATTGAGAAAGTGAGCGTCTCTGGCTTTCGTTCAGGTTGGTCAGATTGAAAATAAAATTTTTAAAAAATGGAGTACAAGGTTGTGGTGTTACATACTGAAAACTCATTGCTCATGTTAGGCCATGGAACCTAACAGAGATAGCATGAGAGGGGACACTTTCCTCTGCGCTGCTTCACGTGACAGTGCACAGCTCTTGTCTGCTCACACAGGCTCTTCTCTCATGCGCTTCTACCAAAGCCCTGGGAATGCATCAGCTCTTGCTGCAGTAGTGCAAGTGTAACCAGCTAGTAAAAGTTAATATCCCTAATAATAATCTAGGACAAAACAGAACCCAGAAATCAGTCCTTGAAATACCAGGACAGAGCCTGCAATACTTGACAAACCAGAATATTTGATCAGACTGTTTATTATATGCACGCAGAGATAAAAAGAGCCTTTGCATGCAACCTGCCACAGAGCAGAGTAGAACCATAGTTCTAGTTCTGAAATAAGTTCTTATGCCTAAGAATTGCCTAAATGGACATTCCAGAAGTCAGCAGGAGACTGAGTTAAAGACAGTATGAACTGAATGCTGGGAGACGCCTTTCTTTTGAGGTGAGGTTTGGAACCAACCATGTAATTTAAACCTCACAGAATCAAGGATGATACACTGCAGAATAAAATATGATATACAAGTAATCAACTAAGGGAAAACTTAGGTTTTTGCTTACTCTTTGTATCACAACTTGTTAAAGCAGTGTTAACAATACCGCAGTCATATTCTTTCAGTACCTTGGAAGGTTGTTTTTAGTGCACATACCTAACAAATGCTTTCATATAAGTAAGTCATGCAGACTTTTATTCCCCTAGAACAGGAGGATATATGCAATAGTTTTATGGATTTATTTCCATTAAAACTGTATGCCCCTTGACAATTTACTACTTCAGTTATTTCTATGTGTTATTGCCTAACTTTTCCTATATGAAAAAGGGAACAGGATATTAAAGTTTTCCTAAAGTTGCTATTACTAATGTCACAAAGAGGAGCATTCTGAAGTTTTTTATTGTACCCTGTCACTTCCCGTAAATTCATGACAAAGAAATCAATGACTAATCCAGGTTTGGTCAGACAACTTGGCCCAAAGTGGACAGGCTTAAAAGCTGAGTAACAGAATTAACAGCATTTCTCTTGTTTTTATTCCCATGGAATAATGATTTGCAGCCATAGCAAACTGTGATGTGATTCCCATCAGTTCTGAAAAGTTATGCAAGCCTGGAATAGACCTGTTTTCAGGAAGGACAAACTAGAGCAACATGCAGCTCCTGCTGGCCCTTACCTCAGTAGCATTCTTTCCTGGGAGAGCTTAAGAGACTGATTAATTTAAAAGATACTGCAAAATGCTGTGCTAATAGAACTGATGGCTTTTCTCTATAGACTGATATTGAAGTCTTGACTATCATTCACCATTAGATATTGCTCTTTATTACTGTGAGCAGCTGTTAACTAAATTCTCACATAAGTTATACTGCATCTATGCCTGTATATTTCTGCAGTTTTCCTTGACCTTTGGCCCCAATTATTGGCACATTTGCTGAGTTTTCACTTCAGTTCAGCAATAAATGGAATAACCACTTGACAACTACAGATTATGGAGATGTTTATAAGCTATTTTTGAAACATGCAGGACGAAAAACGTCCCAGGCCTATTCACTAGTTCAAATACTCAAGCTTTTGAATATGGATACTGTGAATGTCCACAGAAACAGATTAATAAACAAGTGAATTATTGTAGATCTTTTGTATATAAACAACGTTGATGATATACATTATTTAAAAATCAGAACCTGCAAAGCTTATCTTAGTGGAAAAGGATGCAAAAAATTCAAGAAAATAAAGGTTGCTCATTGCGGACAAAATCTATTTGTAGCAAACCATTTAATCTTTGTTTGCCTTTTAAACTTATCCTTTGCTACTCTAGCACTCTCCTCCAGGTACTTTTACCTTTAAGGTGACACAAGCAAAATTGCATTGCTGGCCCAATCTAATTGTCTGGTCGTTTCAAAATAGTTGAAAAAACACCTGTAGAAGACTTCTTGATGAATAGCCATAACTAGAACAAAGATTTATAATGCCATTAAAATTTTCATCTGGATTGAAATTTTAGAGATGGAAGTACAATGTGACTACTTTTGAAAAGCTTCATTAGATACAAGCACTGACAACTATGTACTATTAAATCATTGAACTTCTATCCAGAAAAAAAAAAATCCCAAAGCATAATTTTCAGTCTCTACAACCTCTGTGAAATACTACTACTATTTTCAAGGGGAAAGAGAAGCTCAGGGAGATTATATTTCTTTTACAAGACTTCTTATGCATTCTGTGCAAAACAAGAATAAAATGCACCAACAACAGTGCTTCCAGGACCAAATCTAGCCACCCTGAGTCAGACAAGCAGTGAAGCACATGTTTAATATTAAAAGAATATTTAATGTTTTTAAATTTGACATGCAACATGGCCCAAATTAATTCAGCCTTAATTTTACTCTGTGCTGTTGTTTCCCATTAAAGAAGCAGTTCTAAAGATCTAGAGAGTTAGCCAATAGTATATACGAGGTGCAGGGACTCAGTCAGGATGAGTTTGGGCATAAACATTTTACTCTATAGGAGATATTTTTACTACTTGCTTACTCACAATCCCCACTAGCCAACTAATACTTCCAAAAGATTATATGAACAATAAATGCCCTGAGATTACGTTATGAATAAGCTGATGTACATATGCACACACACTTAACGCAGCACCTAATATTAAAATGGCGATATTGTGTTACATCATCCACTCTGGGATATTAAAATGAGGGGATAAGACTGCGGCATGGGAGCACCTGTACAGAAGTTCCTCCTTTCCCCCTCCCTTCACTAAGAGGTACTCTCCAGAAATTTTCTACAAAGACGTTATTACGAACACCCCAAAATACTCCTTTCTTTTCCCCTTATTACACAAGGCTGCTATGAGCCAATCGGAAATTAGTGTTTAACTTGCACAAAACAACAATTTTATACATTGTAATCAGAACAGTAACAACTGCCTATGAAAATGACACTTTATAACTCAACAGAGATGCCTTGGTGTCTGATGTTCAGATGGGCGGACTGCAGCAAGGGAAAATAAAACATTACTTGTAGCCAAAGCTGAGTTAATAACGAAAAGCAAATTCTACACTGATAAGAAGTTGGCTACAGCAATTCCTCATACTTTTCTACTTACTTTTCAAGAATAATTGAGTAAGCAAAATAGCTAGCAAGACTGCTTTCAGATAGAAAACATTTTAGGGAAATATAATAAAACTGGGAATGTTAGCACCAAAATCTTTCTTGTATCACTGATTAGGAGACAGAAACTTAATGTGCATTTCATACGCTTACCGCAAATGAACCCAACTCACCTCAAATTTGATATACTGAACAGCCAGAAAATCTGCATACAGATGTAAATAGACCAAGATGAATTCATAGACAATGTTTAATGTACTCTTCCAAACCCACATGCATTGATTCTACATTTGGATAATTCATAACCAGAAAAAAATTTTTAAATCTATTATATAAATGATTTCCTGCAAATTATTTGGCTGTACTATTACAATTCTAGTCCTACTACATTTACGAATTGTTTTACTCCACTAACACCTAAGCAACAACATAATCCAAACAGCTGTAACTGATGAATCATTTTGTCTTGTATTAAGGATGCCATAAAATGGTTTTGGTATTTTAGTAAAAATAAAGAAACTGTGCAAAAACTGTATAAACCTGACTAACAAAGATCAAGTCCACAATACATTTTACAGTCTTTCCCTGACTTTATTTGGTCCATAAGTAGAGTTCATTTGCCAGCTTACATTTAGTGTGTTCCTTTTTTTATTATAAAAGAGTAATTGTAGAAACCGCCCCTTCCCTCTGTCTGTCCCCCCACCCCCCCCACCCCAAGGCAACCTTCTGAAAATCAAATCTGACTAAAGTTCATGAGCAGAAACTATTCTTCTATAGCCAAAGAAGTAATTGTTAACAAACTAAGTGACATTTGCAAGGACAAACACTACTTCAATGAAAAATGATGCAATTCTTTCTGGTGAAAAAAAAAAAAAAAGGTTGTTTTTTTGTTTGGTTTTTTTTAATGTTTTTCCCCTCTTGTAAAACATTAAGTACTTGAGCAGTAAAATAATGAAATAACCTGATGAAGAAAAGCAGGGAATCAACTGTGTTAGTAATATTGGTAATGCGGTTGCTTTAATGGAAAAAATAATGGAATGTTGCTTCCAATACTTTGAAGTAAATGACGATCACACAAAGGAAACTATAGAATAGGAAAAGTATGTAAATTATATTCAACTTTATCTTTCACCACAAAAAGACAGAGAAAAAACACCACTCCTCCCCACCCCCAATATTCCACATTAAGCAATTCCAGGTGTTATGATTTCTAGATATTTTTCGCTTTGGTTTGTACTGTACTACTGCAATTTTATATATATCTTGCCATCTGTCACAAGAAAGAACAGATATAGAACAGTGGCAAAATCATGTTAAAAAGACTGTCTTGAGCTAACAAAGAGAAAAGTTAATGGACATGGATTTACAAATTATTAATGATTTTTCTTGTCATTTCTTGAAAAACGAAAGCTATGCACGCTGTCTCTTTCCCCAAACAGATTGCATTTTATTCCTCTGCAGTTTGTCCGTCAGGCTTCACTCTGACAACATAATCCAAAACTAATCCAGAGCATTCAGTTTTCCTTGTTGGCTCTCATGCACACTGCTTAGACAAATCCTGCTACCTGTCAGCCCTCCTGTGTGTGCCAAACAGGCTGCCAGGTTAACCCCTGGGGAAGCCGAGAGACCTGCTGACTTAACCCCTGCTTCCCTTCAAATAATCCACTGTAAATACATAGGACGTTAACAGGCTAACTGTTCTAATCAGGGCTGGATCCCTTAAAATCTGTTTCATACACAACCCTTAAGAACTAGGGATCTAAGCATCACTGCTGGAAGAGGAAAGGATTGCTTCCAATAATACAAGCACTAAATAAGCAGATGGATAGAACACACTGAAAGGTTTTAATCCCCTAAAGGAGTATGAGAAAATATACACATCACTTCAATTGCCCACCTCATTGCTTATAAATTATCCCTAATTGTCAGGACAAGATCAGAAATAATTTAGTACAATGAAAGAAAGTCTAATTTAGTTACAATTCAGGTTCTCAATGACAAACTTTCTACCCATTGCTTTTGTCCACTTTCACAAAAATTAGTTTCATAAAAATTAGCTTTTCTATGCTCTAGGGTTTCTGTTTGTTCATTTGCATTTTGTGGAGATCCACTGAATGTAATATAAGTCACTAGCTAAAACAGATTTTCATAAACAACATACTTTACAAATAATGACATTTTAAATTACTTTCTAAAGACATATAATTATTTCCCAGCAGCACTTAAAACAATTCATTTCTAATGCTTTAAGCCTGAAATAGAGAAAAATCTGAGTTACAAATCTTTTAAAAATACTCACTCTGTACTCAAAAAACCAAAACAAACCAACGCCTTCTCCTCATTGGAATTCAAGGCACATCACTGTATCTGCTGCTGCAGCATCAACAATCCACAGCAGAAAATAACTTGCGTAAGCACGGCATACCGAGGAACACTTAAAAGCCACACTAAGCTTAGCCACATGAGAAATGTAATAAAAGATCGCACAGCTCATTTAATGTTTGGAAGGCATGATGTCCAGGTTAATATCTGAAGTGGGGGAAGGTAGAGTAAGCCATGGGGAGGGCTCCTGAACTCTGCCACAAACAAAACTGGGAAGGTCCATTGTGCCTTCTGATAAGAACATTTATTTTACCTCAATTAAATTTCAGGCATTCTCTTGAGAGGAAGAAGGGAAAATTGTTCTTCCCTCCCACGCACTTACACACATTCATATTTATGCTTTACATAGACATGCAAAGCACACACCTCGGTCTCAGGAGTCCTGGGAAATGTTTAAATGGTTTTATTCATTCTTAGAAGTGTTGTGCTTGTGGCAGCTAATAAATACATATTATAAATGCTACAGATTCCAGAAATGTTTAAAATACTCTTGCTCCTTTTAAATGCAGGGATAGTTTTAAAATCCCACTTTTTCTAGATGTGTTACTAATTCTAACACTTTTCCTATTTTGTATATACAGAAGTGTTAATCCTTAATGAGCTTTTAAATTTGCCCTTGTTGCTATTTTTAGATCCCTACAGGCCCTTACCTAAGCAATACAAGAAACAAATATTTGGCAAAAATATTAGTTACTTCTAAAATCAACTGATCTGAAAAATAACTAACGCAAATGTATTTTCATTATCTATACTCTTTTTTTTTCCCCAGCTCATCTCAAAACAACAGTTATTTTGTTGACAGAAAAGTTCATTAAGGTCTCAGACAGTAGTTTGTCTTTGGGGAGTTGACAACTTCTGTTAGGGAGAAGGCAAGAGTTTAAAAGATATATCTTATTTCTCTGTCAGATAATTTTGCTCAAAATCAGAACTTCTTTTCATTTTCTTCCCCATAAAGACATTTTTCAAGTAATTTATTCATTATTAGTTGGAACAGTTGGAAAGGTGAAATTGAAAATGGATTTTGGAAAATCAGCCTACATCCAACAATTGTTTTTACTTTTGTTTTTATAAAATCGTGACTCTCTGCAAGTCCATAACAAAAATCCCATTGACTTTCATAGGACCAAGATTTTACTCAGTGTCCGGAAGGCATGAATCCTCCTAGGCAATTAATCGATACACAACAAAGTTGTGCATATGAAAGCACATGCTTGTGCTTAGCCTTTCGTCTACATAAATTACAGGTAAAATACAGATGCAAAAGAATTTCCACACAGTTCCATAACAAATTTCAGTGTTATACCCATAGGATCTCCTCTAAGATATTGTTTCTTCCTCAAAATACTTTTAATAAATTTACATTTTGCAAATGTTCTTAGGCTCCGTTAAATGCCCACAGCATCAGAATTTTTAGAGAATATCAGACAGCTGGTTTGTTAACCGAAATACAGTGCCACAGGAGTTACACTAGAACTTATAGAGCTGCTGCTCAAGAATTTTATTCATGATTGCCAAATAGCATTCGGTCTTCGGGGATACTAAGCAAATTTATTTAAACATAACCATACCCCAGTTACGTAGGAAATGCCTGCTTTTAAGCCGAAACGTCTCTTTGCTTTTGTACTTACTATTTTGAACTAGGTTCATAATGGCAAGCAATGTTTGAAAAAGGTCTGTTAGAAAGCTACTAAGTTTATGCTATGAAGTTCATTCATTAGGCACAACTTAAAGGTCTGCCATTACACTCAGAAATGGAGTTTTAGAATGTTTGATGATCCAAATATACACAGTTCAGTGGTCAACATTACAATTGTTTAAAATGCAGTGACTAATCTGTAACTTATCAATATATTACAAACCAAAGTTGACAATGCCAGGATCTTTGTTGATAATTTTTCCTTTATATAACACCAGCTGGAAGATGTTTCCCTATTATTGATCATGCCACTTATCAGCTATTCACAACATATTTCTTTGTACTTGGTTCAAAATCTAAACAATGTGGACGTGGTTCATTAACCTTTTGATATTGGACAAAAGGGGAGTAAGGCAGGGAGAGGAGAAGCACTGAAAGTAATTTCATTGTTATTTGGATTTTCATTTTGATCAAGACATCTGGAGGGGAAAAGGGCACAAACTTTCTAGGAATAAAATAGCACTTAGAACCTGGTCTGAAACCCATAGAAGCAAAAGGAAGGCCTTCTGCTCATTTAATTTTCACTGGTTCAAGTACTGAGCAAAAGGTAAGTTTCAAAAGCTTAAAAATAAACAAACCCCCTATCTTATAGTGGTTTCCCTGAGGACAGATTGGAAGTGGAGCTCTACAAGGAGTTGGCAGGAAAAACTTAAACTGTAGAAAACAGAGACAGAATGTGTCTTGCAGTCTGAAAGTCGGAACAGAAATTCTGCAACAAATCTCAGTACAGGTTTTCAGAAAATATGAACTAAGTAACAGTTTAGAATATTTAAAAAGCTCTACATAAAAACTCACAGATTCAGCCCGCAGTATATTTTTAATATAATTTAGTAAGTGCAGAGTCAGAATGAAATTTAGTTTAAAGTATACTTGCCAGATGAAATATTTGCATGAATGTCTGAATCTGGTAGGGCTCTACTTATAAATACATATACACCAGCAAGTAAACTGATAAGAAAAGGAAGTTAAGGTTGCAGAGCCAGGCATAACATTAACACTTTTGAATTCAAGCGCTTTACCTAGGAGGCAGCTCATAATGATCTGATCCCCTACAATCTTTTTGCCATTCCTCATCTCCCACTTAGCCACACCCTGTTGCCCACTAACTTGGGCTCTTTGTTCCAGTATGAACCAGTGCTCAGACCTGTCTTTTTATTCCTGGAACTTCTAGTGGTTTTGCAAGAGGAGAAAACAGTGATTTATACTAAACATCTTTTTTGTGTAGAGAACCAGTATTGTAGGAAAGTCATCGTTTCAATAAAAAGGAAAATTAACCTGTGTCTGACTCTTTCAATGTTTAATCTGAAGCCTGAAGTTTTTGTGCCGTCACCAGGATGCATAGGATTTGTAGCTCAGCTGCCTCATGTCCTTACATCGTCTTTATCTGGAGTAGACCCCCTACATCAGCCAACAATGCTCATGACGCAGGCTCTCAAAATAAACGCAGGCTTCCACATAAGAGGAACAGGGCTTCCCGAAGGCTTTGCATGCCATAGTGGTCCAGCATGGATGCTGACTCCCGGTGGGGAATCACTGCGCTGAACTGGTTTGGATATTACCTGGCCCTGTCGCAGCAACCCTGTGCCCTGGGGAGGCACAGGCCCCTCCTAGTGCAGCCTTACGTCTCCTTACCGCAGCGGCCTCATGGCCAGCTTGAAGCCGAAGAGCATGGGTCTGCCTGCGCCCGCTCACACGCAGCCTTTGAAGCACTTCTGGTTTATGTCTAGCTCTCCTCCCTCCTGTTACTAGCTGCTAGCGTAATACAAAAAGCAACAGTTTTCAAGGTTTACCTGAAATATTTCCTTCTCTAGCTTTTATAACAGAAATTTAGACTTAGTTAAACTATTTTTTTCCCTGGCAGCTCTGGCAGCCTCAGTTAAATACAAAGCTGGGACAATCTTGACTTGTAACTAGAAGACTCTCTAGAATTAAGGTCTGTAACAGTGGTCACTTTGGCTTAGCAGAGTTAAGTCTGACATTTAGGTGTCTGTATACTAATAATCCAGTCCTTACTCTGGCAAACTCCCGATGCTTTCAGCTCTGTCTCATCAGAGATACTGTAGGAATAGATACAGGTTTCTCAGTTACTATGCCAAGGTAGATTTACTAGTCACTGTGGGCAAGACAGTGATAGACTCTCCTTGTTCCCTTTTCTTTTATTACTTCATACCTGCATGGGTTTTAAGAATCAGCAGGGCCTGCTCTCTCTGGCACACAGCAGTGCAATCCACTGCATGAGCATAAAAATGTGGGAAACTACTCCAAAACCAAATCATCTTCCAGACCATCAATAGCTAACTGCACTGTTACTCACTCCAAGTCTGCCTCCTGCCTTCTCCACTACAAACTTTTTCATTGTTTCCTCCTGTTTGACTGTGGTACAAGGTATAATCATACATATTTTAAGATCAGGCTTAATGGCAGGTAAACAAATGTACTGCATCAAGCATTTATTGTTTTGTTCTCTAATCTAATTAATAATACTTGGCTGCAACTTTTTCCATTAACATGGTTTACATAAATAATATATGCAGAGCAAGTTAGCATCCTAGTCAGAGGCTACTCACAATTTAAGAAAACATCAGTACTTTTATTAACTGCTGCAGCACATATACCAGCCATGACCTTTACTAGCCATGGTCTTTAAACTTATTCTGATCAAGTTTTCACTGATTGCAGTGAAAGTAAGCTACATCAAGTGATACATCATGACAACTACAGAGACAGCATTTACTAGGCAAATAAGGACTTATTTTATTTAGATTAGATTAATATATTAGTTTACATTTTATGTATACACAAACCCATTTATTTTTGTTTTATTGTGCAACTATGAAATTATATCACAGATCTATACATGTTCTTGGAAATACGTCTCTTCACATTTTTCAAGCAACTTAACTCTAATTACTTACAAACCAATAACAAATATTTTCCTGGTATTGAAATATACCACATATATTTTAATGTATTGCTTTGCAAATACAGCATGAATATTTAAAACACAGAAAAACTTTAGTGTAATTTTACCTATAGTTGATAAACAGCCTATCTACCATGCTATCATCATGCAGTGCCCTGAAAAATCATGGCCAGGCTACTTGCCATGCTTAGTTCAAGTCCCCTCCTGAAAAATATGGTTTTAGCTTTGTTTCCTGCTATTTCCTACAGTTTCATCTAGATTTTACAATGAAGGGTGGAGCCGGAAACAAAACTAAATCTTAATGTGACCTTCAAGACAGTAACATGCCTAAGGAAATAAGTGTGTGTTCTTTCTTTAGCCTGCTTGCTCTCTTCTTCCATGGGCTCTTTTTCTCTTGTTCTTGTAAAGACAATAATAAACCTTAAAAAAAAAAAGATAGTGCTGAAAGACAGTAACGATTATCATCATTTCTGTAAGCTGCTCTGGGAGTCAAAGGAGACCAGAGTGTGAGAAAAGCAACATTGGCTTTAAAGCAGTAAAACCAGCCACAATAGCTGCTGCAAGCGCTCTCTGTTGTGTCTTTCTATTCTGAAATGTCCTTCACATCCTTTCTGGCAATCTCATCACTGATGACATAAAGCTTCTCTTGTCACAACTTGTTCCTTCCAAAATTGGAATGCAATTCCACTCTACAATGACACGTGGACAATGTTTGGCAACCCATCTTTCTGCTCAAAGCAATATCCATTCTCATGCCCTTCACCTTCTTGCCTCAGTTTGCCCTGGTCATTCATGGGAGGTTGCCTGGCAGCTGTACGAACCCAAGTGTCAAATTCTGCAATGAAGTTTTCCAGGACTGGAAAATCGGTGCTAATGTTGACCTATGGATTTGGCTAATTAAAGCAATATGTATTAAATATTAATATCACTGGCAGTTCCTAGTTAGTCAGCTCGCTAGGCACTAATTAGATGTTTAGAATTCCACTATACACCATCAGCGGAAAACATTCTTAGTTTGCAAAGCTTCATTAAAGAAATCAGAAATACTATCAGCATCTTAAGCTGCAGTCTTTTCCTGGTTTATTCAAATGGAAAAACTCTATGTTCCATGGTTCACAATAGGCTTACTCTAGCTTAACTCATAAAAGCTAAAACTGCCCTTTTCTATCTGAAAAAGCCAATAAAAAGATTACTATGAACTAATATTCCCACGGCACTTTCCCTTAAATTCTTCTATGTGCTTACTGCTGCAGTTCAGTATCCATTTTTTGTTCTGCAGTCTCATGGGAATAGTTAGCTTAAGAATCTTTCGGACTGAAGGCACTGGCACATTCAAATACCTCAATTCTGGGAAAAAAAAAAAAAAAAAAAAGATGTTTCTGTTACATTGGTCTAGTATATTGGACTGTTAATTTTTTGCATTTTTGAGACCAAAAGGTAAATTGTTCAGAATACAAGTATTTTTACAGGGAGATGTCTGATGAGTAGTTTTATGCAAGGGAAAAAGAGGAGGAAAGGGAACCATCCATTTTAATATGCAGAATAGCCCAATCACACTAGTGACAACTAATTTGAAAGTGTTTTAAGGGTGTAAGAATCCACAGAGAGAATTTGTAAAAACAAATGGCTACGGAATAGACACAAACAGAGTAAAATGTTGCATCACATCACATTTGCTGTAACAGTGTAACTTCAGCTGAGTTCTTAGAGTTATACCAGCGCAAAGAGAAAACAGTTGACTCTCCTGCAGTGGTGATTACTATGACACACACATATAGTTTGCATATGAAATCCAATCCAGAAAGCCAAATTCAAAGTTTACCAACTATGAACCTGGCCCATTTATTTTATGGGCTGCTACAAAATCTGTTTGGCATTCATGCTGTGTGTAAATGTCAAGGAAGCTATCAAGCGCGGTCTCCATTTTCACAGTAGCAATGTTTCCGTATTCTTTTGGCAAGCATCGTGCAGGCAAAGTGTCACAGCAGCAGGTCTGAACTGGATGCGTTGTATTTGTGTATATCAGAAGTGAAACTTAATTTGTCTTTACATCAAGGGCCAAATGTTTTAAAGATTTTAAATTAAAACTGCATAGTGCTTGCCATGCAGAACTCAAAGTGGTAACCACTTCACTTCTTGCTGTATGCTCTGATTGGTGTTCATGTGGATTACATTTTAATATTAGGCTGGAAGCTTAATTATAAAGGATTATTAGCAGATCATGAGAGTATTGCAGAGAGATGGGGTCATGCAGAGTAGAATATTAAGAGCTGTCTAATCTTTGACCTCTTTCTCCGTATCATGTTGGAATCATCGTGCAAAATAGAGCCACTCATAAAACTGTGTAAGGCATTTTTTTTTCCTCCCTTTTTCTCAGAGAGCTATTGCTGGATCTTCTGAAGCAATCTGATTGTTTTGCTGGTAGACTTTTTCAGACAGGGACCATGTGTTTCCTTCATGCTTTTGCATCTTGCTAAACCTACCTTCGGAGTCAGACAGATAATGACATGCTTTGTATGTGGAAGTCCCGCAGCAGTAAAGGCACTTTAGAGGATAGGAGATAACACGTGTGAGGGACATTTGGAGTCAAGATAAATTATGTGTGTATAGAAAGTCTATCTGAAAATAGGTCATAATAAAATTACAGTAGAGTGTAGGACTAGTAAAGGCAGTTAAGCTTTACTTTGGTTGATAGGAGCGATCAGAATACAAGCAACACTATTTTTCTGTAAAGGGATGCAGTTCGGTCTTAAAATAGCACTTATGTTGGCTTTTGTCACATTAACTGTGGGAACTCTGGTGGAAATACATTTAGGTACTTGAAGACCATAAGTTCAGAGATAAGCTTGGCCGATACCGTGAACAGCTTGCCTGAGAGGTAAATTGCATGCAGAAACTAAACATGACAGCCAAAGATAAAACACTTATTATGATTAATACCAGAAGATGTAACAGGCTTTACTCACCGCAGCCCCAGGAAACCTCACTTTTACCAGATAATGTTTACAACTCCAATTGCACTCACAGGGCAACCACATGCTTTCTTAGTAGATGGTCTCTTATCTGTGAAACTTCTCACCCATGTGAATTTTAACTTCTGCATTATTCATGTGAATGTTTTAGGAGATTTACAAGTCTGTAAGATTTTTGTGCACCTATTAAAAACCCAAACCAGCCTGACAGCAAGACAAATTTTTAAGAATGCCATTGATGAGGAATGCGACAGTCCTTGTGAGAGGCTTATACTATAAAGATTGCTAAATAAACATTAGCTTATGTAAAAGGTGGCAAGTGAGATTCACTCCAATATGTATAGTCTCTCACAAAGATCTGCACAAATGGCCATACTGCATTCCTCATCTCCTATACCTGCAAATGATAAAGTACAATTCCATGTAAAATGCAGTAAAAAATTAGAAAATGTAAGAATAAAATATTTCCAGCTTAATTTTAGCACCTATTTTAGTTCCCTTTAAGTCATCCTAATGTAGATTTTTAGTTCCATTTCTGAAACTTATTTTGCTTCAGTAAACAAGGATAAGTCCTATTTGAAATAAATTAATGCCACTTCTTTCAGCTCAGCAGAAAAAACAAGCTCTTCTTTCACTTTAAATTTTGTTCCATAACTGGATAATAATCAGCCTCTATACTAGAGGACTAAGATTCCAATATAAACCAGTAGAACCCCCTAAGAGGATTTTCTTCAAATTTTTTAAAATGTAGCAGATAAAAAAAGAATTTGATTTTTTTTTTCTTTTTATACAGGTTGAGTAAGATTAACAGTCAACATATAAAACAGTATAAAGCAATATAAAAGCAAGAGACATATGGGTATATGCATCATTAGTGGATGAAAGCAATTCCTACAATATTTGAAGTATTTTGAGGTATTAGACCTATTCTACAACACTAATTCTGAGTAACAGTTACAAAAAAAAAAAAGGTTTAAGTTTCCTGAAGGTTACAGATTGGACCAGAATAGTATTCTGATAATGATAAAATTAAAGAAATTCATGAGAGGACTCTCAAAGTTTTCAATGGCATTTTTACAGAATTATTTACCTATCAAAACCATAGTGTACCTAAACATAAGCCAGGGAGAAGATCTCACCCTCTTCTCACACATATGCACACAGAAAAACAGAGGATGTATAGTTGAAGGGGGAAGTGCCAGGGAACAGATGTCCTCCTAAAAATGCTCCCAGAGCCAGGAATCTGCCCTCACTCAGCCACCAAGATAGGCTGACAGTGGTGACGAGACATCAGCAAACTCAAGGAGAGCAGCTACAGCCCTTTCTGTGTGGCAAATGGAAGCAGAAAGCAGATTGATAAGAATGATTCTGTCACTGTGGGACTGCTCTCGATCAACATAACCAGCGCTTGAAAAACCATGAGCAGTGGGATGACCGGAGGCTGGAGATGTCACCTCTCCACCCCTTCATCCCTCCAGCCCCCCCCCGACCCCACACCGTCTGTGGGGCATCCTGCGCACGGGGCTGGCCTGCCACCTGGCTCAGACAGGGCTGATGTCCCCATGTCACTCCCAGGCCCTTGAGAGTGTCCGGGGGGGCTGTTTTAGCTGATTTTAGTGTAGGAAAGCTGCATGTAAACCAACATCTGTCCTGCCAGTCTCCAACAGTCTGTCTGAAACACTGAAGAGTCTAGCAACAGCTGATTGTTTTTTGCTTCTTTGACTATAAAAAGGCAATAAAAAGGAAATTAATCTCAGCCAGACATAAAATAAAACTTTTATTTTAATTTATTGAGGAAAAACCACTAAAATTTCTTTGATTCAACAGTAACAAGAGAACTATATCGCCTCGTTTTCTTCTTTTTGGGATTGTCAATGTTAAACTCTTTTTCAGAAAGCTAAAGCACCATAAACAATGATATAATTCTGAAACCAAAATTCAGAAGCATAGTCACACACTGATCACTTTACCACTCTTTCCCAGATTGAACAGGCCAAAACTCTCCAACAAAGGCAACCCAAATTTATTGTGGTTTTAATTACACAGACCCATCTCCCGTGTGACCCCACAAAGTTCTCTCTCTCATTTTTATTTTCTGGCCAGTGAAGTACTCCACAAACCAAAAATCAACTCCATTCCAATATTGGTCTCTTATGACATTATGCGCGTAGCAGCAATGGGAGAAAAATCTCATGAGACAAACTCCAACACTGTACTTAGAGCCAACAATACACCATCTCCAGAGAATAAACCACATGTAAAATTGGATTTATTTATCAGCTTAGAGAATTGCTTAAATTTCAAAATCAAACTATTCCATTTGAGTAAAATAATATTGAACTTGTATCAAATCCCAGATAACCATACCATTGCTTCTTGCATGTACAGTCCTCAAATTTTTATGTGAAAAGAAAGCAGCAATAGATAGCAAAATCCAAAGCAATAAATCGAAAACTCTATACCTTTTTTTCCCTTGATGCTTTTCCTATTTTTATTTTTTAACCTCTCTTAACCAGTTCCAATAATCTGTAAATATATCTAAGAAATTGGTTAGATTAGTAGTTAATAATGATTTTTTTTTTTTTAAATAAAAAGCTTTTTTCCTCCCTCACTTTAGGAATATGCCAATTTGGCAAAACAACCCTGTGCTCCATATGTTTGTGCACTAGTTTCAAAAACATTTTCAGAGGGGAGGGCTGCTTAGTATGATGCTAAACTGGTCAAAAAGGGCCTTAAGATCCATCGGCTAGACAATCAGTGGCATAACAGCTAAGGCATTAACCTGGTATTCAAGAGCTCAGCCTCAAACACCAGCTCTGTACATCTAACCTAGCGACCCGAGCCTCATTCCTTGCTTTCTCCTGAATTTTGTTCCTTGCAAGGAGTAAAATTTCTTGGATTTCAGTCAAAATGAGTCAGATTCCTCATAAAACAAAATGCTGTAAAGTTTATAAAAAACATTTCTCTCCAAATAGAAATAACATAGTATATAATATCCTGGCAATAACTAAACTCCAAGACACTTTTTTTCTTAATTAAATTAGGCATTAAATCATTGCAGCCGATTTATTTTCCTGTTTGTGTTTTTTATTAATTAAATCTACACCATCTGCCTCTGTTTATCTGTTTCACAATCCTTTCATCTAGCATTGGATGTTCATATTTTAAATGTGTATTAGCTTTCATGATGGATTTTATAACTGCAGAACGGTAGCTGCAAAGACAATTGTCACAAAAGGATACGCAAATGCTACAAAACGGCAGCGCAGAAAGCACCACAGCACAGAAAAGGGACAAAATGATATAACAGAGTAGATAATCAAAATAATGCTTCATTAAAGAGAAGACATTGAAACACAGCAGCATAACACTTAGAGACCTTCTCTTCCACATGAGCAGGGATGTGGGATTAATTTAGATATACTCACATTAATAATTCAGAAAATAAGCAGAAGACGAGACATTTCAGATCTGTGAATCTAACAGATAAAGGACACTTCTTTTTACTAAAATAGGCAGATTTCTCCCCAAATAAATATTAAATGGTTATGTATCCTGTAGTAGCATGTAAGTTACAAAAAAAGCATGGGTGTGTCTAATATTTACTTACAGACTTGAGCTGACTCTCATAATTTGATACCAATTTAGTCTTTATTTCTAGACTGTTTTCTCTCTTAGTGTGAGCAAAAATATCTAAAAATTTCCTCTTGAAATTGCATATTGCATCTCTAAGTACATGGATCATTATATGGAGTACTTAAGACCAGACTAATTTCAGGTGGTACCGTTCTCCCCAAATGACTGAAGTCAAGCACTGTTTGCCACAATTAATGGAGACAGTCTTGTGAATGTGCTTTCAGTACAAAAAAATACAAAGTATAATAACTTTTAATGCTGAATGGCTGAATAATGAAATTTTCTGTTCTGATTTATGTGATAAATTATGAACTTTTACACAGTTTTAAACTATGATAAGAGACACTGGAGCTCAGCATAAGTTATCTATTACAAATCCACTTATAGCAAAATTTTGGTTTCGTCTGGTGACCAATTTTTAATGAAGTTGCATAGGCATACGAGACTCTTGTTAAGAGTTTAGGTCATTGTGATCTGATGCAACACAATAAGGAAACAGTCCACGTGATCTTCTAGAGGATACAAGTGATTTCTAGAGGTATAGGTCATAAATTTAATGGTAAGAGATAAAGGCTGAGATTGTAGGGGAATAGTTTCTCAACCAGTACTGGTGGACAGAAGGTATACAAACCCCCACATCTTTTCTTTCCTCTTCTCAGCTCAGTGAAATTAACTTTTCATTCAGTTTAGTTTGGAGGAGACTAAGGCATTTTAGGTTTTGGGTTTTTTTAAGATCTGGAAAGATAATTTCTTATCTTTCAGCTAAAATGCAGAAGCCCCCTTAAAAACCAAATGAACCCAAATCTCTCATCAAAATCACTAAAGCAGAAGCTTTAATGGAAAACTCGCATGCAGCACAGTTCATGTTTTCATTGAGCAGCTCCAAGGTATCATGAAATATTAATATGTGTTTGGAGGTGATAAGAACTGTAAGCACACATAACAATAAAATTACCTATGAGTAACATCGACTTATCAGTCCTGTCCGACCCTTTCTCTAACAGTCCTCTCCAGACCATTTGCAACTACAAACCCAAGTTTCTTAGCTGCAGGTGACTGTTATTAATAATAGACAGAATGAGCTTCTAGAGAGGCATTATCTATTTTTCTGTAATACCATTTTGGAGGAAAATTCCACTGAGCAAAGGCCATCCAGTGGGCAATGATCAGTCTTAGCAGTTCTTACATCACTGCACATTACTGGTAGAAAAATGACCTTGGTATGTAACAAATCCAAGTCTCCACACTGATTTGGAGAAAGAGGAAAGTTTAAGGATTGTGCTCTGGCTCCTTATCAAGTTTAAATCTTTACCAGACAAGATTCCAGTGGAAATCCAAATCTGCAGGTTCTGAAGGATCAGCATTTCTTCTAAATTACCCTCAGACAGCTTGAGACAGGTCTAATTTCACTAAACAAGTGCAAGCCATCCTTTCAGTGTGCTGTTTCCATGTGTCCTGAGCTGTGATGTACATACCACAGCCATTCCCGCACCCGCAGTCAAAGCATCCCACAGGTGCAGCTATGGCCCTGTTGTTTAGCAAGTCGGCCAACCAAATTCTTTCCTCCCCCAGTGCAAGGATCTTGTGCTCCTCTTGGCACACAGGAGGTCTGAAGGCATACTTTTCATTAGCTCCATTCGGCAGTCTATTCTGAACTGTCTTATTCTAAGTATAAAGAAAAGCCAAACCTTCATACATCCCAGCTCTCTACTTCATCACCGGCCTACCAATGTCTTAAGCTCAGTTCATGTCCTCCTGGGTAAATATACATGCAGGTTTTGTTTCTGCCTACCAGATGTATTCTTTCTTAAATGTGGAATCGTTCTAATTTAGGGTCTAATCCTGTAAAAACTTGCCACCTTGCCTTCTAGGCCTTGCAAGACTTTTTTTATTTATTTTCGTCATAAGCACCATAAGCCTGTCAGCAGCTTTTTGAAAAATGGGGCTTGCTGAGTAACCAGAAATAATCTATCAAATCTTAAAAGCACAGTCCTGAAACTGTATTTTTTTTATCTACTTGCAAAATCTGACATTATATTAAGATTTCTGATTTTGTAAGTTAAGAATCGGTTCTTTCTTCTTCAGTTGAACTTAAGAAGTCCCACTGATTTCATTAAAGATCTGTGGAAGAATATGGGACAGTAATTTTAGTTTGCACAATACACTATTCTTCTGCTAAAAATCTTGATTATTCATTGACTTTGATTATTCATTATTTAATTGACATTGATTATTCATAATCTGCATTTTTATCATAGGCAAGAATAAACTGATATAAAAACCTATACCTCAAAAACTCTCCAGATTTGAGGCCAGCAAAACCTGAATCTAGCTCTGGATCAGATATTTTGTGACTTGAGCAGGGATTAATAATAAAAAGGAAACAGATGTAATAAGTAATTGGTTCTCAGCTATGCATGGGATGAATATCTTTATTCACCATTTCAGCTTCAGCTTAAATGTATAAACCAGAAAAACAAACACAAAAATGCCAATAATCATATCATTTCAATTTACAGACCTCCAGGGCCCAGCTGGTGACAGAGGAACTCGGGATCACTTAAACAGTATGTGGTTCTTCTTCCTCTCCTAGAAACGACACCTCCCAACATGGTTTTGAGCTACTCTAAAGTGTTCGTTCAGCACGGCAAATGGGCAGAATCAGACCCTCATTGACTTAGTTAGAGATTAGAAGAGCCAAAAGAATCTTACTGACCCCAACAGGCAAGCATAAATTAGACCTACTGCACATACACCCCCAAATTCACATGCAAACCCACGGGCACGCGAATCATTGAACACAGTAGGTGGAGGCTGGGTTTACTGCAAATCAGCTTTCTGTACAAATGCAGGGCCCAGCACCTCCAGGACTCTGGAGACAACCCTGCTTGGAAACCTGCAGGTTTAAGATCTGGAATTCAGAACTCCCCCACAAGCGCACAGGGGATGCACAGTAGCTGCAACACGTCTGACATAGCACTTGTGCACTGAAAATCCATCGTGGAGGACTGCAGGGCCTCACTGCGGAGCACTGTGGCCCCCTGTCTCAAAGGAGAACTGCTTCCAAGACGAGTAGGTATTTCTAAATTATTTCTAGGATTATTAAAGCATGCTCTCCATACCAGATGTGAGCTCTGCAGTCGCAGCTGAACTCTGCAAGTCTACTGGAGCGCATTAGAAGAGTGGGAAGCCCTATGACCACAGGAGGAATGTGGGGCTTGCCCATTTCTGCTCAATTTCAAACAGCACTTCTGTGAGTGTTTAGGAGACAGAGACATTTAGTTGTACATTTCTGTCTCTCTTCCCTTCACCCTCCCCCTCATCTTTATTATAGTAAAGTGTTTCATGCATTCACCACAATATTTCCTTTAACAAAATTCTTCCTGCTGCCTCAGAACCACTCACAACCTGGCACTTGGGGAAAATTTCAGGCCATTTTACCATATGCATCATGTCTAAAAATAAATCTATGAGCTTTTTGACTACAAAGATAAAAAGGTCATCCTTCCTCTGCATAGCCTTTGGTTCATATTTGAACTGCTGTGAAATACTTTTGTGTTAAGTCTGTTGTGAAATGGCTGTAAATGTAAAAGATCAACTGATTCAGACCTGCCAATTAATTTCATCTTACCATATTTTTACTCTGCTTTCTGGCAACAGAATTTCTTATAATGCAATCAAAATTTGAGCTAAATAAGCTGTATTGCTTTAATGAGGTGATGCACAATCTCTCTCTCTCATTCCTAAGTGTTATGCTGTTTTTCACAATGAATTTCTTAAGCTGAATGAATTTATTTCTGGGCATAGTTTTTTTACTTCACATATTTACATATCTATTGAAATACGTATATGTGAGTGATAACAGTATCTTTGTGTAGACTTTTCATTTTTGCTGATTTTACTCTGAGAGTCTGGCTAGCCTCACAAAGTATCCAGATAAGGAAAATTGCTCATGTCTTATGAACTGAGTATCTCACAGAAACAAGTTCTGCCAATGGCTCTTGTGTATTTGCACTAGTAAGTTGTACAATACTTTGAATTTATTATTTAAATTTTAATACACTATTAAAAAAATATCCAGTCAATAAAGTATATCAACAAATTATCAAGTTTCAGTTTGGGCTGAAAAAAATGAGTTAATTCTTATTTGAGCTAGAGGTAGCTGATGTGTCAAACTTATAGAAGCAGCCTGACTTTTTTCTGGACAAACTAATCAAGTAAGCATGTAAACAAAAATCAGGATTTTTCTGGATGTTAAAAACCAGTGCATCATGGGGTACTTTAGAAATGATTTAGGCAGGTTGCTCCTTTTAATTCCTTTCAAAACCAAGCATTTCTAAATAAAAGCTACACGGGCTCTTGAATGAATTATGGCCTTTGTCAAACATTGCACTGCCAGGTCACAGCCCTCCATGAATCAAACAGGTTTGGTGAAATCTGTAAACTAGTATTTCACTCTCATCAGAAAAACAGACTGGTATGGGATGGAGGTTTATAATTAGGACATTACTTTTTGGCGACTAGACACAACCAGTCTAAATGACCTGTGCTTTGAAGGTGGAAACTGTGCATGACAACAGTAATGGCAAGGAGTACTATAAAAGGACTAACAACCAGTTGAATGAAATCCTACCAGGAGTCTGATTCCCCACTGCTTTCCACCATTTCCTAGTCATAGACATCACTACAAAGCCAGTTTGAAATGCTATCAAATTAGACAGGTTTTTACATGGATTTTGCACTGATTTCGCACTGATTTCTCATACTAAAGGATCGACAAGCAGTTCAGATTTAGATTTGTATTTGTTTTGGCCTTTCTCATATTTGAGTAATATATAGTTATATAGATACACAGTTTATAGATATAAGATTGGTATATATAGATATACAGGATTTAAATATATACACGTTTTAAATATGTATTTATCTACACACACATATATGCCCCTTCTTTATTGCTGAAAACTGAAGCTTTAGCAAAGCTTTTTTATACAAACAAATGAAGAGCAACTTGAGTAACTGGCTTTAGTCTGTATCTACTGGATAATTTCCGTATGTTTGCTTCCAGTTTTAAGCCATGCTTGCATATTATTACCAGTGACAGTAAAGCACACATTTGTAGGTAATGCTCTAATCTCACAGTCAACTCCAATAATCTTGCACTGTGACAGGCTTCTGAATGAAATTGTTTTACCGTCGATATGTATGTGAAATACAATAGTTGTGTTGGCATGGCAAAAATTACAGCAGCATAATTTAGTTGGAGTAAAAGGAAAAGGGTAAGTAGTCAATGGATGCAAAACTTTGCTAGATGCTCCCACTATTTCACAGGCAAAAATACATTTTTGCTGCAAAGAGCTTATTCTCTAAGCCTTTGTCTCCAAGGGGAACTCATTCTACAGGAATTCAGTGCGACTTTCCCATGTTGTCAATAATACATACACGTTTGCTGTGTGAGCAGCTCTCTGCAGCACTTTTTACTCTGTTTTGAAAGTGGGATAAGCCCTCCTACCTGGAACTAATCTTATTATTATGTGTGCTTGTGGGGAAGCTAACATACCACAGCTGATACTCCATACATTCACAGTTTACCTAACTATACAGTAACTTCCCCATGTAGAGAAACTGTAAACCCAAGGAAGAAGACATAGGAAAGACACTGGCTGAAGATTTTCTATTTGAATTCAATTCCTATTTTTCTGTACTAACTTATAGGCTTTGACCCCTTTAAGTTTCATGTGTTTTAGTCACACAATCTCCATGCTCTTTGTTAGCAAGCTATGCATCTTCTTTTTATTAACTGAATAAATTACAAGACTCCCATCCAGGAGAGTATTTGTCAACATAGCTATATTCTGCAAAGGCTTTTGCAAGTAACTGAGTCCACATTAATAGATCTATGGACTTGCATAAATACATCCAGATGCATAATGTATTCTGATAATCTAGTCCTTTATATTATAATCTATTTTATATTATAATCTAATTTATTATCTAGTCCGTTACATTATAAAAACCTCTCACACTGAAGTTGGTTAAATAATGAACAGAAAATACCTGTGAATAACAGGGCACATTCATTCTGTCCTTTATTCAAGGACCATGTTACCTATCTGTAAGCAGACAACTAGTGATTATTTACAGTATCCAGAAAGCTCTCTAATCATTAATCTCAAGGAACATGCATAATCAGAGAGTGGTAGGGCATAATCATAGAATGCTTTGGGTTGGAAGGGACCTTTAGAGGCCATCTAGCCCAACCCCCCTGCAGTGAGCAGGGACAGCTTTAACCAGATCAGGTTGCTCAGAGCCCCATCAGTACTGTTAACTAATGCACAGCAGAAACACTACATAGACCTCTAGAAATCATTCATATACCTGCATCCAAGCTGTTTGATTAATACTGTTGGGCGCATTAAGGCTGTGAGTGACTGATTCACAGATGGAAGACCAAAGCACAACAGAAACACTTAGCAGGTTTCAATACCCTGCCTTCACACTGCATGGAAGCAGACACCAAATCACAGAATGGCTGAGGCTGGAAGGCACTTGTGGAGGTCTGTAGTCCAATCCCCCAGCACAAAGCAGGCTCAGCCAGAGCAGATGGCTCCGGGCCTACCTCCCCCAAATCAAGTGTTGTTGGGTTTTGGGGTTTTTCTTCCTTCTTTTCTTTTTCCCCTCTCAGCATTTTGAGTTCTTTTGATTTCCCTTCTCTTGTTACAAAATTTTAAACTATGTCTGGTGGAGAACTGAAATCACATTTGAACCACAGG
This sequence comes from Pelecanus crispus, assembly GCF_030463565.1. Lineage (NCBI taxonomy): Eukaryota > Metazoa > Chordata > Aves > Pelecaniformes > Pelecanidae > Pelecanus > Pelecanus crispus. The sequence goes on from NC_134646.1 coordinate 26,949,336, forward strand.
AGAAGCTTGCTAAAAAAGCCCTGGGAACTAAGATTCTCACTTTTTCATTTAGAATGTCAAGCATTGGGTAAATAAAAAGATATTATGAGACTTGCAATAAAACCATGAAAAGTAGCCTTACAATACAGTTCAAATAGATGGAAATCTGCATATATTCAGTGGTATAAATTATGTGACTAAAGCCAGTCTTTCAAGTCCTATGTTTCATATTACATCTCACTGGACCCAGGAGACTGAGAAATGTGAAACATGAAAATTACCTTTCACCATGTAATTTCACACTGAATTTCGGAGGAAAAGCTGCAGCTACAAGCTGGGTGGCATGAATTCAAGAAAAAGATTCAGTGGACACTGTGAGGGTTTGGGGATAACTTTTCTTGTACTGCAAAGCTCTACCAACATCTCCCACTTATAGTAACAAATTTAATTTCCTTGTGTTTCACAACTGGATAATCTTTGTTGCACCAGCAGGTTTTGTTTGAACAAATGAGAACTTGCTCAGGAAGAATCGTCAGAGAGATGCTCACTCAGAGAACATCAAGTGAAAAAAAAGACAAAATGAGGTTCAAGGTTTAACTGGATTTAGAAGAGGGCATTTGTCCATAGCCCAATGCAATGGTTTTAGTCCAAATTAGAATAATAACTGAAATGATACCATGAGTACCATGTCATTGCTCTAGCATATAAAATTCTGGCAGTAAACCAAAATAATTCAAAATGGGGACAGTACCATTAAGCACCTGGCCAGTGGTGAAAATTATCCAGCATCATTTAACTAAATACATTTAATTTGTTTTATATAAAAATAATCCCTACAAGATCTTTAAGAAGCCCAAACATTTTTTCGTCTGTACAAGAATCTTCCCTTCAGCCTTAAAGTGTTTTCCTACCTCCCAATATGCCAAGGCTCTGGACAAACACACAGACAGATAAGGGACAAGCAAAGACCCACTACATGAAACTGAAATATGAGAAGAACCCTCCTGACATTGGAGTAGCAACTTGCATAACATAGGTAAGTGCTTGCAAGCACACGTGCAGATACCAGACGTGAGGATGCCGCCCCACAGTTGCCACCATGACTGGGCTGAGAGGAGCTCATTTAAGCATGGCTCATCTTGCACCTCTGTTTGTCATGAACTGGAGCTGAATTCATGATGTGCTATCCAGCATAAGGCCACAATGAAGTCTTTTCCCTGCTTGCCCCCAAAGGACCCAGGGCATGTTTGCAGATGCAAAGTTGGTTGCAGGAAGAGCTCTCTAAGATGGGGGGGAGAATGGACTATCTCTCCCCCCTCCCTAACTCTGCAAGGCTCCAATAACTGCTTCAACTTGTGCAGAGGGTCAGATGGACACAGGGTAACTTCATGAACTGAAAAATACAAGTCACCATCAATGAGTCCTCACATCTGTATGGAATGAATTCAGCCTCAAACGAAGGTATGTGGGGGCAGAAAGGCAAAAGAGAGCTTGCCAATGAGAATAAACACTATGAAAGCTGAGTCACTTCCTTTGTTTTTCTTCCTTCCCTGATTAATATAATCAGATAATTATATTAATACCTATAGCTCAAAATAAAAAAAAAAAATAGTACAACATTTTTCAAGAAAGCGAAATGAAACTATTTGGCATTTCTTATTTATTGATAACGAATAAGCTTGATAGTTGCTGATATAAAGCAGCAGTCCAGGACTGACATTAACCAGCGCAGCCTGCGATGTCAATGTTATAAATCATACATGGGAGTCTCATGTTATGCAACATCCCACAAACTGGAGCACTAGCCATTTTTTAAAGTAATAAAGTTAAAGGGTAAGTAGGTTACTTATCGCGTTACAGCACTCAGGCTTCAGCTAGTACAACACTTAAAAATATACAGATGGACATTGGAGTCTAAATCAATTTGTAATTTCTGAACTGGAATTATAGACCAAAGCCTAAAAAGCCATGTAGTCCTGAAGGAGACTTTGAAAAGTAAACCAGAAGAGGTATCATTGCATAATTATATTTGGGAGGAAGAAATGCCGTAAAATGTCGTAATAAGGTTCCAAAGCTAAAACTGTAGCATGAAGATTACCTATTTTAGAGCTAGAAAGGTTAATCATATTTTTAGAGGTACTATAGGAAACCAACACCTAAATGGCTATAGCATACTTAAAAATATGTTCCACTTCACCAGATTCGAAGTTGTTAGTTTACTGCTTTTACTGGTAGGAGAAATTCAGAGTTGAATTGAATCTACTGAAAAATCTAAAAAAAACCCCCAAACCACCAAACCCCAACCCCCCAAACAAGCCACCTTTTCCACACATGCAGGGTTTCATATATTCAGTAATTCCCTCCATGTAAAAAATAAGAGGTCACTTTAAGTTCCCAGGCTACTCAGGGGCAGGAACAAGTAAAAAGTAACTACCTTCATTTTCCTGTACAGGAAGGGGGCATAAAAGAGGAAGGTGAGCTAGAAAGTTCCCTTGCAACTGAGTGAAGACAAAAGCCAAAGTAAATCAGCTTTGATCCCTTTCCTCCTCAATATCTTCTTTACTGAGAGAGGATGAGATGAGAAGAAGGAAGAATGTGGCTACTGGGGGATTTGGCAAAAGATGCTCCAACCTTGCATGAGCAAGAGTTAAAAACAACTACAACTTCATATCAGCTAGTCCTTACTTCAGTTTCATACAAAATTTAATGTGGGTAATAAATCTAAAATTGGCACACAGCAAACACTCAGTCTCTCCCCAGATTGATTTTACTACATGCATGGAAGTCAGGATTCCTACGCCTTCATCATATATGGGCACTTGCATGTCCAGAAAGTGTATGTGTAATATTAGCAAATCGAAATGATGCCTCTGTGTCATGTCAGGGCCTGTCCTTGACAGCAGGTCAAATAGAGATCTGGCAAAAGGGAGAGTCGGCATGCAGAGGAGCCGCATGCTACAAGGATGTCATTTGAGATTGTCTTTTGTAAGCCAACAAAGCATCCTTCCTGTAGACAAGCCTTGCAGCAGAGGCCTACAGCAATTGCTAAATTCATATTAGTGTATTAATGATGGACTATAACAATGAAGTAAAAAGGGAATTTCCCCCTGAAAGCAGAAATCTTGCCAAATGCCCCAGAAGTTTCCTGCATTGCTCTTCTTGCTTAGGCTGTTTTTTTTTTTCCTGACTGAAGTTCTTGTGTGACCTCGTGAAATCCTATCCCTTCACATGCTGACAGAATGATGATTATAGAGCTATTCTTAGCCTTATGACATATCTAATGACTGGTTTAGCTAATATTGCTTTTCAGATCATACAGATCCATTCCTCTAGGGCTATTGTGTTGTAAACCTGTTGCTACAAGTTTCGAAATATCTTGCAAATACTTGCTTTCCTTTTATGTTCAACAGTCTAATATGCTGTTAATAATTTATAACTAAGGAATATCTAAAAAAAAGGCCTCTAAAAAAAGCGTCTACTGACATGTTGAATGATGACAGGGTAATGCTGAGGTTTTCATTTTGGGACCTACCAAGTGCAATATTCATTTTTGTGTCAGGGAAACAAGTATGACTACTCTCTTGGGAAGTGTTCACAGGACCAGGTCATGTTCTTCAAGGATACACTGAATGGCTGGAAGAGAGTTTGCAGATCTACTCCACCAATTAAGAACAATCCTACAAAGCTTGGCTGCATAGCCTGCAATGCTGACGTACTTCTTGGAGCTTCAGTGGAATTACAGTGAAGCTCATTACTTCCCTTCTCAGAATCCAATGTTACTGTTATTTCATTACCTTAAACAATCTATCATTTCAGGGTATAACTAGAAATTTCCAACATATCCCTTCTCGAAATATTTTTAAGCCAAAGGCTTTTCTTGAGCAAGTTCTTATTATAGATAGTGCCTTTGATACCTATGTTATTTTGTGAAACTCAGTAGCATGGGCCCTACCGTAAGTCCTCCGCACTACATCCAAACATAAAAACTCTTGGGATTTTTCAGTGACTCCAACTGATAAAGGTGAGATTTATTTCAGCAATTGCTTGCTCTCTTTAGATGTAACAGTTTTATTTTTTTCCTCTGCTAGCACTTTTGTACTGGGTTTTCATAAAATGAGACTTCTTCCTACCTGCTTTGGAAGCTCCAGTCAGGGACTGTAAGCAGGAAATTGGTGTTCAGTTCTCTTTCCAATCCTCTGTGCTCCATGCACACACACACACTCTTTTATCCTTTCCTTATCTCTCTCTCAGCTTTGGCTCATAATCCCCACTTCAGGCCACTTCCCCAAGTCTCTCAGGAAAACATGCTATTGCAAGTCTGACTTCATTCCTGCCTTTTTCCTCTGTAGCAAAAGGCTTCTCCTTGACAATCCTTTCCATCATGCCAGTACAGAGCCAAATGTTCCCGTTTTCCACCTGGTTCTCTAATGAAAACCTGTGTTTTACATTTGATGTAATAATTTTTGCTGTAAGACCCTTAAGCTTTATTATTTTACTTAACTAGTAACATCATCTTTAACACTTAATAGACTTGAGTATTTAGATAATTTCTCATGAGTTCTCCAGCTGGTCTGCTCCCTCCATGCAACTTTTCTACACTTACCACAGTTTAAACTCTGACACACACAACCGGCGAGTGCATAGCGAGTTCTTGCAGCAGTAACAAAAACCCACAAAAAGCAATGTAACAGAGGAACTCAGGGGAAAAAAAGGGGGGAGGATTTAGGTTTGGATATCTGTTTTAGTCCTATTTTAATCCAAAATTATTTTGGAGTAAGTCCATAGTACCAGATGCATAGAGACACAACACACAGTATGATTTAATAGAATCACAAAAGACCTAGTCTGTAGATGCCTGTCATACTACAGGAAAGTGGAGAAAGTTACAATCTCTTCTGAGGTAACTGCAACCATCTACAACTGTCACTATAGGCCATTAAGATTATGCACAGATCATCTCCTGGACATTCATAGCCCATCTGCTCTGCCTGTGAAAATACTCGTTTACAGCTTTTTCAGCCCCAAATCAGATTACAGCTGAAGCATTCTGCAGAACACAGAGAAAGCCTTTTCTCATCAAACACTGCTCTTCAGCGTTAAAGTCCAAAATGGGTTGACATTAGGTTGCACCTTTACCTCTATCAGACGGTCCAGATTGCCAGGAGTATTTGTGACTGCCAGCCAGTGTTCTGGAGAAATCTGTGAACCTGAGGTCCCTGCACCACAGGTGCATCATTCATGCAGCTATCACCTTCGGTTGTCTTTCCAACAGCTAACAAAATCCAATGACTTGCTTTACATGGCATGGTCTCCTTAGACACTCAAGTCCTGTAAATTCAAACCTGTAAACCAGATCAACTTGAAACCAGATCAATATCACAGCTGGCAATCTTGCACAGCCCACAGAAAGCCTTGTAAAAGCACACTGCAATGTAAGTAAGGAGAAAAAAATGTCTATTTGAAGGGTATGATTAAACAAATACATTAAGAAAAGACACACATGTAGGCATGCTTAAAAACCTAAGATAGTTATGAATCTCCATATATACTTCCTAGATGGTAACTCTCAGCCCTGAAAGGGAACAATGCTCCTCATGAAATTCAGGATCTATGTTCAGAGGGAAATCCTCATTCTTCACACAAAACATTTTTATCCCAGTATGTATGTGAGGCACTGTAACCTAGCCATCAGATGAAGCGAAGCCAAGCTGTGCCATTGGCTATGATCCATGTTTCCCATGAAATAAACAGCACTTTGATATGTATAAAACCAGGCTGCTTAAGACTTTAGGTTAAGGCTTTTCTACATCTATTTGTGTGTAAAGGTATAAACAACTGTACACAGAATTTATACTATATAAACTGAAAATGCAAAGGAATATTTTTCACTGATAACTCAATTTTACATACCTTTTTTCTGTTACTTGGTTTTATTGTAAACTTTATAGAAAACATAGAACAGACTCTGTCTGCACAGAATCAATTGCTCCGAAAAGCTTCTATAAGATAGTACACTAAATTGTTTTTGTGGTGCAGAAGCACAGCAATAAGATTGTAAACTCAATGATACAGAAAGATCCACCAAGATATATAAGAAATTCAATTATTCACAAGAGAAGGAAAATCAGATAAGTAAAACTGTTGTTGTCTTGACTATACCAACCAATCCAATGTGTATCATATGAGGTTATGCTTATTGGCAATATTCCCAATAGGTAGGACAGTATAGAGGACAAATCTGGGAACACAGCAGACTTCTCAGTTGCTGTTGAGGGTTTCAGCTTTTATTAAAAAGAAATACTTCCAGCTATTATGTCTATGGAGAAAAACTGCTTAGTCAGAGCCTTATAAAACAATACCATGTATGTCAATGAGTGCTAACCTAGAGTGAAACCATAATGCCATGATTTTAAAAGTCGAGTTCCTAACCATTTACTTGTAACAAAAGCTTGTAACAAAAGAACCTTACATTATGCAAATTGACCCTGAGTGGAGCAGAGGCATAGCAATGCTAGTTAAGAATGCATGTTTTAAGACTCCTGGCCTTTAAAAATATGGGAGAGGTGCAGGTGTAGATGTCATGTTTTTCTGAATCACTATTTATTTTTCTAAGCTTTGGGAGACATCAAGCTAAAGCATTTGACAAAGGAAAATACAGCATCAGCACTCCTCATTTCAGTTAAAATCTTTTGTTGTTGTTGTTGTTAAAGCATACATCTGTGCAGACTTCAGCACCTGAATGAGGTCTGAGGACAGTATCCCATCCTACTGATGAAGTGTAAGAAAAGCAGTGATGGTTCAAGATTTCCCAGTATTCATTTCTATTTTCCTGCTGTTTATTCACAGTATGTGTGTAGAACACAGTCCCAACTGTGTCACAGTCTGTATAAATGAAACATAGGGGCAGTGGTCCCTATGTTGAAGTCTCGTAGACCAGATATAGAAGAAAGGAAAAAAAGCAGGAGAGTGAACAGTAGTAGAGGGGACTGCTGACCTGCTCCAGGTTAACCATTTAGGTGTGTGACAGAGAAAGAAACGGAGCTGCCACCAAGCCTTCAAAGGAGCAGTTGCACAGCCACATTTCTATTCTGAAGTGATCATCTGTATCATATCCCCCACACCGGGCAGCACTGGTTTTCTCTGTAACCTATTCAGCACATTGGCAGCAAAACAGCTAACAGACCTTCCCAAAATAAACACAGCTCTGTCAGAAGCTTTCTTTTGGAAGCCATTCACACTGGACGTTAGGATGAGCAGTTGCTTCCTTACATTGTCTCTTTCAGGCAGGTTCTCAAAACCTAGCTGAGGCCTTTCATATCCCAAGGGATTCAACAAATTGCAGTTTTCTTCTCTATAAGTGGCACGGGAATTTATCAACTTGTCCCCTTCACTTGTGACAGGCAGGCACAAAGAACTTGAGTCTGCTTTCTGGTCTGCCCTGGTTAATGGATGTATCTGCTATTTTATTAATCTGAATTTTGTATGTAATCCTTACACACCTCATGGGAATTGAAACAGACCTGTTCAACCACACGTTGTGGAAAAGTCCTGTGACTGAAGGTTGTAATGAGTCACGACATTTGGGAAAGGAAGAACAACCACCCAACAACATGAGTTAAACTTAGACCAGCCAGTCCTGATATAAATATAGAGCTTTTTAGGATTGCTTTGAAGAATTGTCCAGGTAGAAGTGACAGTAACAAGAGGGTGTAAGGGAAAAATCAGTTTAAATTGTCAAGGATGCAAAACAGTCTATGAGTAGAACAAAGACTCCTGTATGAAAAAAAGTTAAACACAGATCATCATTTTGTCTGGGGATTATTATTAGCATAGTGCTTCCTGCGAGAACATATACCTAGCTGGAGTTGTAAAAGCAGCAGTAGATAAAGCAGAGTGCTCACAACTTAGCAACAGCTTTGAAAGTATTGTCAATAAAGCTACAGTTTGAAATAGGGCCAAGTGATAGTACGTGATAATACTGCACAATTGAAGCAGCACTTCAGTATCTAATCTTGGGATTAGAGCAGATCTGGAGGTTCACACTATTGAAACCATGTCAAGGCTGAATTTATAGCTCTCCTTGGCAGATATAAATAACAGCTACAGATTATTGGAGGCAAACTTTGATATACTTGACTGAAAAAATGCCTATCTTAAAACCACGGAAACTTTCTTTTTCATCCAAGAAAAGAAAAGAAAAGTTCTCAGCTGCAGTAGATGCTGAGGCATCTGTTTTCCACTATCACCGTGTTTATATGAATGTTTCTAAGGATCCAGCTCCTTGATATTATGGTCTTTGATAAGTTCACAGTTGAGCAAAAGACCTGGTTACAAACCAGCCTTTTACCACACACAAGGACTTCATATGCATTAGACAATCATCACATTCTCCCCTATGGACATGCAGATATTGTAACCGTTGAAGTGAAATACATAGCATAGACAAATAAATCCTGAAGTCATACAATTCCTCAGTGGTAAGAATATTTAATTTTTATTTTTTCTTTAAAAAAAATTTGTTGTGCATATACACACACACACATATATATAGATATAAAAACATCAAAGAGGAAGGACCCAAAAAGAGGGTTGCTTTGGAAGCCAAGAAAGCAAAATAAAAACAGTAAAGGAGGAAAAAAAAAGCTTGGAAAACAATGGGGAGATGCCATATTGGAAAGTGATCTTTTAAATACTGCTTTTCAAGCTGTGCTTAGAAGCTGTCCAGGATACAGCCAAGTAAGATTTATCTGTTGTACCAAACTCTCCCTGTCATACTTGGTTAATATCATGCGTATGATACTCCAAGTGTAGTTACTGTTTGTTTTTCAACAGCTACATGAACCATACATTTGGCAGAAATTGTTTATGGATTTTTGTTTCTTTTATTTCTGTATTTACATGGAAATTTCAAAGTGAAAATTATTGCCATAAAACATGGTTCCTTTTTTTAGCCTGAGTGACAGAGGCATCTGCTTGAGCAAGAACAAAACTCAACTCTATTAAACCAGTAATCCTTCCTATGACGTTGTCACACAGCACAGATGTCCTTTCATAGGATTTCTGTCAAGGGGAAGGCTTGCCATTCCACACTGACAGGTAGGGCTGGGGATGATCAGTAAAGAGATCAGAGATTACTTAAAATGCCTTTCATCAAATTTAAACCAACCTTTATGCAATTCACTGTGGAGCAAAATTAATTATTGCCCTGCAGTAATTGCTTCCATTTATACACACCTAAATGCTACCAAACTTTGGGAATGTGAGAGCTTCCTAACTGAACACAGAGCACCATTAACTCTTGAATGTCTCAAGACTGGGGACTTCAAAGCAGTGATTTAAACTTCCTTGGAAATTTTTCCACGCTTTCCACAATCCCTGTCTTGTTGGAGCCAGAGTAGCTAGGATGCCTTACTTAAGATGGAAAGATATGCAAAATAGTCACAAAACATTTTAGTATTTTTTAAAAATTCCTCATATAGCTTTCCTATGCTGAATATGCAAAATACATGGTGTTATGATCTAAGGCAAAGGTTTTACTGGCTTGCACATGCCTCATATAATTCACCTGCAGCTTCACCACCCACAAGTATTAGGCCGTCATCGAAAATCCACACTGAATAGAGTATGCATTGCTGCTTCTCTATGGACAATACAACTTTGACATTATAGTTTAGAAGCCATAATAATGCATGCACCAGATATGCAGGCAAACAAAACTGCAGGACAAAGAAATGCCTCATTTGGGTGTGCTTCCTTGGTGCTCTTGAACCAAAATTGCCCATAGCAAAGTAGAAGTACTATTTTTCACCAGTCCAATATGTGTGCTTTCTCAAAGCATGAGCTCAGTTTTGCACATTTTTTCTCTTCTTCTTTAAGAAGCTTCTTAAATAAAGAACAGCACATTTCCTTATTCTAAACGAGAAAATCTCCAGGCTAATTGAGAAACAATCAGACTTCTACTTCTTTGTCCTTTGGTATAAGAGAAGAAAGCTTTCACATTTCTTTCATTTGTAAGAAATTAAATCCAGGTTTAAAGCTTTTCTCCAACCCACTACTGTTTGCTTTCTTTGGAAGGAAGTTACAGCAATGCCAGGTCCTGGGAAGAACTTTGACATGTGTTGGCAATCTTGCAAACTGAATTTAGAGTTCCTCAGATTCAATATTGGGATATTTATTAAGAGCAAGTCTTGCCTGAAGCTCTTTATGGGAGTTTATGTTAAGCCACTGGCACTCTCTTCTAGAGTGAGTTTCCTGTTGTTTATCCCTGATGATGTTTAGAACAATGCTAATCCACTTCCTGGGGCATCCCACTGAGACACAAGTCACATTATTAACAGCTAGTAATTTTGATCATGATTTCCAACAGGGCCATGCAATTTGGTTCCTGGAATCTCCTGCATAGCTCTTCATTTAGACAAATTGCTGCTGGCTGGAGAGAAAAAGTAAAACCAAAATGGGAGAAAAATAGAATTTCCTACAGATAGCATTTTTGTACCTGACCTGTATTCCCATAACCTTCACCAGGACTGTGCAAAGTGTAAGCTAGAATAGGGGTTTTTTTTCCTTTTTATACTTTGTAAACAAGGTATACTGTACAGGTAATCTATTACACATCTTAAAATATGGAAGTGGCCCTGTCAAGGCTCTTGTAACAGTGACTTGTGATCAAATTCCCAGCTAGTATTAAAGTATCTCTATTGAAATCAATATTAGAATATAAAAATCAATGGCGTTACACCAATTTCTACAACCTGGGTATCTATGCTATGGCCTTCACTACTACCTTTTCAGTCTTTATGAAGATTCAAGCCCTGTATGTGCATATATATGTATTCAAAGGCTTTTATAAAGAGAAAGCAGCATGCTTATTCATTCAGGCTTTCAGTTTTAATCACCACCTCTTTCTATACTGGCAGATCATAAAACTTCCTGGGCATACCAGGAAGCTGGGCACAAGATGCCATTTCTGCCTTTGCAGCTGATTGACTTTAGGTTTCTCAGCTTTTGAGACCTCCCCTTTACTTACTGAACAAGACTCAGAAGATACTTGTCTGCTTCAGGGATCTGAGACTACACAGAACATACTGGCTCTCCCAGTTTAGGGAGCATGTAGACAGCAAAATCATCAGTCAAGTTCACAGCCTTCCTTCCTCTGTTCTCACTTTGCTTTGGAAGGAAACAACTGCAGCCTTTGTTTTGAACCTTATTTTCTCACTCTTTTGCCACACTAGTCAGGCTAGGGATGAAGTACAATACTTCCATGGTGCCATTCCCTCACTGCAGAATAACCAGTTGGAATGAGGGGAAAAAAAAAAAAAATGATGAGTTTGTAGGTAATACCATTCAAAAAACAACCTGAAACCTCCACTGTGTAGCTGTTTACTCGATGTCTCTTCACTTATGTACTGTGATCACCACTTCAATGATGAAGTCGATCAGTGGAGCCATCTGTTGTATCAGATACAAAAATCAGAAAGGAAAGGTGCAACTCACAGTTGCATAGGGTACAACTCGTACATAGTTAATGACATCAGACTCTGTAGACTCAGGTGTCCATGGGTGTATGCACACACAGCCAAAATCCCAAACTCACAAGAGTAAGTGCTTACGTGGGGTCTTGCTACCACCAGAGGCTGCATGAGATCGGACTCCAGTTGGGCACGCCATGGAATACTATTCATTAGAGCCACACAAGCTCATAGCAGCAAGTTTGTGTTTCTGCAGGCAAGAAAAGAATACACCAAATCTCATGTCCTTCTATCAGTCATCCTTGGTTCTAAACTATTGGATCCCACCATTCTTGCCTTTGGTCAAAACACTTTTGTGTTCCTTTCCCCTTTCAAAAGCATTTTTTTATCTGCTTTCAGATTAAAGAGTACACTTATAAAAACAGAAGTACCAGTATGTGAAATCAAGAGGGTAAGGGTACAAACAGGGTAAGTCACTGCACTAATGTTTCATTATACAGCTATGACTGTTTAAAAGAGTTACTTTGCCATAGCAATCACAGCAAAAGGGATTGAATTCTCCTTTAAAATGCATTGGCTCTGCCATGGTTGTCGCAGCAAAACAAACTAATTTAAGCTTCACTTAGAGGTCCACATGCAGAAGTACATACAACTTCCCTACCAAGACAAAGGCAGAAATGAGGGCTGAAAAATGGAATTTCAGATTCATGCTAATTTTTTTTCTCATTAAGTTTGGGGTTTTTTTCCCCCAGGAAACAATTTGTGTTTGCAATTGGGTCAAGCTTCGTATTGGCCTTGGGGGTATTTCATTTTGTGACTCTAGTGTAGTATCTCCAGCTTGTCTAGTACTAAGGTTCATAAACATTGTAGTACTAAGGTTCATAAACATTAACAATTCTGCAACACCTTAATTTTTCACAGGTTGTGATGAGCTTGGTGAAAGGGAAGTTTAAAAAACAAAACCAAAAAAAAAAAAAAACCCAACACATTCCTGCTAGCCTCAAACAGTGGATGCACTCTCAGATGACCCCTTGACATTTTCCAGTCATTGCAGAAAGGGCTGTCCCCTCTCTGGAAATAATCTAAACACTGATCCTCCTAACTGTCAGAAAAGAACCAGAGATTAGGCAAAAAAGTCTATAGACTTTTTCTGATCAACAGTCTTCTCTTAAAACTGCCAGTGAACAAAGGTTTGCCTTAACTGGTAACAAATAAATATTTGTGCAGGGTTACATCCCACAAAAGCAGAAATAGACAATGGCTATGACATGGTTATAGGAAAGAGTCCAGAAGTGGTAGCACTGTGAAAGTCAGATTGCCTTGTTAGGTGTTTCCTTTACCAAAGTGACAGTGAAAATTTCAGATCAACATTTATCCTCCAATTTAGCATAAATACATTGCAGCATAGGATCTAAAGGAAACAAAAGTACAAGTATAGCAATAAGTATACAAACAACTCTGGTGTTGAAGACAGCAATTGCAACAAGGCACTTGTACTCAGGGAAGCCTGAATTCAGAAAAAGGCTGACCTAGAATAGTACAACGTATTCTAAAAGTTTGGAACAGAAAAGAATATAAACTACAGGAAGGACTGAAGTGGGATTAGCTTTATGTTAATAATTATACTGGTGCCTAAGCTCTTAGCAGGGAATGATATTGGATTTATGAAAGTGAGAAAGCCAACAAAAGAACCTGGAGTACTCCCACTTTGTTTGTCCCTACACCCCCAGGGTAGGTCATCAAACAGGGCTAACACTCATGCCTAACATCAACTTTATCATTCAATCTCCCACTCAAGAGCAGTGTGGATTGTATCTCAAAGGGATCTAAAAAGGAGAAACAATGTCTTAAAAATACGTTCATTCAATAATTTGTAGAATTTTCCATAACTCCTACAGAACAATATTTGTGGAAACCTCTCTCAAAAATTTTTAAGGGTAGAACACACATCTGTCAAATTTGGGTCAAGCTTCTATATATATGAAACTTTAAGTACTCCACCTAAACCCAACAAATATCAGGGAAATTTATGTGGAACTTTCAGTACAAATGTGGGGGTAAGATTTAAAAAAAGAGAATTTACATTATGGCTAGGTATTCTGTTTTATTTTAAACAGGAGGTTGTATACAGATGGAAGAAACTTCACTTGCAGTTTCTCAGAGACAGGAGGAGGCAATCCTGTAGTACAACAGACTCAGGTCTAGCCATGTACTGCTAGACTTTTCTAGGTTAATGCAATATTATTAAGCAGTGAATGTTTTTCAGTTTAGAGGGAACAGTGGAACTTCCAAGTCTCTGCCCTTGTAGAAAAGGCTTTAATTTGCTTAACTTTTACGGGAAGAATTCACCCCATTGAACATTTATCATTTGACTGGTCCTTATGATTGTTAATATTTCCATCATTGACTTCAGAGAAAAACACTTGTGGGTCAAAAAGAGTATGCATTACAGGTGAGGGGAAATGAACAATACAATAGAGTACAAAAATGTACAATAAAGTACTGCCAGATTTCTTTACTCTAGAACGAAATGAGAAAGGCAAGGGGAAAGAAACATCAAATCAGCTCTTTTACCACTAACAGGATATTTGTTATATGCAGCAACAAAACATTGGATATATAGGTAGGACCAGAGTTCCTTGCCCTGAGAAATCTGTAAGTGGTTAAAAGTTACACTTTTCTAGTTTAGTTCGTTACACTTGGTTTTTTTACTGTGAAATACCAGGCAGGTGAAGTGCCCTACAGCTAACATTGGTTTTGTGCTTTTTAAAAAAACCTTATAAATAGAAAGGAACCTCATTCATTCATAATACAGCCTGAACTGCAAATTGTAATGGTGTCAAAGCCCCAAAATAGGGGATATTTACTTCTAAAGAAAGCAGAAAATAGTAAAGAACATTAGATGCCAAGAGATGTTAGGAAAGACAATCCATAGTTGCCAGCAAATGGTTGGGTCTGCAAACAAAAAAGAAAAAAGGGAAGACGGATGAGACATCCATACCTTTTGTCAAATCAGAGAGGTTGGAAAAATAATATTTGTTAAAACACAGGCTGTAAACGAAGAATAATCAAACACTAAAGATGAATCATGTTTTACTTCACACCTGACAGTGTATGATACTATACCTTTTTTTCCTTGTAGAGAGATTTTAAGAAGAGGTGTCACTTGAAAGTTGGAGTGTTATCAGTCTGTCTGGGAAACGTCTGTTTGAAGGAATTGTGCTGCCTCTAAATTTTTGTCTGTTGCTGTCATCAGTTGAAGTCTCATATCTCATCTCCAAGAATTACAAGCCAGTAGAATTATTGAAGCTAGCGTGAAAGGAAGATGGGAAAATGTCCACTGCGCAATCCATCATTTGCCTTTTTTAGAAATGTTTACATGTGAAGACTTACTATCTTGTACAGGGGAGTACTGCTGAAAATATCAATGTATATTCTAAATCATGGAAAAGGGAAAAGCGTGGGGGATCAAATGTCTCCAAGAGGTAGAGTTGGGCACAATGACCCTTCACCTCAGAAGTTTAAATCTATTTCACCTGAAGTACTAGAGATGATTATGTTTTGAAGACTTTTCTATAGCTCACTTGGATATCAATTCTGCCACCTACCCCTAGCTTACCAGCACCTCAGCCGGTTATATCTCACAACAAGCCTGGTACAGAGGAAGGAACAGCAGGAAACCTCCACTGCAGGGAAGAGGTAACATTTGCAAGTCAGTGTAAGAAAACTCATAAATTGCATAATATCAGCTTCATAAATAATCTGATACTTCTGAAGACCTGTATGTCCTCTGAGAAATGCCAAATTCCCTGTTATAAATACATCCAGTGGATTCCCAGATCTTTATTTCAGGACCCCTAACATATTTCCACTGGCTCTTTGAGCCCTTTTATGAATTTCACATGTGTAGCTTGCTGTAAACCAACTACTTAATCTGAACATTTTTAGGAGGCCACTTAAAAATAGCCTCAGAAGAGTTACGAATCACTGATTAAAAGCACAACCAATTAACTTTAAAACTCAGAATTTACCTACAGTAAGATCCAGGGAAAGTTAATGTTTGCAAGCATGAGAATAGCATTCTGCAGATACCACCTATTCCAAGACCAGAGAAAAGCGGGTACATTCATTTATTCCCCCATAGCACTTCACATTTTCAAAGTCTTCTGCAAACATTAACTAATTAATCCTCATCTACTCTTGCCAAATACACTATTGTATTAAAAATTGACCTAATGTAACCTTAAATGTTAAACAAAGCAACAGTCTGCAGAAATGATAAACTACTCAACCAGGGAGCTGGGAGGTGTCCAACTCATTGTTTGTTTCACAAACATTTAATCATTTTCAAGATATTAGCCAAATTGATCACTGGTTGGTGTACTAGGGCACTGCAGTTATACCAGAGGTGACGCTGGCTCACTAAATAATATCATCTGTGAGGGACTCTGCAGCATGCTGTTTCTGCAAGATGAATTTGATTTAGTGACAATGGTCTCTTTGTTAGTGTTTACAGGTTTAAAGGATTATAGAGCCCTTCAGATTTCAAAACAACAGAAGATCCTGGAGGATTTTATTTTAAACTCCTCTTTATTTCCTAAAACATGAATTAATACAAATTTTGGATATGAAATACGCAGTGCTAAGTACTCTAGTGCTAAAGCAGCATAGTCTGAAAAGTGAGGTTTAACAATGGAAACACTATGATTAATCTTTCTCTCTCTCTTGTTCAAATTGCCTTTGAGGAGCAGAACAAGAATCATCTGATCTTTAAAAGCAAGACATTGTCCTGCACTCTGCAGCATACTAATTTTATGAATACCATATTTTGCTGAAGATTGATGAAGCAAAATGTATAGGCACAACTCAAAGATTATGAAAAGATTACTATGAAGTACAAACCTCAGTTTAAGAGAATGAACACTATCATTTTTTATCTTGCTGAAAAACAATTATTAAAAACATCTCAAGAGACACAGACAATAACTAAAATAGAATTACATGGCTGCAAATTCAACATACATAGTAATTTAGAAATGCCTCATTTACTGTCAACATGTTAAAAATATGACAAAGAAATTACACAAATGCATCTTTATTTTCTTTCCTGTAGAGTTTTCCTGTGTTTTGAATTTAATGGTGCAAACAGAAATTAGGCTATATCCTGTCAACACTTCAATATTTCAAGGCTTCTGTATTCGTATATCACCAAATTCATGAGCTCATCCAACAATTAGCAATACCCATTCAAGTTCCAGAAAGATTATTTTGCAAGTTTTTCTATAGCATGTTATTGGGGGTGGGGGAATCCTATAAATACTTTGTAAAATTGTTCAAAAATACCAAGCCAAAAGATGTAACTGCCTCATCCTGAACACTTTAGGAACATTTATCGTTTTTTTTTTTTTAAATTTAAACACTACATATTATAAGTAATCCACTACTTCAACAATTTTTCAAAGCTAGACTTGTAACTAAAGTCTTCGGGTTCCCCCTCCCCCCCCCCCTTTTTTTTTAATATTATGGTATGACTGAGAAGGGTAACAATCAACACTGCAACCTCTACACCTTTTGTGTTGTGTGTGCACCATTGTATCAACATGACTTATACAGAAACTCCTCCTGAGTAGCAATATGCCTCTGTTTTCCAACATAATAGACAAATGAGTAATAAAAATTAAAATAACAACTACGGCCAATACTGCAACTGGTACAGTTCAATAAATAAGGGAACAGTATGCTCTGATAACAGTATTGTTGATATGAGGGCAAGGGCCTTTATGACAGTATAGGAGTACAACATGAATGAGCTGGCTGAACTTTACACAGGCTAATGCCATTAATAGAAATCATTCTGTGATTTTTGCAACAGTAGTGTAATGGGATCAATGGAATATTATTGATTTGGTTATCAACTTCCACCCACTTTGTTTAATGATACTGCTTATAAATAATAACTTTGTCTGTAGAGACAATAAGGCTGATATCCTGACAGACAGAATTTCCCTTTTGTTTTCTAGCCGTTTTTCAAAAGGTCTTTTTAGGCTCAGATATTACACAGACCAGGACTGAAACAGCATGTGAGACACTCCTCTTAAAAAGAAGCTCCAGCCCTAAGTCATGCTGATCTTTACTGGCCCAGCTACAGAAAGCCCTCCCTCACTTGCTCAGATTTCTTGTTGTATTTTGGTTTGCTGTGGATGCATCCCCATCTAGGTATAAATCATTTTCTTTGAAAAGGCTTGCTCCCTGCAAAATCTATAGAAGGAACACGAATAAAACATAAGTCACAGACAGAAAGCCTTGAGTGGTCAACTGCCCTTAAATAAGGGCATGCATGATATGCGTACTTGAGACAGATGTCCTGTTTGTGCACATCTGGATTTGTGTTGGAAGTTTCTCCTTCTGCCTGCTTCTAACTGTTGATAAGAGCCAGGCTACAAAACGACAGAGGTGCACAAACTCTATGTTCCTGACCCATCTGCATGTACTCACTACATCTTCACTATGAGTAATTATTTATGAGTATTTAGTGGTTTTTATTAATTACAGTTAAATGCAGTAGGGGCCTAAAACCTGGAGCAAATATAGAGGGATAACCTCAATTCAAAATAACAGAACAGTGTGGAACAAATAGGTGGGGAAACAAAGTCAAAGGTGACAAGAATCTGTCAGCTGTTTTGTATTGTTACATGACAAGAACTGTTATAAGATCCTCAAGTTCCTGATATTGTCTCACCTCCCCTCTTCCCCACTCCTTATTTACCTAGTCCTCAAATGTAAAGGTTTTAAATATGCCAAGGGGTCACTGACATCCCAGCATAACTGGGATCATGAAGGAAAGCAGTGAGAGAGCTGTTAAAGGATGTAGTGTGCTGAAGCTAGTGGAGACAAGACAGAGAAAGCTAATCAAGAAAGAAGATCAGGTTAGAGAAATAGATAGCAGGTACTGAAATAAAAGCAACAAGAAGAGAGTGCTAGGATGTGGAGGAAGTGAGGGAATATAATCGACAGACAGGAAAGATGTCTGGATTTTTTCTTTTGCATTATTATTTTAAATAGCAACCTAAAAGGATACTGTGCAGTTGCTCATGTGTTTGTAATTCATTGTCTGCTACTTGTGTTTTAACATGAGGGGTGAGGAATCAGTCTCCTGCACTTCCTTCATGACCCTGTCTGCATCTTTGGCCACATCACTTCCCATACCTTCATTTTCTTATAAGAGATACATTACAATAGCAGTATGCCATGTTCGGACTTAGGACTATTAATTCACATTTCAGAACTAATAACTACTGAACATGCACCCAGCATGTTCAAGGTTACTTCAATGTGAAGTGCTCACTTAGCATCTCAGCTGAACTCTGTCAAGAAGCAAGGGGAAAAGGCTCACTCTGCACAAACCAGGGAGTTGGAGACAAGTCTGTTTGTGCAGGGGTGCCTCTGCTCTCTTCCAATTCAGAAGGAGAGTGTGTCGCTACTTTTTCACAAGGCTATCCCCAGGAAAAAAAAAAAAAAAGAAAAAGGGCTCTGCATATATGGTAAAGAAGATATTATTCTAAAATTTCTCCAACTCTTTGTGATTATTCCAGTGTGCATAGACCCATGATAAGCACAGAACATGCAGACACATTTCTAAATAGATAATTATCCCCCTAAAAAGATGAGTAAATTTAGGGGTTTTCACAACCAATTACACAACTGTTCTACTGCGACTACACAATCTCTCTTCATGTACCACCAAAATATTAACACTCTCCCGCTACGTAATTAATAAGCTTAGAGTGAACCATCTTCTCCAATATGCATTTTGTGAATCACTACTGACACTTTCCATCAATGCTCACTCATGCTGTGCATAATCCCCCACCTTCCAAAATTTTAAACATTAAGGACATGGAATTTAGAGCACAATTCTACATGTCTTCATACAAGAGGCCATATTGCAGGGGACACCTCATAATGACCCAGGAAAACACTGGGTGATCAAACAGGCATCAAGAAAATGCAGTTTTCGTGATACGTATGACAAATATACAAGCCTGTCCATGACTGACAGATTTGGCTCTATACATCCACTATGGGTAGCAGCGGGTGAAAATCAATAGCTGATTAACGCGCATCTTGGAGTGGCTTACTGCATTATAGACCACTGTATTTGGTATAGGTGGCAATGTCTCGCTAGTAGGGGGGGCGCAGGGGTGGCCTCTGTGAGAAAAGACTGGGGATGCCCCATGTTGGACACAGCCAGTTCCAGACAGCTCCAACAGACCCATTGCAGGGCAGAAGAAAGGGCAAAATACTGCACAGCAGAGTCGGGGCCGGGGCGGGGTGAGGAGGAGAGAAAAGTGTGAAACCACCCTGCAGACACCAAGGTTAGTGAAGGAGGAGAGTGAGGAGGTGCTCCAGGTGCTGGAGCACAGATTCCCCTGCAGCCTGTGGAGAAGACCATGGTGAAGCAGGTATTTCCCTGCAGCCTGTGGAGAGGACCATGGTGAAGCAGGTATTTCCCTGCAGCCTGTGGAGAAGACCATGGTGAAGCAGGTATTTCCCTGCAGCCTGTGGAGAGGACCACACCAGAGCAGACACTCAACACTGCAGCTCACAGAGGACCCCACTCCAGAGCAGGTGGGTATTTCATGAAGGAATGGTCACTTGTAGAGAGGACCAACACTGGTACAGAGGGAAAGCATTAAGGAGGAAGGAGCAGCAGAGAGGAGCTGTTATGGACTGACTGCAGCCCTCATTCCCCATCCCCCTGTGCTGCTAGGCAGAGGAAGGTAGAGGAGTTGGGAATGAAGGAGTGAAGTTGAGCCTGGGAAGAAGAAGGGAGCGTGTGTGTGTGGGGGGGAGGTGTTTTACTTTGTCTTTATTTCTCATAATCCAACTCTATTTTTAACTGGCAATAAATTAAATTAATCTTCCCCAAGTTGAGTCTGTTTTGCCCATTGCAGTAATTGGTAAGTGACTGTACTGCCTTTATCTTGATCCACCAGCTTTTTTCATCTTATTTTCTCCCTTTGTCCTGTTGAGTAAGAGGAATGACAGAATGGCTGGGTGGGTGGCTGACAGCTGGCCAAGTTCAACCCACCACACTTACTATTGCATTTCTGTGGTGATTTGAAGATGTGTACAAATAGCCCATGTATGAGGCATACTGGGATGGATTCTTACAATATTACAAAAAAAGGAGAAAAAAGGGGAGACGGTTTGGGAGCATTTCTGGGATTGCTGAAACCCAGCAATACAGAACAGTGCAAAAGATGGTCTGAAAGAACAGCTTCCATTCTTTCTGTTTTCATATCAGAAAATTTCATAAAACAAGAGAAGATACCTTTGATATGTATTAGAACAAAGATGAACCATTATGCAACTATTAAAAGCTTGATCATCACTATCTCCCTGGAACCCTCAACACCTATGACAATTAAACAAAGAGAGAACACAAAATAAATATAAGTGAGAACAGTCTTTCAGCTCCTAATTATGATGTTGTATTACAGAATCAGTAAGACTATCAAACACTGGGTCATCATATCTCATCAGCCACCCACCATATCAGGAGAGCAAGGCAAATAATCATATTTACATTTGACACAGTTGTTGCCTTTCCCATCTACCCTACTTAAATACATTTATTTCTTGCCTTCTGATCAATCTTCTGCTCTCAAATGCCTTCTCTTTCTGAAAAGTATCACAATTCCCTTCAAAAACATCAGTGAAAATTAAGTGTAGGAAATTAGACACCCCTGCAGCATATTAGTTCATTTTTGTCTGCAAGATGTGTTTCAGTTATCCAGAGTTGAAAGGTGACAGAAAAAAACTCTGGCCCTATCCTAGATTGGAGTGGAGAAGAAACAGCAGCTCTTTAAAGTGGGTTCAACTCTTGAAACTCAAAAGTCAGCAAAAGCCTTCCCCAGCATACTGTGGATGTGAAGTGACTTAGGTGATTGGAGTGAAATCACAGAGATTTGTCCCACCTCTTCATATAGGGATTTCCTCCTCGTCTTTCCTAATAGTTCCTTAAACCCTCTTTACTGGAACTGCAGCAGAACTAGCTGGAGGAACCACAAGTGCAGGAGCACTTCCAAGGCTCAGATGCTGCTGGGGAGATCACCTGGTGAGATCACCTGGTGAAAAGCCCCACATCAGGAAGCTCCACCTGTTAGGCCAGGACTCCTGCTCTGTGCTGTGAGGGCTCAGACATTAGAGGCATAATTCACACATTCTTTATCACCTGAGGCCATGTTGTACAAAACAGATTTTTAAAACCTTCTGTCAACCTGCTGCATTATGTCAGATGCGCTCTGAAAGGATCAGAAAAAATTCTAGGCATGGCAAATCAAAAAGAAGCTATCTGAATTTTTTCAGGAGTGGAAGAAAGGTATAATGTGCCCCAGCTTTTCTAAAGGTGACAAAATTACATTGCATAGTTAGTGTACAGTCAAATGAAACCTGCTGATACTAAAAGATTGAGCTGGAAGTTAATGCAGGATGGGAAAGGATACATCAGTGCTTCAGGACTGGACTAATTTGACAGTTACATTTAAATGAGCATAAAGCATTGGAGACCTGTTTTTAAGAGTGTGTTCGTGATGGCAAATTCGGTGTGGAAATGAGGTCGTATAAGTCCATCCACCACAAGTTTTGGTCCACAATCTGAAGTAAAAAATGGCTAGCTGACAGCTGGGTATGAAGTATTGTAAAGATGCTCCTTTCCCAAAGTGGAATGTCTTGTATCAGTTTAATGCAATCTTTTTCCCAATTACTTTGGGCTTACCATGTTTTCTGTAGTTTGAGAAATTCTGCAAAACACATTTTGGACTGCTTAAACTAAAACAATTAAAAAACTTCAACCCTGAAATTAAATCTTCAAACCTTAAATTAAAACTTCTTATGTGCCTAGTCTCTGGTTTCATACTCTTTTAACAGATCATTTTAAATCTGAAGCAACTACACTGCATCCCTTTGGTGATGTTCTCTAAAGCAATGTTCTTTTCCTGTCCTCTCCTCCAACCCCCAGAAAAGAAGAAATTATATACATACACACACATGTGTATACAAACATATATCTCAATAAGCATTTATAGCTGTGACAAATTTATTCTTACTGTCAATTTAATACATCTGTTTCCCATTTGAATTTGATATACAGCCTAGTGTTTTCTATTAGATCATATAAACAAGTGTTTGATTTAAAACGGGATTATTTTTCTTCACTGAGATTGAGAGCAGCAATAAACATCACTCTTTCTGGGAATACAAATGAGGTGGTAATTCCATTAAATATAACGATTAAAATAAGAAAAAAATCATTTAAGAATAAAAAAAAAATTGACCACAGGCCTGTTTTGTCTACTGATCTTCTGGTCAGAAATTGTTCTTGCATGACTGACTTCTCCAATGGATTACACCAAAATGAGACATCATTTTTCCAAATGTGCGTGCTTGGAAAGACCAGTCAGTCTGCTGTCGTTAGCAGTACTGGTGTGAAGCCCAAAGCAAGAGCTAGGTAGGCACTTCACCACTCTATAGGATGAATTTCCCTTTCTGTTCTGTATGTTTTAATCACTTCTTAGAAAGACAAAAGAAAAAAGAAAAAGCACCTTCCTTTTCCCGAAACACATATTTTTGTTTTTGTAGAAGAGGACAACTGCAAGTCTGCAGATGTAGTTTGGGAACTTTAAAACCTTAAGGGATTTCAGTGCAAGCATGTCATCTGACAGCAAGGGATTAGGGCCATAATCAAACTTTAATGGGAAAAAAACCCACCCTCAAAGGAGTAGTATGTTCTTAAAAGGCAATAAGCTCATCTCAGAGAGGGGTATTTCATTGTCAGGATACCTTTAGAATAAGGCAAAGCAAATGTGGATTCTGGCCAACAGATACCTTGTTATTCTGTCCAAGAAGCTGGCCTATGCAGGGAGACTGGGGTGATGGTAGTTACTACCACCGTAGCCAGCACTGAAAAAGGGAGACCACCTATGCGAACCAGATTTTTGAGTGTGAATTAGGGTGTGGCACAACAAACTGCACCAAAGAAAACCATTCAGTCATGTGTATGGAAGGAACAAATCAGATAATTTCTGCTTGTTTTGCCTTATCTCATCACTGGAAATTATTTTACAGTGATTGTGATCCCCTACGGATCTAATCATAGAATCACATCATCATTTAGGTTGGAAAAGACCTTTAAGATCATCAAGTCCAATCATAAATGTAACACTGCCAAGTCCAGCACTAAACCATGTTCCTAAGTGCCACATCTACACATCTTTTAAATACCTCCAGTGATGGGGACTCAACCACTTCCCTGGGCAGCCTCTTCCAATGCTTGACAAACCTTTCCATGAAGAATTTTTTTCTAATATCCAATATAAACCTCTCCTGATGCAACTTGAGGTCATTTCCTCTTGTCCTATCGCTCATCACTTGGGAGAAGAGACCGACACCCACCTCACTGCAACCTCCTTTCAGGTAGTTGTAGAGAGCGATAAGGTCTCCCCTCAGCCTCCTCTTCTCCAGGCTAAACAGCCCCAGTTCCCTCAGCTGCTCCTCATAAGACTTGCTCTCCGGACACTTCAACAGTTTTATTGCCCTTCTTTGGACACACTCAGCACCTCAATGTCTTTCTTGTAGTCAGGGGCCCAAAAATGAACACAGTATTCAAGGTGCGGCATCACCAGTGCTGAGTACAGGGGGACAAGCACTTCCCTGCTGGCCATGCTATTCCTGATACAGGCCAGGATGCTATTGGCCACCTGGACACACTGCTGGCTCATGTTCAGCCAGCTGTTGACCAGCACCCCCAGGTCCTTTTCGCCAGGGAGCTTTCCAGCCACTCTTCCCCAAGCCTGTAGCGTTGGATGGGGTTGTTGTGACCCAAGTACAGGACCCGACACTTGGCCTTGTTGAACCTCATACAATTCTCCTTGGCCCATTGATCCAGCCTGTCCAGACCCCTCTGTAGGGCCTTTCTACCCTCAAGCAGATCAACACTCCTGCCCAGCTTGGTGTTGTCTGCAAACTTACTGAGGGTGCACTCGATCCCCTCATCCTATCATTGATAAAGACACTAAACAGAACTGGCCCCAGTACTGAGCCCTGGGGAACAATGCTTGTGACCGGCCAGCAACTGGATTTAACTCCATTCACCACAGCTCTTTGGTCCTGGCCATCCAGCCAGTTTTTTACCCAGCAAAGAAAACACCCATCCAAGCCATGAGCAGCCAATTCCTCCTGGAAAATGCTGTGGGAAACAATGTCAAAGGCTTTACTAAAGTCCAGGTAAACAACATCCACAGCCTTTCCCTCATCCACTAAGTGGGTCACCTTGTCATGGAAGGAGATCAGGTTAGCCAAGCAGGACCTGCCTTTCATAAACCCATGCTGACTGGGCCTGATCACCTGGTTGTTCTGTGCGCGCTCTGTGATGGCATTCAAGGTGATCTGCTCCATGACCTTCCCTGGCACCAAGGTCAGACTGACAGGTCTGTAGTTCCCCAGATCCTCCTTCCAGCTCTTCTTGTAGATAGGCATCATATTTGCTAACCTCTCTTGCTAATGAGGCTCTAAATGATTAAACTGAGCTTCATGTACATTCAACCCCAACAGTGAATCATTTGGATATATATGGTGGTGGAATTAAACTGAGATTCAGGCTGTGAGGATGAATACTTTGACACCACCCGTGTCAGGACTAGATCTGCTGAGCTGCAGTGATTTACAAAAGCACCACTGCTGATAGTAGACCATCTGTGATATGTAGGGGGAAGGAACGCAGGGGGGAAAGGAAATAGGGAATAAAAATATAGAGACAGTAAAATACAGATAAACTAGAACAACAGTGAAATTCAAAAGGAGAAAAGATTATCTACCTGTCTTTTAGTATATCCTAGTTAATATCAGTATCTGAAG
This sequence comes from Pelecanus crispus, assembly GCF_030463565.1. Taxonomy (NCBI): domain Eukaryota; kingdom Metazoa; phylum Chordata; class Aves; order Pelecaniformes; family Pelecanidae; genus Pelecanus; species Pelecanus crispus. The sequence goes on from NC_134646.1 coordinate 26,974,700, forward strand.
AAATGTGGCTACCATTAGATTACCCGATAAGAAATAAAGGCACAAATGAGGTTTACAACCTGGCATTATTAGGGGTTTTTTTTCCTAATATTCAAGAGAATATACAAAGGAATGATCACAAAATTAGAATTAAAGCAAGTTATAGGAACTTGCAAAGTCACTTACCTGAGCTTGTCCTAGTGAGTGGCCAATGAGTTAGAGTAAGACTTAAAAGATCTTGAAGATTGGAGAAAAACAGGAATTTTGCCACCATGTCTAGATACAGAATAGTGAGGTTTATATGACTCTACAAAGCACCTTTGAATGGACTAAGTAGTTTTTGTTTACACAAGAGATGACCAGAAACAACATGTACACTGATCCAGTCTGCATTGGAGCAGGCATCAGGACAGATCTTTTGCAACCAAAATGAAGCAGAGGGGCTATGAGAATTGCACAGAGCTTACCGGCCTCAGCTCTCTACCTGTCAATCCACTCCTTGGCACTGGGGCCCAAGTAACTATTTGCAGAGAGAGGCTGGGAACAGTTCTCATCGATTCTTAGATCCAGGAGGGAAAATACAAGTGCTTACAAATACAAACCCTGGTATGTATTTTACAGCGCTCCCAAAGTGTATATGAATAGTATTTACTTCTAGTGAAAAACTCAAACAAGATAGAAATGGAGATAATGCAAAATGAACCTCTATCCCCTCTACTGTTTTGGGGTTTTTTAAAAGATCATCTTTTCACACCTAAGATTCAGACTATTTTATTTTCTGATGCAGCAGATAAGATGTGGAAATCAAAATTTTCACTCAATACATCACATTGGACTTTCAGTCACAAGTCTAGCACTGCAAAGGTTTCAGCTTAAATGATTAAGTACTATTTTTTTGGGGGGAGTAGTTTAGCTTGATAAAGTTAATCTCAGTCACCTCAATAAATAATAATCGCTATTTTCATTAAACTGAATGTTTTACATAGTAAAGCTATGTAAGCTAGTAAACTAGTAAAAAAACCAGTAAAGGGGATTTTTGTTTCTAGGAAAAGGTAGTACAGCATATGAAATATACCCAAACAAAAAATAGCATTACTTTGGAATACAATTTGGGGTTTTATTTGGGAGTGCCAAAATGTTTTTACATGCTCTGTGAGGACAAAAACACCTTTTCAGAATGGTGCTGGTTTTAAGCCCCACGAAACCAGCTCATGGAGCTATATTTTGCCTTGACTTCCACTGCAAGAGTCTGCCCAGTACCATTACATGAGACAAATCCAAGGATATAGGCTTGGTTTTCAGTTTTGTTGTTTCTGGGATTGGGACAGAGATGGAGAAAAGATTGGTAAGTATGAAGGAGAACAGCCTTACATGGATTTCTTGTGCCACACTATGATCAGAACTGTTGTTCCAAGAGTTCCTCTGATTTATCACTTATTATTTCCTGAAAACAATAGAGCTGATGGGTATCGAGACAGTCATGCTTTTATTTGGACTATTTTATATCTCCTCTGCCATCCACCGTAGCAGAGAAACGGACCCTGATAGGGTGGATGCAGAAAAAAATGAAGGTTGCATGGATTCAAGCAAAGACAATTTGCCTATTAGTTACTATTAGTGATATTACAGGACAGAAAAGCAGGCTGAGTGCCAAATTGCTGAACCCTTAGGGCCAACAGTTAGGAAAAAAAAAAATACTGTTTACTTATGAACTTGCTATTTTGACTGTGGAACATACTGGGAGAGAAACACGAAACTCCACACACTCATTCTTCACAGAGGAAAACGCATTAACGGAAGTCACATTTTGCCTGGCTACAATGTTTGAAAAGCCTTGCAGCATGCAGCATGGAACAAAAGAAGTACTTCCCATATTCCCAGTGCATATATGTCAGATATATCAATACAAGTAATTGTTTTTGTTATCCTCAAGGGATAACTACAAATACATATACATTATACATAATTTATAAAAATACTTATATAAAGATAGCAAGACAAGACAGTGGAGTGATACGCATACTTCTAACAGGTCAGTAGCTGGAACAATTCATTTCCACGTTACCCTTGAGCTAGGATGTTAGCATTTTGTATGCTTACTCTTTATGGTCAGATGAGAGAGACGTGCAAACTGTAAAGCTTCCCGTTAAGTAAATGAAGGTCATACAACATCAGGAGTTGTGTTTATTGAGCCATCATCAAGACATGCTCTATATGGTAGGTAATTAGAAAAATATTAATATTAACATTGGAGACGTTTTATGGTAGGATTGTGCATTGTGTTGCACCATTCTGTCATCAAATAGGAAAGAAATGTTAGCACCAAAACACCAAGACTTTCATGCATTTTGAGTATAGCAATTTCTTATTGTTTGAGGAGGAATGAAAAATAGTAAATATTTTTTCAACTGAGGGTTAGTATAACCTGTCCAATACTATTTAAATTGTGGTAGAAAATCTTGCATCCCACATTTTTTTAGCATCAAAAAAATAAATTAGAAGTTTTAGGAAATCTAAAAAGGAAAAATCTCACTTACTGAGGTGATGACATAGTAAGTTCATCTGCTTCTCTTGCAAACCTGCGTAATTGATATTTTGAAGTCTGAATGTACCTTATGAAAAGCTATGCCACTGCTGCTGAAATAGCAGGTTTTGTAAGTAACCTTTTGAACAGATGCATCTGTTTGCAGGAGATCTTCATATACACATACACATTTTGTGATAAACCAGAAGCATTTTACAAGCAAGTTCTAGAATGAATGAATTACTGATGGGTGCCACATTCACAGAGAAATTGAACTGGGTATTACAAACAAATGACACCAGGAAATAAATGGCATTCAGCACCATGAAGTACATCTACAGCATAGTCAAAATTTACCAAACAAAAAGGAATTAACTGTAAGGAAATACACTTCTCGAAGCAAACTTGTTTTAATTCTCTCTTATGAAAGATGAAGATGTCTTAGATGCATTCCTGGGCTTTTTTTTCTTAGTCTCCTCAGTGCTTCCAAAGACAGACACAAGCTGATTGACAAAGCTGCAGAAATTACACCAGATGTTTGAGAAGTTTCTTTCAGGACTTGTAACTTTATTTAATATTTCTACTAATGAGTCTGTGATTGTTGTGTAAATTAACTTAATATTTAATCCTACTCATAAATCTGCTTTGCACAAAAGGTACTTTTTTGGTACTCACTCCAAGCATAAAAAGCCTACCTACTTTAGTGAAAAAAAAATACGCATTCATTTATTTTTCTTCTAACTAGTCCTGCAGCTCTGCTCTGGAGGCTGGATTTTATTTCTGCTTGTTCATCAGGAACAGAATTGGCCACCAGGGATCTGATCTTTCAAACATGTTTAAAGTTAAACACATGAACAGTTCCACTGGCTTCAGTGGGACTACTCATATCCCAAAAGCTAAGCACATGCACAAATCCCTATCATCTTACACTTGTGCAAAACCAACACAAGATCTCTGTGTGGGTTTGCTCCCAGATGATGATGCTTTCAGTGAAGGAGGAAAGCATGGTTAATCAGGTTGGGTGAAAATTTAGCATGGCTGTACCACATCTGAGACCTGAACTAGAATTGGATAATACACTATTATACAGAATACAGAAACCTATTTATTTATATCCCTACAGGACACATCACTCTGTGGTGTAGGGATACACAGAGACTGACTGCTTCATTACATGGTAGAGTTGAGAGTTACGCTGCTTTGACCTACACAGCACAGCAGCAAATTCAGACAGGTTAATTCCAAAACCTGCTGAAGGTACAGGTCCTTGCATTAAATATGACTCCAACATGGACCATCAGCTTCAGTTTGGGAATCAGCTCTCAATTCAGGCAACAATTTATGGCATCCCTTAGATATTATTATGTATTATTCAATAAAAAGTGCAAATTATGAGATACAAAGATTGGACACAAAGGCGAGATACAAAGATTAATGAAATGAGATGCCTTACACAAATCAACAAACAGGCAAATTTAGAAGGCAAACCGGACAAATGACTGATGGAAAAGTAAAGCCTAGCAGACAATTTTGGACCCTCACAGTAAATTTCTACAACTAAATCCATCAGAGGGAAAAAAGTTAGAAGTGATTAGAAGAACACCAAATTAAGGTGGTATTGTTACAAGAAAAATAAGGACAGTGAGCAGATCTGTTGCCAACCAATGCTGGTTACATTATTACACAACTTGTCTGATGTAATTACAGTTTCAGGAGAGACGTAGAGGTGAACACTCTTACATTTGAAGCAAGGAGGATTTAGAGCCACAAGACTTAAATTGACCTGAGGCTGGAAATGAAAAACACAAAAGACTAATAAGAGCCTATATAAAATAACGACAGCAGGAACAGGATAGAAATAAATCTCCCACCAACAATAACACAAAAGAGAAATAAAAGACAGATTTCAAGACTGGCTCACTCAGACAAGCCACACTGAAATAGCAGTAAAGGCAGTGTGCTAGTAACCTCTGATCCTGGCAAATCCCGCGCTCACACAGCAATGAAAATTGTTAAATGGAAAGATGTAGCAACGCTTGTGGAGCCTGGTGGAGGAATGCACTTGCCTGCAGGGAACAGCCTGGAGGTTGATCTGCACAGACATAGTCCTCTGGATAAATAACAAGCTCACCTGTACACACAAAACATTCTCCTAAGTTTCTGTCCAAACAGGTACAAGTGTAGGAATCAATCGCATCATACTCTGATCCTAACTCTTTCATGGCCTTTGAGACCCCCATGTTTTTCACTCTGATTAACAGGGAGGCAAATAAGGATGGCTGGTTGCATATGATTTTTCATTATCATTATATATTCATTGGGAGAAGCAGTAGTTTTTTGATCATAGCAAATTTTTCGTACTTTAACAATTACTCCCAAACCACAGCAAGATGAAGTCCTTTCAAACATTTTAGGAGGGGGGAAAGAATGAAGATCAAACTAATAGTCCAGTGGTATTTGTTGGCACATTTGGATTTTGTTTCTCTTACAGACAAATAGGAACCTCTCTAAGTAACTTGATGTTCTGAGGCATCTAACTCTGACCAGAAGGCCTATTATGAACCATCTCAAAATAAATAAATTCAGATGAGAGTATACAGATTGATGAGTCATTCTGCAATAGAAAAGCTTTGTCAACAAATAATTGACCAGCTACAACTAAAGTGTATTGTAGTCTCTTGAACAGCACACTGTATTTTTCTATGAACTAGAATTTAAAAATTGAGGCTGTTCCAGCACATCTTTAAAGACTTAAACTTTGGGATATTTTGGGTTCAGATCTGCTTCTCAGGTTTCCATTAGTACTGTCTGTCATGTTCAATCAGATGCTTACAAAAATCATCCAAAGGTGAAGCAAAGAGCATATTTGGCTTTAAACTGCTTGTGAGAATACAGCGCAGCGTAACTTTGGTGGAAAATATTCAATGCCTCTGCAAATGATGCTGACAGAAGACAGATGCCTAAAAGACAGGATTCTATGTACTGATATACATAGGGTAAATATTTTCTGAGCACATTATTTGTATAAATATATATATATATATGGGGGGGGGCGGGGGTGTGATAAATGCTTACTTAGGATACCACACATTCAAATCTAATTAGAAGACTAATTAAACAAGTAGCCCAGTGATCCACAACAGCATTCTGCAAGTAACCCCGAGCCCCAAAGGGCGATCCTACCCCGTCGGCTGCCCCTGCCGACTGCCAGCAGCAGCACCTGCCCGCCCCGAACCCCGTAGCGCCCGGGGACGGGAGGCGTTTTGGGGCCGCCCCCCGCACCCCGTAGGTGCCCGCAGCAACCGCTGCTTTACGCCAAAGCCTCAAAAGAGGGCGGCAAAGAGTCGTCACCCTGTGCAAGCACTTGCTCCGTTTTCTTTAAACCCAACGATTTAAGCCATGCAGGGGCTCCCTCTGCTGTTCTTTTTGTTTTCAGAACTGTGAAAGGGGAAAAAAAAAAAAATAACCCAAACCAACCCCACTCCGTTGCCATTTGCCTTTGGAGGAGGAGGAGGAGGAGGAGTAGGGCAGAGAGGCTTCTGACATGCTTCCGGATTGTCACAAATACACTTTTCTGCTCCTCTGTGCCAACTCAGTCTGTTGGCCTCAATATTAGGTCTCTGAATATGAGATAATTATTTGAGACAAAGATACAGTATTTATCTACAAGTATTTACACAGCAGATGTCGTCTTTGGACTGTGAAAAAAAGAAATAAAATAACTTGGCTATACTAAAAGAGCTCAAAAGGTGATCTTCAGCAAAAATGGCAGTTCGCTGATACTCTACATGAGCTGGTGGTTTCAGACCATGTCTTATTCTTACAGGTTTTCCTAGGAATGCCACTTGGGCACCTCGATGCAGAAATTAAAAAAAAAAGATGTTTTTACAATCAGTGCTAATTGTGAAACCTCTCTAGGTGTGACGTTACACCTCCACAGGACAAAGAAGCCACATCTCACACTGAAAGAACAGTGAAATAGAAAAAACACCACCACAGCAGCAGCAGCACTCCCCACCCCCAAAATAAGCAAAGCTTTCTCCTTAGTTCTGTTTAAAGGTGTTTAGGACACCATCTAAAGCAGCCTTCTAAAACTTTTTGTCTCTCCTTGATATTTTTATTCTTAAAGTTTCACATAAATTGGGTGGGAAACATTTGCATGCAAAACCATCAATCTAGAATCTTTATAAATCTCTAGTCCATATAGGGAATTATCTAAAGTTAACTCCAAAGGCTTCTCTACGCTTATTATAAGGAGATACAAAACACTGTAAAAATACAGTGTTAACCTAAAGAGAGGATCGGGAGTACTTTTTTTTTTCACTTAAGTAGCTGGATAGAAAAGTTTAAGGTCTTTGTATTTTCAACAAATTTCTTTCACTAGCCACCAAGGAAAATGAAGCAAAAGAAAAAACCAAAAAAAAAAAAAAAGGGAGAAATACATTCTATCCATTTACAACACACCTTCAAGTAGGTGAAAACTTACCCTTGAACTTCCACCCTAAGCAAAAAGTATTCATTTCCCCTTTAAGCATAAAGCTTTTCCAAAAGCCACAGTAGAAAAAACATTTGCTGTGCTGTCATTGGAAACTATGGTTTATAGCAACTTTGATTTTGTTTCATAAAAATCACCTGCTTCTTAAAACCCAAAAGAAAATGACAACACTGTCAGCATTTATATTGACAAGAATGTTCCTAAATGCCTTATCAGGGTGATTTAATTTTCCATCTGACTGCTGGATTTTCTTTGCATAAAGATCTGGACACATACAAGAATGCGTATCTTTTCTTTTTCTGCCATACTACTAAGAAAGTAACTCAGGATCACAGAGCAGCCTTTTGCTGCAACTAATCCCTCCGGATTTGGCCCAGCCTTTCAGCCTGCACTTCCTGTCTGAACCCGCCTATGCGCTCTGAAAGCGGAATGAAAAAACCCCAAAAATTCGGCAGAGCCATTTAAAAAAAAATCAAAACATTTTCTACACAGGTTGAACTTCAAAGAATCTTTAAAAAAAGACCAAACCCAACAGTGCAGAATCCTAGTTATTCCTTGGCTTCATCGTACAGTGTAAGGGTCTTTTCTAGGATCAGGTTTGAGCCCTTAATAGTGGGAAACTCCAACCTCTTTACAGCGTTGGGATGAAACTGGAGGGTTTGTATCATCAGAGCTAAACCAACTTCACTGAAGTAAGGCTGGGGGTTTGATTATTTTTCCTTATGAGCAGGAGTTGATTTAGAAATCCATAAAATAAACCAAAAAACTATTTTTTATTTCTCAGTTAAAATCATCGGTAAGTTATTTCAAAAATACGATTCTTCACAGTATCAATTTAAATACAGAAGTAGTGACTAACAGATTTGAGTACCACATCTAGTAAGAACACAATTAAGAACAGATCAAAATCTAGGACCAGACTGACCATCTCTTACACACAACGGAGAACATCATGTTTGCATGTTTCAACTGATTCAGAGGACTCGTCATCTGTACACACGGGCAGCAGTGTAAGGAAGGATGTGTGAACCTATACCCATATTTTGTCCCCTATTTTAACTTCATACTGTTATAATTGACAAATGCAAAGTCTTCAAAGTGTTCAGCAGACTATTACCTCTACAGGTCACATGCTATGTTTAGGGAAGTAGGCCTTACATAGAAGCCATCAAATGAACGTCACTTTGTGAGCATTCCCACGAAGCACGCTCTTATGGTGCAGATGCCAGCAGATCTCTCTCTTCCCCTGAATTTATGATCTACTCATGTGCACTGATCTGGCAACCCTTGCCACAACATGGCTAACTTCCCACCCCCAATAAAAGCCATACAGAAAGCATCACAGTGCCTCAGAAGTCATTAACGTCCATAGGATGTCAATGTAAGCTTTTATAACAGAATCATGATTACTATCCTGCTCTTCTCTCCTACTACAGGAAGAGAACATGACAGTAGGGCATTGACCAGACCATACATTTCCACACACAACTGGCAGTAAGTTGTACATACTTCCTTGATGTCAATATGTGGTGTGTCAACAATAAAGGTGAGGGGTTTCTGTTTGTTCTGGTGATTTTGGGGGTTTTTTTTTGTTGTTTTAAATAGTATGCCAAGACATGCTTCTGCTTCCTAAATGGGGCATTTGAAGCCCGGAGCATTCTATTGAGCTCCCACGGCAGTGTAGTTCTTCTGTCATTATTATTTGGAAAATCAGACATAAGTTTTCTTGAACTTTTTTGTTTTTCATGATAAGAAGGGAAACAGTTATTCTCGTCATATTCTGTAGATTTTTAAGCTTACATAAGTGCTTATAAATAGAATGGCTTTAATTTTGATCACATTTTCTTAAGAACGGGGAACACATAATATTGCTGCAGGTAATGCAAGAAGACAGCAGAAAAAACAGACTGTTGAATACGAGAAAATCTGATTAGAATTCTTCCTCGCAACAGAGGAAACACCTATTGCCCATACCACTTTTTATCACGGACACTGAAGCAGGATTAGAAGAGTGCTTAACCCGACTATTTAACTCTCCCTGCTAGAGGATAGAGCAAACCAGAAAGTTCCCACTCTGTCACTACCTATGCCCTCCAAACCATCTCCCTTCCATGGCATGAAATACAACTAGACGTTTCTTTCCTTCCCTGTGATTTACTGTTTTGTAGATAAACTTAATCCTCCTCACTGTCTCCCACATCCATTTTGCAAAAACTTGGACCCACTACAAACCAAAGTCGTGCAGGAAAGACTTACTAAAAGGAATATAGATTTGCTATTATAAGGGAAGGTAACAGCCTTACTGCCCCTTACTTTGTCTTCACAGGGGTAGAAGTTCACTAGACATTGCATCAGCAGGTATTTCTCTATATGTTTCTTGTAGTTTTAAGACTAAAGTACTCCTTAGCAAAACAGCTAATGATAATAGCAAAAGAGTATGATACAAATGTATTCTGTCATGTTGCACAGTATTCATAAATGTGTGTTTTATACCAGTATCTCTTATATAAGGGGAGTACGAAACAACTGCATTTTTTGCTTCACCTTTAAAGATAATGAGACTTGTCAATTTTGTGGAAGTCCTTCTGTTTGATGAAAAAGAAACGGGATATTTCCTGCAATCACCAAATGACTGAGGTCTGACAGAGAGGCTCATTTTGTGTGCATCATCTTACAGTAACAGTCCACCAAGGTATACACTGGCCAACACAGCATCTGGAAACTCTGCACCTGAACTTGAAAGCCAGAGCATACTGTGGCAAAATATTACAAAGCTATTCACAGTGACACTAGGACAATAAAGATGTCTTCATGTTTTCTTCATGTTTGCCAATACTATCTTCATCTGGTCCAGTATAATTATTCACTTAACAAGACTTTTATTTATTCTTTTTAAGAAAGAAGATAACAGCCTGAAGTATTTAATTACTACAGCAGACTAAAGAGAAAAAATTTTCTTCAATCGCATCTTAAAAAAACCCACTAAAAATCCAAAAGACCAACCCACAAAACTTTTTCAAATGTGCTCTTAAACTGTCCCAGAACTTTTTTACTGATATTTTGTCCTTTGGAAATTCTCCTTCTGTTTCTATGAAATATGTACAATACAAATTCTAGACAGAAAATTCATAAGCAAGTAATACATTCCTACACAAATGTATACACATGTTCAGTACTAGAGACATATATATATATTCTGTACCATGGGAAGCACACATTCCATGTACTTGCTGTATAGTTGGATACAAGCAATTAGTTGAGAGGAGAGTACTAAAGAGGAAAATTATGTCTTGAAATCTCACTGGGTGATTATATTTAGACTGTGAAAGACCCACTGAAAGGGGAATCATCTGCTTTACTAAGTAAATCTTTGGAATAAACACTGAATGTACAGTATTAGTCTGTAACCTAGCAAATCATTGCAATGTAGGACACTGTGTGGATTACAAATGTGCATTAAATTACATATTGTTACAGAGTTTTTTCCCCCCTTAGGATGCACTCAACACTTTCCTCCTTCCTGTCTGACAATATGTTGCCATGCTATAAAAGCCCTAATGCCCATTTCAACGATTAGCTGTACATCAGCATTACTACTTCAAATCCACAAGTTTCACATCAAGCATTAAATGGGATGAATATTGATCTGCTAAAGAGGATTTATTTATTTCTAGCTCTATCCAAAGATCAACTACTAGCAGCTTTTGGTGGATCTGTTGAGCTCTCACAGCACAAAGCTACTGCATACATGACACCGGACTTGACATTTCAGTTCTGGAAGAAAACCAAACAGTAAATTCACTGCAATAATCCTAGATAAATGAGATGATCACTGGAAAAGCTGAGATAGTTAAGTGGTCTATCAGAAAAGTCCAAAGGATGATATTGAACTGTTGCTACATAGTAACCTCTCTCATGACAACATTGCACAAGATCACCATATCGGATGCCAATATCTTTGCCTTAAAAAAAGCACCATGTCTTCAGATTATCTTGGAACACTTCACAATTATGTTCTGAGCTGAAAACTGTATACTCAATGTAAGTACAATCAGATGCATATCAATATCACAATATTTACCCATTCATTCTTTTTTTGCTCTGTTCAGTCAGTAACACACTAATAACTGTATAATGCATTCAAGAAATACAGATACATATTTCAATCCTCACAGCACAGCTAGTAGGTTTCTTGTAATGTTAGAGCTGTCCTCAGAATGTTCTTTTTGGTATACTTTGGTAGGGATCATTTTCTACTCTTTGGCACTGGTAAAGCAGAAAAACATACAAATGAGTTGATGAGGATTGCAAGCAGATTAGAGATGAACTGGTGAATTGCTTTGCCTTTTATACTCAAATGGCAAGAGCGCAAGAGAATGCTATGTTTTCACTAACTTTGACAAGGAGTGTTTGAAATGCCAATGTAAGAAGCCATGAAATTTTTGGTGTGTCACTCACACAGGAAACTGAAAAAGTCAGTCAAAACATTGCCTCAGTGCTATGATTTCATCAAGCCGTATCATTTCAGTAGCTAATAATGTCATCCTAGTCATCTGCTAAATGTTTCATTTATCTGATTTCTCTTCACCAATTTTCCCATGTGAGAGCGTATTAATTTACTGAACACATGGAAAAGAAACAGAAACAGTGAAATACAATGGGGATATTTGCTACTATTAAACATTGCCTCATTTTTGCTTCTTAGAAGACCACAGTTTAAAAAAAAACAAACACACAAAAAAAAATCAAAAAACCCTCTATGCAACATGTTATCAAGGACAGATCTGAAAGCTGAAAACCAACGCTTTGTTTTGGTTCCTTGAACTCTGTGAATTCTAAATGTCCTTGCCACAGGTAGCACTCAGTTTAATTAGCTTTTTGTCTGTAGAACAGTGTCTGCTTTGCCAAGGATTGAGGACTTTGGGCCAGTTCCAAATGTCAATGAGAGAAAAACAAAATGTGTTTCAACATTAGCCCTGCATTTAGACAAACTCAAATCATTTCTCTTTTTTTTTTTTTTAATATCTTCCATTTCATCTGTGTATAAAATAAACCATGCTTCTGAAGACAGTGCTGGTGATACATGTTCAAATGTATTTCAAATGTAGAAGCGTGTATTTACGAAATGTCCTAAATAAAACAACTCAAAAGAAGTCCAAAAAGGTAATCCAAAATCTTTTCTGGGTGATCTCTGTCCAGTTAAATTTCTTTAATGGGACAATACTGCGGAGCCCCCACAAAGTTTTCTCTTCCAACGGTTTCATTCTTTTGTGAAAAAAGAACAAAACAAAATGAAACAGTATAACTGTGAGTAAATAGTGTAGGAGAGTCAGTTATACGTTGCCTGAAGCTTTCAGGCTATCCGTATCTGGAATACATGAAACAATACTAAATTCATATCCTGAGAAACATTTTCCTGTCTTTCATATTCTCATAACATGGCTCTCCATAAACTGCCTTCTAGGAACAGTGTCTAAATTTGCAATATAATTTGGTAAAAAGTTAATTCAAGTCGCTAATGCTTTCCATTTTTTCCACTACTAAATAAATTAAAAATAATGGAATGTAATATAAGGAAAACTTATACAAAAGGATAACGTCTATAAACATTTCTGTAGTTTGTTGGGAGTATCTTTCATGAGGAAACAAAATCAGAAATATTTGCCTAACTCTAGTTTAGTACATAATGCTTTTATCTAACAATAACTCCTTTCTTCACAAACACTTCATAACATGTCAGTCTGAAACAGATTGCAATGCTTGTGGTTTGAATGTAACAGCAAAATTTCAGATACAGTGAAACCCTGTGTTCTACCTTTTATCCTCCCCACGTCCTTTTGACATCCCCATGGTCATTTCTGCCTCTGCAACTCGCTGTATTATTTTATTCAAAAAGGCATAACCTCTTTCTTCTTCCTGCCCTTCCCCCCACCCTTTGCACAAAATTCCCAAACTGTTGAAAAATGGTCACGTTTTTTAATTATTTTATAGTGAGTTTAAAATCAACCTTTTTCTTTTTTTTTCTTTTTTTCTCTCTCTAGATTTATTTACTCATCTTTAGAGCACATCTAATCTGCATGTAGAAAATGAAAAGCAAAGATGCCATAAAGCAATACTCAGTGTTGAAACAGAGACACTGGTCATGACTGGAATAATCACAGACAAGGGTATGACCAAAGGCCAAACTCTCCTGCAGAGCTTCCACCAAGTAATGTGAGAAAGAACAGCAGTCAGCAATGCATAACAGTGTAACTTCTTCAGGCGGCAGCATCTCTCAAATGTGCCATATTATCATTTAAATCACAGATACTTTTGCAAGTTGTATTTCCACACAAAAGAACATTTTACCACCTACTTCATGTGTTCATAGGTTTCTTTTTTGGTATAAAATACCAATTTATCTAGCTTTATAAGTTTATTAGGAACTTTGTGAAAAATCAGTCCGTCCTGTCCCTGCACCACCAAGTACTCAGGTTTTTAGGAATGATCATAACCCAAACAAGGCTATATGATGCAGTCCATGTAATACACGCACCATGTGAAATACAGATGAGGATTTTTTTTTTTCAGGTATTGTTTTACAAGTCACAAATTCTAACACTACCTAACAAAACTCCTAGCTGCATAAAAAGATGCAATAAACCTCTCTAACAGTAGCTGATTTGTATGCAACATTGACCATAAGGGTAACTCTTCAGTAAACCTGAATCTCATATATAATGCATAGCAGTTAATAAATCATAGTAAAATCAGGTGGCTTAGAGCCAACAATACCCAACTAGTAATGGAAAGGGGGGAAAGATTTATAGAGAGACAGACTCTGTCTGGATTTTGCTTTTAAGAGGCTCACACAGTGCACTGGGAAGATCTTGCTGTGGTTTCCAAGTGGACACATCTGTGTCATGCTGACTCACTTCATCCTTTCCCCAGCATTGCCCCTCACTTACCCCAGGCGATGCCTCTTCTCTCCGAAATCTTCCTCTCTGACCTTCCACTGGTTCCTTGTCTATCTGTTCCCAGCATGTGAGCTGGAGAGAGGACAGATCAAGATGAGATCAGAGTATTGTTCCTGAAATTTCACAAAGACATCCCACGCTAGATTTCAAACTTAAAGAGAAATACTTAAAAAGAGCCTCTTGAAACTGGTTTCTCAACCTTCAAAAAGCCATGCTACTAAGTATTCAAAGTGTCACATATTTCCCAGCTTCAAAATCCTATTTTATAAAAGGGAGAAAGTGTACTTTAGTGTTTATGACAGAAATAATGTTTTGGGTTGGTTTTTTTTTTTTTTTCTTTAAATATCAAGGGCAAAACTCTTCTCTCTGTTCTCATTGGAGATCCAGGAGAGCAGGATATTAGAGAAGATTGCTGCTGCACGGATCCGAGCAAATACTTTTTTTTTTTTTTTTGTAAAGCCTGTCCACAGCAATCAAAAGCCCTTAGCCAGACAAAAGGCTTAGTGCAAGATTAAGATGCAGCACCTCAAAGTTAAGAATACTTGCAGCTTCGTCAGTAGTGTGATGTTCATTACGTACGTGCAAAAACTAGCATGATGTACTTATTTCTTGAGTTAAGAATCATACCTGAAGTTACACCAAACTAATGCTGAAGTAACTTAGTTTTCAGTTACCTTCGTGTATGTCATTCACTTTGACTAAGGGGAAAAACACTTCTCTTTTAGGTTTGGTTATATTAAGTTTACAGTTCTCATTGCTGGGCGCATCCTGGTTCAGGATTTGGCTTGGGAAAAAACTGCAGCAGAGTTTCTAAATCGAATTAAAACTAAACTTCACTTCCCCGCCCTAAAAAGCACATTAAAAAATGCGTCTATTTACGCCAAGTTTCCTAAACCCCCCTCAGTTCCGCACTAAAGCAACCCTTTGCTCAGGGGCCGCGCCTTTAGCGGCTGCTCCCCGGCAGCCCCGTGACGGGGGGCCCCGACCGAGCCCTCCCCGCGGCGGGCGGCCCGCCGCCTTCCCCGGCCGCAGGCCGAGACCTTCCAGCCACGGCGGGCGGCGGAGGGAGCCGGGCGACCCGTCGGGCCGCGGGGCAAAGCCGCCTCAGAGCCCCCCCCGCCGGGCGTCTCAGCGGGCGGCCGTGCCTCGGCGGGGAGGGCAGGGCCCCGCCGCGCCCAAAGCACCCCCGCCGGCTCCGCGGCTTGGCGGCGATCGAGGCGGGTCGCCTGCGGAGCGGCGGTGCCCGCGGGGGCGCAGCCCCGTCCGCGGCACTAGATGGCAGCACCCGCTTGCGGAATGCCGCAAAATGGCGCCCGCCCCGGGCAGGGCCGGGCGGAGGGGAGCGGGCGGCCGCCGCCCCCGCCGCGGACACGCCGGCTCCCGCCGCACGCCCTGGGCTTCAGCAACGAGCTTTCAACTTCATCGCCGGCGCACAAGGCCGGGCTGGGCGTGTAGGGCCGTACGCGGTTGTAACAACGCCCTCAGACACGCATGGGGGTACACAAAGAAAATAGTAATACCCCCCCCCCCATACCTCCCCCAAACATAGTGAGACTTAGACCAGAAGCAAAATCACCGCAGCAAAATTGGCGGAAATAATGTGAAGTCTGCCATTTGAGAAGAAGATAAATATTTAAATACAGCCTACTGCCGGGGAAGAGGATGGGATTTTTTTTTCCATTGACCTCAGTAGCAGTAGGACTGAGTTCAAAGATTTTTCACAGCATTGGTCTTGTCCTATCTTGCTTTTTACAAAACAATTTTTTTTTTTCTTTACAAGACAAATTACATATTTGCAACTTATTTGCAGTGTCAAACGGCAGCAATGATAAATCCTTCAAAATGATGGCTGAAAGCCAGGCTCAATAGTATTTATTTAGGGATAATAATAAGGAAATGAGAGCTCTCAACACGTAATTCAAGTTTTTGCACTTTTTGTATGTAGTTTGGTTTGTCCATCTTGCAGATTTTTGATGACGTAGAGCAACGCTACTAGTACAAATAGTTACAGGCTTACAGAGCTTTCCATCTCTGCACTGCTTTAAAAAGATACAGTTAATTCACGCAAAATAACCTGTACGTAAAGCTGTCCTGCAAACAAGCGGGCAAGCCTTACTGTTTGCGAGCTACCACGTAAGAAAAGTGCTCTCAGCTGCTGACACCTCGTCCTTCCAGAGGCATGGCAGGGGCCTGGCCTGAGCACGGATCGAGCCCGTTACCCCGCGACAGCTCTCCCGACCCACCGCCCCCTGCAAAACCAGCTACAGGCAGAACCCCCTCATTTTTATTCTTTTGCCTCAGAGTATCGCCCATCCGGAGGACGGTCACGGGAATCCTGTCTCGTGCAGGTACAACTCGTGCAGGTGCTGTTTTGCTAGAAGGGAAGGACAAGCGAGAAGGCGACCACCCATAAAGCAGCGCCCACGCACTGCCACTGCGAGGAAAGCATCGCTGGAAGGCGCTGTGATTTCTAATCCTCCCTGCTTCATCTAACCGGGAACAAGGAGGCCCAAAGTATGTACGAGCACAGAGCGTGCTGATGAATGAAAGCACACGCTTCTTACATGCACAACAACTGTCAACAAATAATCGTAGCAAAGGTTTTTCATGTATTGACACAAGCATCAGATTATGGTCTTCTGGCAAGAAATGTAAACCTACAAACTATACTCCACATTGTCTTTACAAATAGCCAAGAAAGAGTTATTCCAGAATTCATAGTTAGACTCGGTAATATTTTGCAAGGAATGGTCTGCTGGCAGACTCTGAGGATGTACAGTCTGTACAGTGTCTCGTTCTGTGGTTTGACTCTATAGCTCTTAGCCAGAATATTCCACTGTCAATCAATCCTAAACAGAAAAAGATACTGCTCTGGCTATTAAATACAACCACGAACTCATATGAACTAAGAAGATTAGTTGAAATGGATAGCAAAAAGTATAAAACCCCCAGGTCAATCAAGTAATAAATTGTTGGAGAAAAAGAGTAAATACTAAACGTCTTTTCTCTCAACAAGATCCCCAAAACTAGAACAGAAAAGATCAAAAATCCTAAATATCTTTTGACCAAAATTCCAGTAAAAAATTATTATTTTGGTGGGCAGAAGGGGAAAAAAAAGTGAGCTAACATCCTCCTTTTGTCCTGCTGCCTCAGCTTCTTCTGCAAGACAGTTACGTGCTCCAGGTTCAAGAAGAGTGCTAATGACACTACACTGGTGCAGCCTGCCTGAAATGCATTTAATTGCCGTTTAATCCCCGTTTACCACTAATGGATGAGACTCGCAGAAGAAGTAGTGGGGGCCTCTAAAATCTGTATTGTTCACTTCTAATATTTTTTGAAGTCCTTGATAGGCCATATGTAGATTGTCAAGCAGATATAAAAGATGCAACTGGAAAATAGTACATTAAGCTTCTGTATTAACTCCCATTTGGTAATGGTTTGTAATATATGCTGTTTGAAATACTGGTACAAACTCAAAAAAGATGATGTAAGATTAAATAAAGAGGGTCAGAAGTTTGGGGAGAAGCACTGAACAGTAGCAGTGGAGCACAGCAGCTGTTACACAGTGCACAGCAACACCACAGAATAGTTTATGACAGGAAGTAAAGAAAATTCCACAATCCACCTGAAGCTACAGTGGGAATTATGTAGGCAAAATACAGTTATTAAAACTGGAATGTAACCAAGACTTCAGGGGCTAATAACCCTTTTCTTGCAAGAGATAGGAAAAAACCCCCAAGCATCTTCATTGACCACAAACTGCAAGACCACAGCTTTACATCTCAATTGAAAGACACAGCTTTTTCCATGATAAATTGTCACAAGAACGTGATCTTTCTGGGATGTGATTTCCTGGCCAGCAGTCTCCATTTCCTTCCATAAACTGCAAAAAGAGTTAGTGATTTTGGGATTTAAAGAAAAAAAATCTTTTATGTATATATACACCTTTTTTTTTATATATATATACACACACATATATATGTGTATAAAAGAATCCTCTTTAAAGCTATTGCCAATGTTTAAAAAAATATTGGCGAGTGTTGATGAACTGTAATTTGACTGTCATAATGTGAATGTATTTGCTATTTATTGTGTCCATTAAATTTCTTTATGCTAAAATTTTATTATTTCTTGCCTAGAAATTTACTTAATTTTACAGGCCAAATACTCGCTTCAATGAGGAGTTGAAGCACTTGACAGAAAAATTAAACTACACAGAGCATGTAATGTGTTTTATGTCTGCATCTATAAAACACATACTTGTCATGCACAAATACATAGGTATATAAATGCGCAGATTCTGAACGTATGTATGCATTAGGACTATAAATACTCCTGGAAGTGGAACACATACATTTATGCAGTGTGTTTTTGTTTATACCAGTATGACTACAGTACATAAATATGGATAAACCTTGTGTGTATTATATATTGAAGGTTCCTTAGTGTGGTATAAAAGACTCTTTTATGATGAAATTTGAGATGCATGTGTTTCAAGGAAAACTTTGTAAAAGGAAAGCTATCTAGCTCATCCCAGGATTGAGCAGATAACGGGTAGCTATTGCATGCGCTATATGTGCTGGAGAAAAATCTTTTTTTGCAGATGTTTATTTAAAAAGGAAACAAACAACTTCTTTTATTTTGCTGCGTTCAAAGATATGCATCTTTTGCAGAGACATAAAGCAGCTGTAAACCAGTATCGATTGCCATTACATCTTGCCACATAAAGAAGAAACATACAAGAGGCATCCTCATGGTAGGAACAGAGTCATCTTTAAAAATGGCAACTCCTCTGTGTGTATCTAGATGTATGCTTGTATCAATAAAATTAGGTAGCTTAGAAACTTCAGTGAAATTGTACCCAGAGTTAGGCCTGCTAAAGAAGCAGAAAGAATTTATTTTTCATTTCTTTGAGTATAACATGGTGAATGCTGAAGATGTTGGAAAAGAATTATAAGACTGCAAAATCAATTATTTGAAAGTTAGAAAATGCCATGTTTAGAACTGCCAGTCAGTTCTACTTCTGATTTTATATATATATAAACTACTATATAATCTTTAATTATATGAGAATATTAATTTTCCTTGCCTTATTCAGTGCTTTGAGTGAGAGCACTTCCCAATGCAGTTAATGCTGGATGAACAGATGCAATATTCAAGTGTTTAACTTTGCCACCAAAATGGCTTTCTTTTATCCTCGAGAAGAATTTTTGTTTAAGATACATGTTGAGCAAATATATAAATATTGGGACTACTTCACTGTATCCTTCCTCCTCATAAATTTCTTGCCTTAAATTATTCTTTTGAAGATCACGCTAAGCCCACAGTCCTGAAAGTATACACAGGTACATGCAATGGAGCTGCTGCAGTCTGTGTCAAACTCAAGTATTGCCAGTTCTTGTCCATGTTAGATCTGACAGGTACATACCACCAGTGCGCACACGCTCTGCCTTCACAATGCAGGCTGGCCAGGCACGAGCCAGATTCTGCCTGGGAGTTATGTGACCTTCTGTTAACACCACCCTGCCTCCTGCAGTTAGTTACTTCAGGCACAGGGCTAGTTTAAATACAGCTTTGAGGCTGGAGGTGGTTCATAACTTACAGCACTGGCTGAGGGAGCTCATGCTTACACCGTCCACACTGCTCATCTCAAGGGGAGAACTGCTATCAGAAGGTGCAATTACAGGCTTGGCTACAGATACTCAAGAGGGCGTTAACCCAAAGGATTCTGTGTGAGAATTTGCCCTCTAGGTACAATTACTGAATTTGCCCCCAAAGTGCAATATCAGGTGCACGCTTGAATTCTGGGCTTTATGAGCACAGCTACATGCTCAGAGTTTTGAAACTTTACCCATTATGCTAGCTGCTTAGGGTAGCATTACTCACTACCCTTATGTCCAAACTCTGCTAATGCTTTTTTTGGTTTTGTTTTAAGACAATTATTCTTTTGATGCTTGCAGAAAAGAGGCATAAATAACTAGGGTTCAGTTTCATTCCCTAAATTTTTTGTAGTTAAAGTCAGTTGGAAATTTAGCAGGCATTATTTGTAACTATGAATGGGGAACATAAACATTTACATGACCTTGGCATTCGTACCACAATTAACTATAAATTCTGACTTGACTCATGATTATTTATGGTCTTTGTGAAGTGTAAGCATATAAAGGCTTTCATAAGGCTAACCAGAAAACCATCTACAAGTTAAAATTGCCTTAAGCAACATTTGCAATATAAAAGGTCTGATCCTCTGATCCTAAGGACAGCTATTCCCAAAATAATCTGATGGAAATACGTAGGAGAGCTGACTCAAACAAAGATTATTCATGCAAGGACACATTTTGAGACTGGGCCCTAGTTTGTAATTTATTACTTTGGATTGCAAAGCACAAAGTGTTAGAATCCTTTGTTAGCACTGAGCTTTGTGGCCCTTGCAATGCTTCGTTTATTTGTCCTATTTTGTATTTTATTTTTAATTCTTTGCTTCTGCTGTTCTCCCCTTTCCCATACCAGTCATTCCTGTTTTCTTTACCTTTACATTTTTACATACCTCAAGGAGAGTTGGCATGTTTATAGATGGCAAGTACAAGGGTGAGGGGATGAGCCCACACAAGAAGCAACTTGTCGGTTCAAACAGCAAGCGAGCAAACGGTTAGCAGATTTGGACTGCTCATCACAGAGCAGGGGCCTGGACAAGATGACAGCAACAGCCTGCTTGAAAGCAGGTTGGGACCATTAGTGGTAATTATAGTTAATCAGCAACAATTGTCTTGACCAAGATACAGCTCAACATTGAGCACTAACCTAACAGGACCTAATGAGTGTAATGGAGGATGAAGAAAGCCTGATTAAACTTGCAAGGCACTGAATGACCTGAGCAGATGAGGCATT
Source organism: Pelecanus crispus (assembly GCF_030463565.1). Lineage (NCBI taxonomy): Eukaryota > Metazoa > Chordata > Aves > Pelecaniformes > Pelecanidae > Pelecanus > Pelecanus crispus. The sequence continues at coordinate 26,995,542 of NC_134646.1, forward strand.
GTAATTCCCAGCCCCTCTCTCTCTCCCCCTGCTTCTGCCTCCAGTCCCCAGTGCGGGTGGCAACAGCCCCTGCGTTAAACCCGAGTCTTGCGGCTACGTGGCAACGCAGGCTGTATCGCAATGTGCTCTCGATAGTGGTTAATGGGTCAGAAACACAAGAAATTGAATTAAACCTAGCACTCAGATATGAGTGGGTGTAGTTATATGCATTTTTTTAAAGCAACTGCACCGCCGACTGATTTCATGATATATAGCAGTTGTCCTTAAAACGAATCAATAATGTTGTTTAGCTGTCTAAGGCTATTACAATACCCAGAGCATTTTTTTTAAAGCATTTTGCAGAGGTAATGAATATCTAAGCATTTAAACATAATTGGAAAAGGGTCCATGCTTTTCTGTATCCTTATTGCTATTGCTCTTTCCATTAGAGTCTAAATTGATTAGAAGTTTTTTTTCCCATGAAAGTTTTGTGTGAGAACAAACAATTTTAATCCTTAAGATCCTCGTTAAGAGTACAGCATTCTCATAAAACACCAATTACAAGATATCTGTCATTTTTGCAGGTAATTAGTTCTATGTAAATTTTGATCCGAAAAGATTCTGGTTCAAAATAAAAATCTGAGAAAAATAAATTTAAGAAACATATATTTTGGCCTTTATAGCAAAAATATATTGATGCAGAAGCTGCAAATTTTGCAAATTTTAAATTAAAAAAGGTACAGCTTCTCACAGTATATACTATACAACAAGTAGTAGCCTCACAGGAAAAACATGCTATAAAATGATTTTATCTATTGACTCTTCAGGGTTAAGAAAGTGAATGTGGGGGGAAAAAAAAAATATATTATATTTCTCTAGACTTTCCAAAAAATGTAAGTACAGACATGTACACTATTTACTGAAACACTGCCCCATCAATAACCCTTGTACTTGAAAGGAAATTTGGCCAAAAGTAGGAGAAAACCTTTTTCCTCCCATTCAAAGCACTGTAGCAACACGGGCTTCTGGTATGACAAAAGTCATCAAAACATCTAAAAGCCAGCCAGCGTTTGTTACACCTGTGTTTTGTCAGGCCATAATGACACTTGTTTCTCAGTCTAACCCTATTCTCACGTACGCTTCACGCTGCATATATTCCTTACAGGAATTGTGTAGCCAGTTTTAGCAGGAGTGGGTAGCTGGAAGCAGGTCCTTATTTAGAAGAGGGTCTCTGCTGAGTCTCAGTGTGTTGGCTGGTTGGGGTTTTTTTGGCTGATATTGGTATCTGTTTTACTGAGCTTCTAAACATACACAAGCCAAAAAGATATCATTATTACTGACATAAATAGTATTACCAGTTCCGCACTAAATGTACAGCCTGGTGCAGCCCAGCCTTTCCCTGCTGTGCCTCTTCCTCAGTCACTAACCTCCTGTTTCCCTGTCTAAATGCTGAAATGCTGCCTGGTCACTCTTAGTGGGCTCTCTAGCTCTGCTTGGCCATTTGATCTAGTATGGCAAACAAGACAGGGAGTCAGGACATAGTACCTCTCTCCCATCCTCTACCCCAGCAAAATGCCAGAACAAAGTAAAAGTAAGGGGTACGTTCACATTGGTCATCGTGTTCGAAGTGGGGATTGTACTGTGGTAGCTAGTCTCAAACAACGGGGGAAAAAGGAGAGAAAAATGAGAGGAAGAACTCCCTATTAGACCCCAAAGCCCATCCCGCAGCTAGTCTCTTGTGTTATTAGTCCTAGTGAATAAACTACAAACCCCACAAAACCAGGAAGTAGTGCTATATCTTATCTTCTGAATAAAACAAGCCAGGTTATTTCTCCCAGCATCACATTCCGCTGGAGCTTCAATTACAAAACAAGTCTTCCAGAGAGATTCTTCCCATCAAAGGTGGACGACCGATTACGAGGAGACTGACACATACAAGCCTACGACCACTCTCTTCTGCATGATACACTCAAGTCCAACTCTCCTTTTATCTGAATGGTTCAGTAGTATCAGGGTCATAATATAATTTTGAAGCCAATATATTGGCTTGTGTCCTGTGAGGATAGGGCATATCACAACTATTATTCACGTGAGCCACTGTGCTCCTTCGGGCCTTCTGTCTGGGAAAGGCACTGTAAAAAAGCACAGATACACTCAGATTTTTCTGGTGATACAACCATGCTACGAAGGCTAAGAAGACTAAGAAAAAGCACTTCCAGGGAAGAAAGGAGTTTGCCATGAGACAGCCAAAAAGCTCGATTTCAACACCAGTTGTGCACCAGCTGTGCATCTAGTCTACACTGGCCTTTTTTGGCAGACTGGAAGAAAGGCACCAGAGACTGGGCAATCTTTAGGCAAATTTCAGGGCAAAAAAAATTCTATTATTTTAGGATTTGGGGTGAAAGAGGAACAACAGGCTGAGGTGGTTTGTTTGGGTTTTTTTTCCACTCAAGCATCTCTTTCTGCAAGAAATATGGGACAGAAAAAGCTAGTGGCTGCTGTATCCTAACTCTAAAAAATAGGACCTGTAACCAACATAGAGAGACAAGGCAGATTAATTAAGCAGCTTGGAGAACCTCTAAAATTGCTCATGTCAACATTATTGTGAGGTGGTCCAAATCTCCTGCTCTTATGAAAGATATTGATAAAGTGTATTATGAGTACCTCGAAACACATTATGCAGATAAGGCATCCCATGGTTATTAGCTTTATTTCATGAATTAAAAAAAACCAAACCAGCAAAATACTAATGATCTAGGAAACATCAGTCTTTTACACTTTCCTGTAAAAGCAAGAAAAGTAACTTAAGTGTTCCTGCATTCAGTCCAAAAGTTCGTGTTTGACTACAAGATTTGCTTTAGAAATGTATTTCATCTTAAATATGAAAAAAGTAAAAGATGGAAAATTGACTCCTTTGTTACTGCTGAGGGTTTTTTTGTCCCCAGTTGATTATCTTCACTCAAACATTTGTAGTTCATTTTTAACTAGAAGGACATTGTTTTTTGTCATGCTTCTCTACTAGATTGAAAAGCCCTTTACTATCCAGCCCTCTCCTCCCTATAAAGACATTTAGACATTGTAATTCAATGACATCTGTGTTCCTTTCGATGAACTAGAGCTCCTTAATTCCCTCACTGCAGCACATTTTCTCCCTTTGTCCTTAATTCATTTTTGTGTCCTTTTTGCCCTCTCCAATTTTTCAACATCATTTTAAATGTGCCGACACCAGACTAGACTACACCAGTCTCACCTAGCATCTAGAGACTGCTAAATTCTTAACCAAAAATAGAGATGACCTAGTTCTTGCCTGAGACTTTTTTAATACAAAATTTAAACATTGTAAGAGTATGATTTAGAGACATGAAGCTTTTGTACAAGAAATTTTTAATGAAGAAGAGGCAATCCACTGCCAGGGAGTCTTCAGCTGTCTGTGATTGGAGCTAATGTGACATTAGTCATGCTCAATAAGAAAAAACTGCTTTTTAAGATACAAGAGAATTTACCCAAGATGTAGCTCATAAGTCAAACACATTTTTAATGATTTAAAGAAGCCAATTTACTATTGTCAACATATTATTGCTAAATATCGCACATGACTGCGATTCCTGTCTCTGGGAGGAATGTATTATGCTCCCTGAAGTCCACAGGAGTGTTCTCCCTGATCTTGTGGATTCTGCACATCTCACTGGTGTGGCCATCATTCTTTCATGTGCTTAAATCAGAGGTGGGTCTGAAGCAAACAGAAAAGTTTTGGATACCATGTAAGTAAGTCTGAAGAAAACCTAAGCTTTTACAAAGGTTACTATAAGGCCTTATTCCCAGGCATTGACAGGGTGGGAGTAGTATCAGTCACGTTTTCTATTAAATGTTCCAACAGGTTTCACATCTTTTTGATCCTAGATTTAATTATTCTCAACACCACGTTGATTGAAATTTTACCAGCACAAGATTATTTCAGTACAATTACCCCCGGCTCGCATCATGTGAAAGAATATAAATGTTCACAGGACTGAATTAGTTTACATACGCCAGTTTAACATGACACACAACTACTTGCGGAGATTGCTTGAAACAGTAGAGCACCCCCTCAATATATAACATATTTACAGAATTGGAGATGTGCATTATTTGAGCTTTCACTTTCTTCCAAAGCCTCAAGTATAGGCTAAAATGAGAGTAGGACAAACCTAGTAGATCTTATTTCAGTCGCTAAGTAAATTAATTCATGAATCTTTTTATTTCCTTATGTGCAGTTTATTCCCAGTCTAGGTTTTCAGTTTATGCTCTTCTGTTTGTGGAGAAAAAAAAGAAAGGGGTGGTGTCTCTTTACTGTTTATCAAATATGCCTGTCTTGAACTTCAGTGCCTCTTTTTTATCCAATTCCTACTAGAATTATACATTCTCTGAATAACCAAGAGATTCTCACTTCTACTTAAAGGAAGTGTGATTAAATGAACTACAAACCATTTAGTCATCTCTACATTTCACACTTGTGAAAATAACAGCATTTGTCAGATGTTGCTTGAATAATACATACGTTTTTATGAACAAGACCCTTGCAATTTTAGTGAATTCCACCAAAAAAAACCCCAAACAAACCCCAAACCAAAACCAACCAACCAAAAAACCAGAGGCCCAGTCATATGAAAAGTGAACTTAACAGAAAAGGAAAAGCAAAAAATGCAACCACAGAAACATCCTTGACTTCAAGTTCCAAGAGAAGTGGGATCAAAATATGAACACTTATGGGCTGGTGAATGAGAGGGGCACCTGCTTTATTCATATTTCTTGGCTTGCTATTTAAAGGACCAAAAGAATGCAAATACCCACTGAATATTTTTTTCTTCAGATTTTCCTTACAAATGCAAGACTTGCATTTCCATACAAATGCAAGATTTCCTCACAAATGCAATATCTCAGAATCTGGCTTTTAAAAAATAATTGACAATCAAAGTCTGTAGGCTCAGCTTACATAAATATTGATGTAACAGTCCTCAATTCACTGCGTCAGGAAATAATGAAATCAGTTGACTTTTAACCTTGATAGTAAATCATTATGATGATGTATTTGTAGGAATAAATTCAAATTTCATTTTTGTTTTGTCCTTCCACAATGAATGTTTCACTGCACAGAAGAAATAACTGATATACTGTATATTTAGCATAGGCAAGATGCTCAAGGTCAATTGCAATGAGGGTTTCCAAATGGGAGAGAGCAGGGTAGGCTATCCTTAATTTTGGCTGTAGGGGAACCTCAAACATGAACTTCTAAAAATAGCAATATTCAGATTGGATAAGCATTCAAGTCTTGGTCAAACCTCTTTTAGGCTGAAGACTTAGGCAAAAGTCATGCTTCAGATGGCTTCCTGTAGGATCCCAGTTACTTTGTGCTTCAGGGAAGGACCAAAAATACTGTGCCAGTTGCCTTTTCCCTCCAAAAGTACAGGGGAAGTCAGAGATTAAGACCATAATTTTCCCTGATTTGACACAAGAAGTCATATAAGGGAGAAAAATAAAAATAGAGTTAGAAACCTCTTCCTAGCTAACATATTAACAAAAACTGTCCAAGGGAAAGTTTCCTTTGCTTCCTGGCATTATTGCAGAAGTGCAAGGTGTGGGGTGGCTGGAAATACAGGGCACAGATTACGAATTGAAGAATTGACCTATCATGGAAGTAACAACTTCTGCTCCTTCTTTACATTCAGAGTTGAACATTTTGCCAATCAGGCAAAAATTGTGCTCTACTGCAAGATTTAAACTTAAATTTTGGATTTGAAAAAGCTGTATCTTATTAACGGAGCCAGATTTACCTTCCCAGGAAGCCAAATGCCACAATTAAGTGCGCATTTCTAACTTTAGTTCTGAAGAGCAGCCTTAAAATTTGAACTGATACAAACCAAAGAGAAAGGGACATTTCCCCACCCCCCACCCCCCAAATTCCTCTCCCCCAGAGAGCTGTAGTTTAAATGTTTGTAGATGAGGCATAATGTTTCAGGTCCTTCACCTCCATCCGCATTTCTCATTTGAAAGTAACCGATTCTGAATGTGCCCCAAAGCATCTCCTCATTTTAAGCTTCCCACTGCCACAAACCAGGCTGTTACAGAAGACCTGAATTGGTTTTGCTTGGAAGAAATGTGCTTTGCTGTCCTGCTGCAGAATTAAAAGGATAAGTCTTAATCTTTACAGCCTTCCTGAGCCTGAAACATAGCTGCTGCTCCCAAGTGCCATAGCCTTCTCAGGCTCATTTCACACCAGTGCTGGGACACATGCTAGGACACATGTTAGCAGTGTATCATCTTTTCTCCTCCAAACATACACATGCGTCCCAGCAAAAACAGCAGGAGAACAAAGGAGTATGGTCTGACCCCATGCCAGGTTCTGCAGTGCCAGGAGGATGCAAACCGCCCCATCACACTGCAGACTGGTAAACCGTGCCCCATTTTGCAAACACATCCTCAGCTCAGATCTGCTTCTTAGAGAGGAAAGGCAAGAAACTAAGGATTTCCTACCACTACCATTGCCAGAAGGATGTATCACACCAATGGCAAGAAAAGCCCTTTGAAAATATCTTTTCCTGTAATTTCATCAGCATGTTAATTATCCCAAAATTATTATGAGAAAAACAATACTCTTTCAGTTTAAATGGAAATTACTTTGAAACTGGTTGTGGCCAGCAAAAATACTGGACAGCTGCTACTGGTTCTTCAAAGGAACTTACACAGGAACTACTGAAGTCTACTTTCTTCCTTTGGTGGAAATAGTAACAGCAAGCGGAGCTATGACAAGGAGTGGTATGAGATAGGAAGATACCATTTGAGAGTAAACTCTTGCACACATACAAGAGTTTTTGCCCTAAACTTCAGTGGCAATGATTCATCTTAAACAAGGTAAATACAAACTAGTGCATAGAAACAGTCATCTTATTCAGTTCAGAAATCTTATAGTTATTATAAATTCCAGTTTAGCCTGGGGAAAAAAAAAAGAAATCTATTTAGTCAGGTCATTTACTCCATGTTTATAAAAACATTTTATTACTCCAAGACTGAAGAATTCTCACTGGTATTAACTATACATAGATATAGATTAAGTAGGCTATATTAATTTTGGTTTTAAGCAAACAGATTTTTAGTCACCAATTTTCTTTTGTAAATGGAAACCATCTGTCGGATTTTTTTTTTCCAGGTGCTAGAAAAATGTCTCTTACTAGTTACTTCTTCTCGCACTTGAGTTAAAGAAAAGCTGATGCATTTTATTTATGGTTGAACAATACCTATGTTTCCTAAAGGTAATTTTATGGATATACTTTCATTTTAGAAGTTCCTGACAAAGAGTCAGTTGGAAATATCTGAATCAGTTATAGTCTGTTCATACTTGTCTAATACCCTATTGATTCAGAAATAACTAACTCTAATCCCCAAAAAGGGAGAGGGACGAATTTTCTTTTGTTTTACCTGTACTCTCCTTACCAATTACAAAGGCAAACCTACTGGCTCAAAGAGATTTGGATTGCCATCTGCCAGTACTATGATGCCTAGTAATCAACTTACTACCTGCCACAGCCAGCCTTGGATTCTTCCTAGAAACATTAAATATTTTAGTGTTATTGCATCTCCCCGTCTCCTCTGCCATATAAATCACCCTACATTCTCTAACCTACTTTGGGATGCTGTGCAGTACACTATACATCAGATTTTAGCTTAGTATGTGGGCTGTGTATATATAATTTTTCAACTGTTTTGGTTGTTTCGGGTAGAGGTAGACCAGAGGTCCAGTTGCCAATGTTCACATTCACAATGAAAAATATTCTTGGTCTCGCTCCACTTGTTTGTTCTGTCTGGTACATTCTGCCTGAGAGCAATATTACAACTCATTATACAGGGTCCTCTCCTAGCAAAGTTTCCATTGATATATTATTATTATATGTCTATTTATATAGACCCAACTGTGTTATTTCCATTTTATCACAAGGACATAAAAGTTGGAAATCTACCAAAAGTACAGAAAGGAGCCTAAGAGCCTTTGAAAGTAAATGCCTTAGGGAAATACTAGGTATTAAATGAAGTCAATTTATAGCTGTTGCCAAAATTTGTCAAAGCTTAAGCACTCCTTAAATCCAAAGTTATCTAGAAGAGAAGGTAGAAATACTTAGGTTAGCAATACCAGCCATATCATTGGTAAATATACTGGTTGGTCATTGCCAGCATACATGCTGGCACGATGAATGAAATGGCCCCAGCCAGAATGCCCCTCTCTACCCCAGCCCCGAACAGTTCTTAGAGAGCAAGAACTAATGGAAAGTAGAAACATGGAGGTTGCACAGACAGAAAGCAGTTGTAATACAGAATAAGATCTGTTGGCCTAGGAAGGGTTCAGATTTGTAATAGAGTTTGTAGTATCAGAACCAGCAGCAGTATTAGACATGTAGGACAAGGAGAATATGCAAAACTAGTCTTCATTCCCTGAATAGTTTTTCTCATCCATCCCAATTAGTTCTGTCTCTATTTGTCCCCTAGGGCTTGGCTGAGTTACAGTGATGGAACAGGTAACAGCAGCTGACCTTGTAGTAACAAGTCACGTGTAACCTCTTTGTCCACCTCAACTGCAAGATAATGTGGTTTAGCTTTTAGTAATTCATGTGATCTTGCAGTCACGGCACGGTTAGAGCAACTGGACAGAGAGTTGCCCACAGTAGAGTAGCGTAGTTGATATGTTAGAGCATGTGAAGCCATTATAACTGAATTGTGCCCGAGACCCCCAACCTGCACGTCAGTTATTTAGGAAAAAATAAATATATATATATGCCTCTGCTGTTAATCACTAAATCTCTTCCCCCCACATTTTTAAACGTCTTTCCCAGCCACTTCTCTGGTTCTTACTCCTCACAGTCATTATGACCTTCCTTTTTCCTTAGCCAGCTCCTCTTTCATTTATACTGTTTGGAGATTGACTTCCATAGACATACCCTTTGAAGACTTCAGTTGCCCATTTAAGGCAAGGAATGAACTCTTGCTCCTGTTAAGTATTTCATTCACTGGTAGGCATTGATGTTCTGTCCTTCTGAAAGCACTCCCTACATGTCTCAAGCCTCTGGGCAATGCTTTAATGCACATAAATTAAGAAAAACAAATGATAGAGATCAGCATCACATAGGCTGAATTAATAAAACAGAGCCTAATGACTTCAAGTTGGAGGCAATCTCAACACTTAAGTTCTTAGAAGGAGAGAGTTTTCTCACAGGTTAGAAGGCTAATAGCGTTTGGGAAACTGTCTTTTCAGAGAGCTTGGTTTAACTTCCATTCTGTATTATGCAATGCTCCAATTCATGCTACATGCTATATGTCTGGGACAGAGTCAGCAGCAGACTTGGGACTTGCTGGTAATTGAAAACAGGTTCTGAAGCAACGGTTATCACACAGTAAAACTACAGTACTCCACATGCTGCACAGAGCCAGCCGGTAACCCTAGCCATTTTCTTTTCATCTGAGAGAAGAGAACCATGCATTTGAGGTTTTTTTGGCAGTCAAGCAGTAAATGCACTGGGAACCTCATTTTCAAACCATGTTGATATCTCCTGGATTTACTAATCATCAAATATCAACCTTGCACTAAAACAAGACGCATGGTTGCAAGTTCCAAGACAGTAAGTTAAAAGACTATTACGCATTATGCAACTGTAAGCTAGTTAAAAACCTTCCATCTACTTTGGCCTAGTGTCAAGTTTTCAGGTGTGATTCACCATTTCTGAGAAAGAAGTTTCAGTCTGAACTGCATACCTGGGCAAAGCAGCTCAGCAAGTTCCTCAAAACAGTTCAAATTCCTATCCAAATTCACTAACACACATTTTCACTTAAACAATTCTGAGGATCTCCTTTAAGCATATGTACTGGTTTTGGCTGGGATAGGGTTAATCTTCTCCATAGTAGCTAGTATGGGTCTATGTTTTGGACTGGTGCTGAAAACAGGGTTGATAACACAGGGATGTTTTAGTTGCTGCTGAGCAGTGCTTGCACAGCGTCAAGGCCTTTTCTGCTCCTCACCCCACCCCACCAGCGAGCAGGCTGGGGGTGCACAAGAAGCTGGGAGGGGACGCAGCTGGGACAGCTGACCCCAACTGACCACAGGGATATCCCACACCATAGGACGTCATGCTCAGCATATAAAGATGGGGGTAGAAGAAGGAAGGGAGACACATTCAGAGTGATGGTGTTTTGTCTTCCCAAGTAACCATTACACCTGATGGAGCCCTGCTTTCCTGCAGATGGCTGAGCACCTGCCTGCTGATGGGAAGCAGTGAATGAATGCCTTGTTTTGCTTTGCTTGTGTATGTGGCTTTTGCTTTATCTATTAAACTGTCTTTGTCTCAACCCACAAGTTTTCTCACTTTTACCCTTCCAATTGTCTCCCCTGTCCCACTGAGGGGGAGTGAGCAGGAAGCTGTGTGGTGCTCTCTCACCTTGAGCAACTCACATAAAGCAGAACTCTGCTCCCACCTCTGTAAAAATGGTGTTGCAGTATCCCAGTGCACTGTCTCTGTTCATTTCCGGTTTTAAGTGCTTGCCTATGCAGTAGAAAATGTCCTTTTCCCCATCAGCTCTGCAGATTTCCCTGAATGTTTGCCATTCCTTTTTATCGCTACCACTAGTCAGCATTTCAAGGCTGAACAAGGCCGTAGTTAACCCCTTTATAATGTTATTGCTACCCATGGCTGGCATGGACAGATGGATATGAGAAAACTGTTGCATGGATGACACAGAAAGTCTGAACTCCCTTTCAAATAGCTGCCTTGGCTTTGCAGGGTGAGCAGGATTAAAGGGTAGTAAGAATTGATTTTCTCACAGAAGTCAGGCATAGCTATCTACGCAGAGATCAGGTTTCTGGAGCAAGAGAACATAATTTGCAGAGTGACTTGATTTTTCAGGCCAGGACTGCACCTGATATACGTCTGTGCCGTTTTTGTCTTTGTCTAGTGAACAAAGAGGGTGGCAGCTGAAAGTTGGAAGCTTGATGTGAGAGGCACTTTCACAGGCAACTATTAAATTGATCTCTTAGTATGTGAATTGAACTTTACAACATAATAAATTCATAGGGAGGAGGTCGGGCGTTTTTGTTTTCACACTTGTGGCCCTAAAATTCTGACAATGTGAATGTAAACTTCATTTCATATTACTGCAATTTATAAAACAGTCAGTTGTATAGTCACTTGACAACCAAACTTCTTCCTTGAATATTAGCATCCACAACCAGCTGCATTGAAGGCATTTAAAATAACAGTTTTTCAGTCACTCTTAGTAGTTTAGCAAAGATGCAGTATGTTATATTACTAACTTTTGAACATCTTAAAACACATTATTAGAGTGTCTATTCTGAATTTTAGGTGTTTAGGTTTTAAAGCCCTCTTTTACATGTTCTGCTATGGATAAAATGTGAATTGTCTTTTCAGGCTTTTCATTATAGTCTGTAGCTTTCTCTGCCTCTGAGTCGGAAGTCATTAGTTTTGCTGAAGTGAGGTTAAAGGCAAAGGCAAAACTTTGCAAAACTCCTCCTCTTGTAAACTTGTCCTTGTTAGCTGTTCTGAATTTTGTGATGTTAGTGTTAAGACAATGTGTTCAGCCTCTCAGCTCTCACTGGTTTTATTTAGTTATTTTTCTAGCTACAGAACTAAATATTGTCAGTGGCTTCTATTGCAGAGACCTGTCAACCTGAGATCTAGAGTTTAATGAAACATGGAAAAAAGTAGTTTCGGACTTTAAAGATGGCTCGGATGCTTTGCATGATTTTACAATCAACTTTCTCCTATTTTCAAAAGCTTTTCAAAAATTTCCTTTGTATGGTCTTTTTCACAGGAAAAGGAGAGAGAAGGAAAGTTGGAAGTGAAATGATTTGGGGAGAAGAAAAATTTTAAATTAGCGAAGTCAATGATCTAAAAAATAAATCCACATTCTTTTGGCTGAAAAAAACGCTTTAAAAACCTCTGATGTTATTGAAACACTAATGGATAAAAATGTTTCACAAGAAAGCATAATTTTCATCTTGACAGTAGCTTTACAAGTTGAGTAAGACTGGACATGCACCTGCTTGCATGTTTTACACTGACAGAAGGCAGTGGAAGAGTTAATAATGTCTTTTTTTTTGTGCCTTGGAAATTAGGGAAATAACAGGACCCTGAAGAGAGTACATAATAGATTCCAGCATTTAACTGTCTTAAAAAGAAAAGTTCCCATCCTGAAGTGCTGCAGCTCCCCAAGCTCTGAAAAAGAGCTACATTTGGTGGCTCCTTGGCCACAGGGACAGACCTGGGATGATGATGTGCCAAGAAGGTGCAGTTTAGCAGGTAAAGTGCACACACACTCTAGTGAAAGTAGTTCACTGAGAACAGGTCAGTCCAAGCTAAAGCCTCATTTTACCTGGTTTGCATTCAAGTGATGCCCATCTGCAACAAGGTTTTACACTTTCCTGCTGCATTAGCATAGTACTGTGTGTCCTATAGAAATCAGCATGCGTGGGATAACCAGTCCACGAAACAGAGAATATTATAACTTCCACTCAGTTTCATGGGAAAAATATCAACTAATTTTTTTTTTTCTTTTTCCTGGCAGAAACTAAAGTTACAAAAGCAGGCATAAGAGCAAATGTATCACGCCAAGTTGCAAATACTTTCAAGGGGTAAACACAATGCTATTGAAAAACTGACAGTTTTGGTTTTCCTTTTGGTGTCAGCATAGGGTTTTAAGTAAGGATAACTTTGATTATGCTTTATTAAGCATTTATTTCATTAAGGAATTGGATTAAGGAAGTTGATAATCTGGATTCAAATGACAGCTCTACCACAGACATCCTATATGCTCCTGGGCAAATCACTTAACCTTTCCAAGCCCTGGTTCCCAATTTGTAAAATAAGAATAACAACAGTTCGTTATCCAACACTTGATACATCTTATGTGCTTACATTATAAGTTCTGTGGAGAAAGACTTTCTGTATTTGTATAGTACCTGGCACAATGGGGCCTGGATAATTTACTGGGGACTCCAGTTATCACCATCATACAAATATGTTTATGCATATAGAACTTCTTAAAGGCTCTGTCAACTTACAATTCCTAGAGTACTGCCTCAAACACCAGCTCTGGGTAAGTCATATCTCCCTTTTGACAGTTTTGCAAATCCTTGTGGTATGCATTATTCACGCTAGCACCATTTCTGATGTACCCGGTTCTCTTGGGGACCACCTCTGAATGTCATATTTACAGACTTCCACTAAAGTATATTGAAATAGGTATCAAGCCCAGGGAGCTAAATGCTGCAGTGGGTTAATGCATTAACCTTTCACATCTGGAGACCTGAGGTGAAACCCTAGTTCTGTTGAAGTCGAAGGCAAAGTCTCATGGATGTCAGCAGGGCCAGGAACTGATGGTGGGAGTTCAAGTACTGCTCCAGTCACGTGTGAAATAATTCTGCAGCACCAGCCACATCTCCAGTGAGCATCCACCCACCTTCCACTGAGCTACCAAAGGGCCTGTGACACCACAGTGATTTGGCACAGCAGCATCTTCCTAAGAGCTGGAATAGCAGAGAGGGCTTGCCATTGTGACCTGAGGTACTGCAGAAATGCTTTGAGAACCCTCTAGCTGGCCTCTTAACAATATTTTCAGACTTTATGCTCCTGCCTTTGCACAGACACCATCCCATACACATATGTGCCACATCCTTTCCACCACAGCCCAATGTAAATGTGGTGACTGCCTGAATTATAGAATAATTTTCACTAGAGAGAGCAAAGAGATGTATTCCATACTATTGTTACCTTTGAGGTATTTGATCAAGAACTTTAAAACAAATTTAACATGAACAGCAGACTTTAAAATTGCTGTATATTTAGCTTAGAAAATACTGTGCATCACATGTCTAACACTAAAGCTAGAAACAATCTCCAGAGAACATTAGAAAAACAATCAAGATCTTTTGCATTTAAAAGTAAATCATGACACTAATCTCTCCAAGACTGAGAACCTGCATCAGTAACAGTGTACTTTCCCTTTGTGACTACTCAGTATGATTTCCATACCAATTTCTGAGACGGACCTACTTCAAGAAAATGCACTATAAGAAACATGAAGCTCAGGACATTACTTTCTCAAGAAAGTAATCTCTCCAATACCTTTCCTGACGCTGCAGATATTCATTGACCCAGACAATGTATTTCTTCCGTGCACATGGATAAGGTTAAGTCCAGCATGATGTGAAATGATCTTTCTGTTCTCTATAAAATTTAGGAAGAAAACTTATCTAGATTTGGGAATATTTCTCTGGGAATCTTAAAGTCTAAAGGAATTATTGCAAATATAAGGTTAAAAAAAATATGTAAGTTTATTCATATTTAAACAGGAATATAAATCTGTTTTGCAAAGTGCTTTGCAGAATGCTGTTTTGAACAGTCGCTATTTTAGTTATTTGAACAATAACTGTTATTGAAAATTGCTTTCTCTCCCACACTCACAGTTAGTATTAAATTTCTGGCATTTAAATGTTGTGGTTTAACCCCAGCCAGCAACTAAGCACCATGCAGCCACTTGCTCACCCTGCTGTCCCCACCGGTGGGATGGGGGAGAGAATCAGAAGGGTAAAAGTAAGAAAACTCATAGGTTGAGATAAGAACAGTTTAATAATTGAAATAAAATAATAATAATAATAATAAATAAATGGTGAAAAGGAAAATAATAAATAAATGGTGAAAAGGAAAACAACAAGAAGAGAAAAAAAATCCAGGGGGAAAAAACCCCCCCAAGCAATGCAACTACTCACCACCCAAGCAGTCCCCAAGCAGCCATCGCTGCCCCCAAGCCAACCCCCCCTCCCCAGTTTATATACTGAGCATGACGTCATATGGCATGGAATAGCCCTGTGGCCAGTTTGGATCAACTATTCTGGCTGTGCCCCCTCCCAGTTTCTTGTGCACCTGGCAGAGCATGGGAAGCTGAAAAGTCCTCGACTAGTGTAAGCAGTACTTAGCAACAACTAAAACATCAGTGTGTTATCAGCATTATTCTCATCCTAAATCCAAAACACAGCACTATGCCAGCTACTAGGAAGAAAATTAACTCTCTCCCAGCCAAAACCAGGACATTAAGCTGACAGCAAACTGACATATATTACTGGGGCATTTTTATTAATTGCAAAGGTTGCTGTTAGTGTATGTTCTCTAATCATCAATATGCCAAGGCCTTTGACGATGACTATTTGACGTGTACTAGACATGAATCATCCCTCCTGCAACCCTTCTGCCAAGTGTCAATGAGAGTAATGAGCACCCAGTTCATCAGCAGTTCCTTACTTTCATATGAATGAAAAAGTGTGACTTAAAACCCCATCCAGAGCTGTATTTACACTTCTGGTCCCAACGGGGGGATCTACAAACCCTATTGGTCTGTGAAGTTCTTGTTCTCTCACAAACGTAATCTTCACATGTTAGTTACACCATGTGTTTTGTACAGTTAAGGAGTACAGAAAACTGAATAGGTCACTTGTTTGTACTTCTGAAGTGATGTAAACTATTCTATAGAAATTTCTTTAGGTTTTTCTTTTACCTATAAATGCAGCTAGCACATATGTAGATAAACCCACAAGAAACATGTATTTAGTACTCCATCTTCCCTTTGAAAGGGGCAAAAAAATGTTTCCATTCCTACAAAGATAGGACTCAGCTCATGGTTCAGTGATTTATTTTAGGCATGCTATATTCTGTGATAGAGTAATACTGATACAAATTAAATATTAGCATATGTTAGCTTTCAGGGATGAAACGGAGAAACAGGACTTATGGATAGCAGTGAAATGCAAACCAGGTACAGAAGTGCTGGCATCAGCCGCACTAGGGCAATGATGGCATCTACAGTCAAGTACATCAGCTGTAATACCCAAAGGAAGCTGCTTAACAGTCATTATTAATTGCCCCCAGATACAGTTTCTTAAGCTGCACAGACCTGGTTCTCATTTTAAAATTAATCAGGACACTATTATTCCTGCTTGAAAATAAAGTGGTATACCCAGGTACTCAGTAGAGCTTTTTTTATTCCAAGGAATGTCTTTCTGAGAGGAATATTAAAAATTTGCAACCTCATATGTCTACTCCAGCCAAGGAGGCTGTGCCTATCCATTTTGATAGTCATACAATTTCTTATATTAATTTTGAGGGCAGCATAATTCATTGTGGTAGAATCACAAGGCCTACCAGCAGAAGGAGGATGCTAGGCAAAACTGATCAACTTAACTGTGTAAGTTTGGGGTTTTTGACTGAACTTCCCCTACCCAGATTTAAACGATTCAAAATCTGAAGCTTTCACCACTTTCCTTGGGAAAGTGTATCACACCCTGATGGAAGTAACACCAATTTTCTAAATATGTCATAGGACATGAGAATATTTGGGGAAAAAACCCAAAGAACCACAAAAACCACAGAGGTTTTTGTGTAGCAAAGTACTTAAACTCTACAAAAGAGAAGCTGCACAGATGTTTTGCAGACTTTGAGTCCCAGAGGTATAACCTGGCTCATGTGAAAAAACACATACAGCATGTTAGTAAACTGATTTCTCCTCTTTGTTTAAATTCATGCCCTTGTTATATGCCATTGAATTACATTAACAATTCTTATTTCTCATTGAAGCTTGCGTGTCCATTGCCATATCTGTGACACTACAGCTGGTATGTTAGGCATTGTGAAAATAACTCACCTAGTGACATAAAGGATGTATAAGATAGCTGCCAAATGGTTCACAAAACCAGCATGATATGTTTACATAACTTCATTTTGGGCATCTAAACCACTTCTATTCATATAGTATGTCTAAGACTAAAGCGGTGTTAGTATTATATTCCTGTATACTTTATACTCAAATAGTCTGCTTTATTCTAGGTGACAGTTCATCATCACTACAAACACAGGAACCGGTAGGAGGAACTATAGTTTCTTGGATCTGGAGAGATGATTTTGAAAGAACTCTGTTGCTTGAAAATCACCATGTTCAGCTGATGAATCACTTCTTAAAACTGGCCCTAAGCACTGTTACCACTTTAGCTAAAGCTGTCTGCTGATATGCACCACACACACATATAAAAGAAACTAAAAGAAATTAAATATTTAGCAAGGGAATGCAAATTCATACTTTAACATTTTAAGTCAAGAAAAAACCTCCACAGACTGATTACGGGCGTGCTTATTATTTTGAAGAAAACTCCTGAATTTGCCAGTCTTTATTGATAGCTTTGACTCAGCCAGACTCAGAAGAGAACTGCTGGCCTGGGATGGAAATGGAGACATTGCTGATCATACTGGACTAGCAATTAAAACATGCTGGGACACTGAACTTACACAGGGAGTTTACTGACCTCATATGAGATGTTTTCTACAGTCTAACACATTCAGATTTTCAGGAGTTTCACATTGAAAAGGATGTAATTTCCACATCTGCTGGTACAGGGGTAAGGTCTCGGCTTCAAGCTAAATTATTCACTGCTATCTTGATACATCATATAGAGATTAAAAACAAAAAAAGAAAAAGTAGACAAGCAGCATGGAAACCCTCTGTAGAAATCAAGTTTCTTTCCATATCATATCCTGTACTCTGAACTGTGTCATCATATGCTCCTTTCAACACTGTGGAATAAAATTCTAACTGGTCTAGGAAGTGCTGCTGGTAGAAGCCTGTGCCCATGAGGGAAGTTGTCTCAGCTCCTGGCTGGGTTACAGCAGGGGGAACAGGCTTACCTCTGAATTGAGAATCAAGCTTCCCCAAGGTTTCTACTATTTACTGAACTCACCCTCCCCCAGCACTTCCCACCACAGAGCATGAGGCTTTTTCAAGCCTGCATGGGAGAGGGCCCCTTGTGAGGACCCTTCACTGAGCCACTAGCAACACTTCAGTTCCCTCCAAGAAGGTGGCCTGCAGAGGCAGGGAAAGAAATCAGGTCCTCGTTGCGGGGACACCCAACACACAGGCACCAATGTGCTAACAGCAGCCAGGGCTGACCTCCCACGTGGCAATGGCAAAGTTCTTCTACTGAGTGGAAATGCACCACAGGACCTCCGATACCAGAATGTTAAAACCTAACTACCATAAAACAAAGTAAATGCTCTAATATGGACAGCAATTAGTTGTTCAGAACTGATAACAGCAGACTCCTTTCAGCCATTTAAATCCCATCTGTTGAACATTATAGACCAACCACTGCACTGTGATTAATATTTATGATAGAGACAAGCTTTTCCAAAAGGTTATATCTCCAACAGAATCTGAACATTTCAAACATTTTTCTTTCTGAATGCCTCAAGAAAGCATCAATAATGAAGGGTCTGGTCCTGCTGCCACTGAAGTCAATAGTCAGAAGTCTCCTACGTTTCAACAGAGGGAGGACATGAGGCTCTTTGACTAAGCAGAAAAAAACTCAAAAACAAATAACAGCTGGTAGAAATCAGGCTGAACATAATGATCTTTATACCTGTCAGTTAAAAAGGTCATTCTCTCCTTTTTTTATTTTATAAACAAAATTAGCCAACTAAATATAAAATGCATGAACTTTTGAACTTTAGAGAAATAAGTGGCCATTTTCAGCTACATATTTTTAAAAAAGAATTTAAAACACTTTGATATGTGGGCTTATTCTTTTCAGTGTTCTAACACTAATCCAGGTTGGTGGTGTCAAAGCAAGTACATCTGTACAAAAGGAAAATTTGTTTGTGCACTAAAAAAGAATCATCGGCATTTGTCAATTTAACTGCCCCTACTATGTGTTTTTTATGATCCAGATCCTGTTTTATGCATGCTAGATAATAACTGCCTGGCTGAACATAAGGGGCTAAAACTTTAAGAGTGATTTGTTGCTCAGCCTGTTGATTAGTGTTTGGCTATATGAAGGTGGGTAAGACTCGCAAAATATCTTAGCAGTTCTTTTTTTGACAGAGAATAGTCTGTGTAAATCTTAACTTCGATGGAGAGAGAGCTTACAATTGTGGAAAGAAATTATATAACAGACTAATAACAAAACAAGCTGGAAGACTGTGGAGCCCAAAATTCCTGGCAGGAATTGAGACATCTCCTCAGATCTCCGGCATTCTACAGATCCACCCTTTCAATGGAAATAACCTCACAAAATTTTGCCCCATCTTCTTGGGAACTATCACATTAAAGTCAGGAAAGAAGGGGGCAAGGATGACTCCAAAAACGGACATGGATTTTGGATTCTGGTGCCATACATTTTGCAGCTGTGAGAAAGGGTTCAGCACTTAAGGGGGTCTTACTGCTAGTTCTTGGCTTCTAATTTTGTACTTGCATTGATTTGTTTATTGCTTGTTCTAAAAAGCAATGGTGGTGGTTGTGGGTGTATGCATGTCACCTTTCTTTGGAAGTTTTTGAAAGGTAACAGAAGCCAGTGTAGATTTTTTTATTTTTCCAATCAGTTTACTATAGTGCATTAATTCCTCAGTTTTACAACTATGAGCTTACCAAAGTTCTCACATTTTGAAATAGCTGCTTTAATTTACTGTGTTTTGTTTAAGTACACAAAACTAAACAATGTGGTAAGTATAGTATGCTAACAGTTTCTGCTAAGTTCAGATATAAGAGTATGTCTACAATTACACATTTCTGCAGACAAGAGGTTGAATTGCGTTCTTCCATAACCAGGTTTAGTGAGATCATTTAGATACACCACTTGCACTATAGAAGGAAGCACTGAGTCCTTTCTGAGATTATTAATTTATGCTCTGATTTAACTGTAATAATTGCTCTGGGAACATCATCCTCCTCATCCTTCAAAGCTGCACTCATGTCTGCACATGTAGGTGCACGGAGATGGATATTCTTCTACATAAGACATTCTAGCAGAATAAGACAAGAAAAGAAAAACGGTCATCTGGAAATTGATATTCTCTTAATAAGCACAATATAAGCTGGCCAGAAGAACAACTGGTTAACTTGTGCTAGACTATATAGTAACAACACAATTTTAAAACAGTTTTTCCATGCAGCACAAAATGCATGTATAGGCTATGTATTAATTCTAACTCACTCCACAGTACAAAAATGTGGATAGCTCAAATTCTGAGGTTTTGTTTGCATTATTTACGTGTCTTTAGAGCCACATAACAGTTAAAACCTGTTTCCTGAAAGTTATTAGATACACAGCTATATTGTCTACCAAGTATGAAATGAAAGAAAAAAAAAATCATGTAAACTTAAATATCAAATCAAATAGATCTCCTTGGCAATGCAAAGCCAGATGAAAAGGTCTATTATTTTTTTATACAACAGTACTTGTGGTTAACTATATTTCAGCTGGGGAATAGAGTCATGGTACTGTACCTGAACATTTCCCTGGAAAAACTTTATGTGATAGAATTATTCCTTTGAAAAGCTTGCAAACAGCTTTTGATTCACATTGAACAACAGTAGAGTAGCTAAAAGCAAAACACAGCCTTTGCTGGTTTTACCCAACAGGTCTCACTCTGCTTCCAGAGTCCCAATAGCATCTGTACAGAAGAGCTGTATCCCTCCTGCACTGGGCAGCTCTGCAGCCCAATGGTCCTGGGTGACATTCAGGTGAACACCTCATTCTAGCACCTTAATGGAAGGCACATTTATATTGAAGATATCACTTGAGGATATAATTGGATTACAAGCTAATCACAGCACTTCAAACAGATTGAGAAATGTTAAAAAACAAGGAAGAAACACTCAATTTTTTTCCTTTATCAGTGGTGGGGCATGTAGGTGTAGAGCTGTTGCTCAATGCATTAGCTGCATGCCCAACCACTCAATAATGTCCCATTTGTGGGTTTAGATGCGCCATGCTTTCAGAAAGGTGACACACCCTTTTTACGTATGAGCAAAGGAAGCTTGCACTTCTGTCAAACTCAGATGCCACCCCTTGCTGAGAGAGTTGCTGTGAAACATCTCTGAGCAGGAAGCACCTTCCTGACAAATGCATAGGTGAAGGAAATAACACCTGGCACTGAGGAACAATTTGGCAGCAAGAGCTGTTTCAGGCTTACCAGAGTCAGGCACAGTGCAGCTGGGGCTGAACTCTGAGCCCCTGCAAAACTACTGCTCTGCCCACCCGCCCGGTTGCCTGAGCAGCTCCCACCAGACCTGTCCCCATGTACACCCGCACTCACAGGGGCAATGCCAGCTAAGGGCTCTGGGAAACTCTGCAGCTGCTCATTTGGTTCGTTTTGCCAGAATGCTCTTCTCTTCCAAAGCCCCTCCACTTCAGTTCTGCATGCAAGTTTGTAAAACAAGACACAATGAAGTGACTGAGTGTTCGGGAAGTTCAGGGAATGGAAAACAGATACCAAAAAATAGTTGAGTCCGTCTCTTAATAAAGGAAAATGCTGTCTCCTCCCATTTTCCTTTGATTTTTTTAAAGTTCAGTTCTAAAAAGAAAATGTTCAAAGTGCTTTATTTAAATTAGACTCCATAACAACCTCTTTGAATATTTTCAAAACATGATTCATACTAACATACTACAAAGACACCTCAGAAAGGAACAAATTTCAAATACCGCAGCCATGGTTAGTCATGGCGGAAGTTAAGTAGCCTTGATTCAGGTTTGTGGATAAGTGCTCTCCAGATTTTCTCCAAAGAAACTGAGAAATGAGGAGTTGTGGAAGAAAACTTTTCAGCTACACACCCTTCTCCCCCTTTCCCTGTATATCTTAATTGAACAACGTATCACACATTTGTAATAGCTTTCATTATAACAACTCACTTTGCTTTCAAATGAAATATCATTATTCTTGTTTAATAGATATGGAAACTGAGTCAAGGACTCATCTGAAACAGAAGGGCCAAGAACAAGATGAAATCTACACAAAAAGCCTGACAAATATTTATTGGCTTAAATCAAGAGACACTTCTTCCGAGTTGGAATTAGCATCACCCACATTTATATAATTAATATAGGGTGAAAATTTACAGAACTCTTTTGAATAAAGAATAAAACTTCATCAAGAAACAAGTGACACGTTCATTCATCCTTCTCACCCAGTAGGGTCAGTTTTGGCTTTCTATTTTTTTATTAACTAGGAGCTAAATACTTTCTATTAATTTCTGCAAATAAGTCCTACTTCATAACAACTTTATGACTGCAGATAAGGCAGATATATCGTGCAAAAATTTATTATTTACATCCCCACATGAGATGGTTGCTCATGTAATCAGTGCATAATCGTCCTGTAAAGGCATGTTTTCCATAAACAGGAAAACAGTTTAAGGTCCTGATGAACACTTCACATCTCTAAAATATCATAGTCCATCTCCTGACCCATAAAGAAAAAATCAAAAGAAATATTATCAAAATTATGCATTACCAGTAGTAGATTATATTCAAGTCAGTGTACTTACAATTAAGTATGTTCTAAACTAATATATTTTATCAAATACAATTAGAAGAATGCCTCTAATATTTTATTACCTATTAATTTCCTCAAATTTGACAAAAGATATTTATAGGTATACATGCATATACTACATGTCTATGTCTAAACCTCAGAATAAACTTTAATGCATAGAGGTATGCATCATATCATTACAGGAAACTGGAAACACTGTGTTGATGACAACAGTCTACTTCACTGGCCTATGATGTGATTTGAAAGAGTTACCTAAAATGGGAAACGTAGCACTTTTCCCCCAGTATCATGACTGCCATGTTCTTGATTTATATAACCATGTGACATTTTCAAATGCTCTCCCCTCCATAAAGCCATCCATGGCCAGCTGGGTGATGTTAACTAAGAACTAATCATAAACATCTGCTTAGCGTGCATAAATGTTGCTTTTATTCCAGATTTTCCTAAAAGAAAATATACTGTCAAGCTACATGTACATATTTCAGTCATCCTTCTTTTTTTAATTTTTTTTTCTTCTTTTTAACCACACAAATCCATTAATATACTTCGATCTAGAGGCGCATATTATTTGATCTGACACAAAGACTAACAAGCATGCTATGTTTGAGTTCTGGTTTCTCTTTGCTAGCACTTAAAGAGGTCAAATCCCTTGTATCAATCTGTCCAGGTTGACAACACCTTTTTTGCTGCTGCCAGTCCTCCCGCAACGTTGTAGTCCGTGGGAGGATAAGTTGACCCACTGCCTACACGCAGCACATGCTCCTCAGCTCCACTGAAAGTGTTCAGGTGTTTTAAAGAAAGTACTCAATGATTTTTAAACCCAGCTTAGGAATGAAATCTAGTGTAACACAGTACATCAGATACAAACTGCTAACTTTCTTTATCTTAATGTATCACACTTTCCTATTGAGAAGTAGACCAGGTTCAGCCTCCGGCTGCTATGAACTACCTTCTGGAGACACCCAACCCTATAGGAAAGGTGCATTAGTACCCTTAAATGTGATTTCCCTGTACCTACTCTCTATAACTAACTGTAGGGCTCCCTAATACCCAGAGACGGGCTGATTGAAGTCCACAGTGCAGTTCACATGCAGCTGCAGTGATGACAGTGCAGAAGGTGGGCTTTTTCAAGACTGATTCTTCAGCTATTTTCATGCGTCCAAAATTGACATTGACAAGTTTTTATTAAAATTTTACCTTTTGAGAAGTTAGAGATTTTTCTGCTTTACAACCAAAGAAGTATGTTAAAAAGAAGTCTACACCTTCCCATCCCTATTGACCATTCTTGTCACAAAACATGAAAATGTAGTAAAGAGTGAGAAGGAATTCTTCAGGAAACCCCCCTCCAAACAGCTATCACATCAGCTGTGCTGCAATTCCCTGACAGTGTTACACAGTATCTTACCACCTTGCTTGAGATTAGTACTTAATACTAGTAGTGTTTCACACAGGTTTCCTGCAATGCACATGAGGAAGAGACCAATCGTTTTCCAAGTGTCCCTGTCTCGCCTCTGTAGGCATAGTAGCAGCAGTGTGACAGACTGGGTATCCCTGGCAGTCCGCTGCTTGCTCACTCTCACAGTGACACCCCATTACACCACCTTTTTCCTTAGGCAAGGGGAATTTTTGCTTCATCCTCCTGACAGTGGTTAGCTTAGCCCACTGGAACATGGCTATGGGCTAGTACTACACAGGTATTATTCTTACATGTTAAGAAATAATAATAATTCATTTATAGAAATGTCCAAATCTTTCCTGATGCAGAAGATTATTTTCATTTACTAGTGAGTTGCACTGAATGCAAAATTTTGCCGGGGGGAAAGGATATAAAATACCACTATAGGACTTCAGGGCTAGTCAGTATTCTGAATTTGGTAAAGTCTGTTTCTGCCTATTGATGGCACACAATAAAAACTCAAACCAAAGAGCTATCATGGATATATCACAGACGTTGCCAGCTTTAGGTTTGGGACTTCTAGACAGAAGCTTGCTTATAGTGTAAGAAGGCAGCAAATCTCCTACTCCACTGAAATTCAATGATATCAACTTCCTTTAAAGAGCACAGACCACAATTTTAAAGCATTGTGTCTGAACAATTTAGAACACTCATCTAACAAACTTGCTAAAATCATTCTGTTGAGAGGAATTTTATATATGCAACAAAAAGTACTTTCTGATGCATAAGATATTTCCTGAATGCCCATTTCTAGTAGAAAATAAGAATAATAAAAAAACCCCACGAAACACCAAAACTTCAAAGAGGACATCAAGGGCCAAATACTGATACCCTGAATCCACAGCCATTCTCCCACAGATATCAAGAAGATGAGAATTTGGTCCTATATGAAATGTATTTCACACTTCCAACAGCTCAGGAACATTATCTATATTCAGTGAAACAGCACTGTGAATACATTTCAGTACCACAGTTTGCATGAAATCATCAGCCAAAATTAACTAACAAGACTGTGAAAGAAAGTGAACATGTGTCCAGCTGCTTACTCTTTCCATTTGAACTTTACTCGGTGCATTCTCTTCAGTCAAATCAATTAATCAAGCACTGTAATTTGAACTGCAGGAAAACGTATGGGGAGAATTTATACACGGGGTGTCTGCTATCAGAAAGGGCCATTCACGAAATGAGTCTTGCTGAACCCATCTCTCTGTAATTGTTCGAAACCGGGGTGTGCGATGATGATTTAGTAAACATCTGTGACTCGGTGTCTGAAGCATGGTTATGACAGCCTCTGGGAGAAGTGTTACTAACTGCACTGCCTCAAGTATTTTCCTGGCCAAAAGATCACATGCCGAGTCAAACACCATGGGAAAAATTAATGATCCTCCATGCTTCCACGGCTTTTCCTTCACAGTCATAGCCCACTGGGTTGTAGACGTAATTGTTACAGTTTTATTTACCAGCGGCTTTAAAAGCTCATGTTAGACAACCCAAGTCCAGTGGTATGTTAGAGCTGCAGAAGCAGAGCACATTCAGGTTTCAGTGTTCATAAGAGGTGCGGGGGTTCGTCACTGTGCCAATAACATCTCCTTGCTCCCTGACACGGGCTCAGCACCACTTCGGGGTAAAACAAACTGTGTATCCTTCTCTAGAGACTGATTACCAGGTGAGGACAGTCAAATCACATATCGTCTTAATCACTCCCGCCCTTTTGCCCTGGCATATGATCTGCTGCTCTGGGTGGTTGCGGGACAACGTGGGGCTCGCTCTGCTGGCAACATCTGTGCAGGTACATCTGCGCTGCAAACTAGTGCAAGGAAAAACCTCCCGTTTCAAAAGTGTCCACAGCAGAGCCCTTTGCAGTCTCTGTTTAGCTTGTACCACTGAGGAGATGAGGATCTCTTCTATGTTCCTGATCCATACACGAGCAAAAGGGAAAAACCCACATCATTTAATAAATGGTAAGGCTATTAGGTACTACAGATAAGGACACTTAAGGGTTCAGAAAGACTAAGTTTTTAAGTGAATAAAAGTGCATCTCACAAGATAAATATGTAATGACAATGCTTATGTACAATCTGTAATTTGATTTTAAAAGTCATAATAGATATTTTACTAAAAGACCATGGTAGGAGCATTTTCTCCTAGAAGATATTACACATGCAGGTCAGCATGCTATATACAGTAACACCAAAAAACCCACTGTCTGTCGCTTTGCACATGTCACACAAGGCAATGACAGTCTCTTCAGTGTTGTCATACAAGCAGCAGTGAATCTCAAGACTGCTTGCAGCTACACTGCTGTGAGTGTGATTTGTCAAGCACCTTACTAACAAACAGAAGTCAGCAAAATCTTGCCCTTTGCAAAGAGCAAGGTGCCATGCTCTCACCAATGCTTTCAGGAAACTCTGCTGTTGCTATATCGCACAGCAGTGCTGATCCTGCTTCTCTGCTTGGCAATGAGCAACACAACCTAAAATCTGCAACCACAGGAATAGTTACCTGAAGTAACTAAGAAGCAGGAAGGATGAGATCAATGTATTTTCAGTCATTACAGTTGATCTTATCTGCCAGATGAAGAAAGTCAACTTAAAAATGCTGTATGGAAAAGTAGGCTATTTTAGGTCTAGATCAATCCAACTGTTCCATAACATGCAGGACTGGCAAAGCCTGGTTTCCTACAAATTTGTGCTCTACATCTTCTTTAGCGATTGCCAGACTCATCTTTGTCCCCCAACACCTCTTCCCTTTCAAAAGCTGTAGCTGTCAAGTGGGCAAGCAACACACATATTGTGGCTGGACAGAACCAGCTCCATCCATCAATGAGACAGTAGCTACCTCTCATAAGGGGCAAGCAGTTACCACTGCATCTTAAGAGGGGTGCGGAAATATAATGCTAATTTTGCATTTCATTCCCATAATTGTTCCTCACAGATTCATAAAGCTTGTGCAAGCATCATCTCAGAGATCTGCAGCTCTTTGTCAACTTGGGTAAAAATGGGCGAGTGGGTGCAAAAGTGTGTGTGTGCGTGGTGGAAACAAAGGGAAGCAGCAAGGACAGGCCAGTGCCACTCTTCTAAAAAAAAAAAAAAGTCTTAAAAAGCAAAAAAAAAAAAAGCCTTGGCAAAGGAGCACACTGTATTATTATATAGGACTCTTAACATGTGAACTCAGCCTTCTGAAAGTTATACAAGAAAGTAGTGTGATGGTCTTGTTGTGATCCTTCTTGGATATTTGCCTGTAACATAAGTACCCCATACAGTTTGGCACATGTTTACATGCCAGTCTTTATACAGGAGAGGGAGACTGAGACGGAACAAGCTTCCCCAGCAGGACAAGGTGGGGAAAGACAAAAGTGCAGTGCCCAACTGCACTTGCTCCCTGCTCTTTCTTGTGAGCAGAAACATGCACAATTTACGAAAAGGTGAGACAACTGTGCTTGTTTCTTAAGCTGCCACTTGCACATTTGTACCAAGACTGCCCTTATACTGTGTGAAAAAAGTGTTATCTGAATAACGATGTAAGAGGCTAGATTCACTGGTATGCTGCAACTGGCTTGCTGCAACTGTTTGCAGCGCTCAGATGATGCAAAGCAGCTGCAAGCCTGACTTACTTGGAGTGTTAAAACCGAGTTTATGGCCAGTCCGCATTACCAGAGCTAAGCTGCTGGAGCTTACCGGTGAATCTTTCTCTGTTTTTCTTTTGAACTTATGCCCGATTGTTTCTTGATTTATTATCGTTGTCCAGTAAAAACAGTCAGTCCTCCTCCCTTTCCTATATCTGACTTTCTCCAAAATTCAAACACTTTCTTCCCCCTCTCTCAATCAGTTATTTTCAAACAGCTCTTATTTACTTACCTTGGGAAATCATTCCTTTATTTTCCCAGATCAGTTGGAATTCTTATTATTAAACTTAGTCGGTTTTAGGCAAACTCCCAGTAACTCAGTACCAGTTTACAAAGGTGAAGATCAAATAAAAATAACAAGACTAAATATACTTAACTTTTAGTTCATTAGTTAAGTCTGAAACTCCAGTGTGTAAAACTACTTGTGACCTAAAAAAAAGTAGTTGATCAAACAGGAGTATTTCATTCTCAGCTTTGGGGGTGTGTGCGTGTATATTCATACTTGTGTAAGTGAAAACAGTTTTTTCATTCTTAGATGATCAAAGTGAAGGCATCCTGTATTTTAGAACATAACTGTATCCTAATATGTACCAGAACACATTCTGGTTTTTACTAGAGTGCCAGGGCTCCTCTCAGCAGGTATTAAAAAGCTAACAAGAGCTATGGGGTTTTATTTGGAAACCTCTTAAGGCTTGGGGTTTTTTTAACCAAATTATTTTTGTTTCCTTAAGTCACGGGTGAAAAAGACCTCTTCCTTCTTATAAAGTTTTAAGTTATATAGGAATCCTGTATCTACTAGCCATGCATAACCACCGGAGAGTAGATGGTTAATTAGCTTCACTTCAGTTTTGAATAGGCAATGTCTAAACCATCTCTCACATCAATAAGATGATTACCATGATGATCTTCAGCAGCACACCACAACAGAAAGCTTTCAGCATTCCTGTTGACCTAATTCTTCATTTTTCACAGGCTGTCATCAAAACCACAGTGAATGCAGAATGAATGAGTATTCTAATTTCCACTGATTGCTTTCTCACTTTAGTACAGTTTGATCTCTTTACTTTGCCATGTGCTCGAAGGGGAGAAAAGAGCTTAAGTCTTTTCAGAGAAACCAGATCAACAGCATGGAGTCTTCATTTATGGACCATGAAGGTGGCAGCAGACCAAGCTGTCCCAAACTGCTGCTCCAAAATGCGTTGGGCTTCTTCTACAATGAAATGTGTCTTGAGTTGAAAGGTTACGTCAGATTTTCCTAGCTGATATTCAGCCTGTGACATGCACTCCTGGCACCCTGAAAGCAACTGGCATTTTGCTGCTGACCAGAAGAGGCCATGGTTTTGCCACTAACTCTGCCACACCTGTCAAAGTTACAATGATAAATGATTTTTTTAAAATAGATTAAGTTCTCCACTTCTTGCATCAGGCTGAGGTTAACAGTTTCTCTGTGAAAAATAATTGTTACCAGTGAACTGACCTGAGTAACCTCCTGAACCTGTAACCTACTGAAAAGATGAAAGTGGGGTTTTTTTCCCTTTCTTTTTTACATACTGAAACCAGTTAACAAAGGTGACTAATACTGTTAGAAGTACACATTAGAGAAAAAGTTAGTATTTAAAGGGGAAGATTAAGGAAGTAAGGCTAAACTCATGTATGGTCAATTTTTTTTTTTTTTTTTTTTTTTTTTTTTTTACACACACAGGTTATACTACACTTTCTCATCTAATATAAGCTCTCACCTCTTGCCTTTGCAAATGAATAAATAAGAAAAAACAAAGGAGAATAATTAATTGTCCTTTCTTCTTTCTGTGTGCAGCTTCTTACACCTTTACAGCCTCATTGGCAATACTTCCTTCTTCCCCTAACTCCTGACACATAACTTAGTCTTTTAGAAAGTCCAAAAATCAAACTCTTCCATTCATTATAAAGAGAACACTGCCTGTTTGAAAAAAAAATCATGCAACTTAGGAGAACTGAACAACAGCTCAAGAATGGTAACTCATTCCTCCCACTTGGTACAGACTCAGTAGATTTTTCTAGTGTATAACACAGATGCTACCTAAAGAAGTTGTAGACACAGATAACCATTTAAATAAAACATTGCCATCGTTAGCAAAAGGCTTACAGATAAGTAGTTAGCAGCTTCGGCTCCCCTTTTGTTGTGGGAAGAGCGCCTACTCACACCTGGCTTCATATCAGCAACTCTTATTTGCTGCTAAAACCTGCCTAAGTCTATAGTATTTGGCTCAGCATTTGCTGCTAATTTTCAACTGGAATGAAATAAAATTAGCAATTACCTGTACCTTACACTGAGATTATCCATGAATTGTATTTTAATGAAATTACTTCAGGTACTAATATCAGCAGAAAGGGCTGCCTCAGTACAGTGTTCTTTTCTGTTCTTGTATGATAAACTATGTAACATGCATTTATACATAAATGGATGTTAAAGATGTTTTCCATCCATGGGTTTACATAATTATGCCCATAAGGTAATGGCAAAAGCCTCAGTAACCAATAAACTCAGACACTTTTTCTTGAGAGCCTGGGCACGGAAGTCTTACTGGTAAACCAGAAATTGCTAATGCTGTGCTAGAGAACTATTGGAAATATTTAAGGCAGTAGCAGCTATACCTGGTAGTGTTCCTTTGCGTGCATACCAGCCATCTGCAGAAGCTACTTTGTGTTTTGCAGACTTCTTTCTGCTGTACTCAATTCTGGCATGTCAGGGAGATAAGATGCAGGCCTGTTCTGTCTACCAAAACCAGTTAACTGTTAACATTTTATACATTAAAAAAGAAAAAAAAAAAAAAAAAAAAAGGCTTTCATGGCAGTCTACCTAGTCAAGAAATTTTATTGATATTATTTGAATTCTTAAAAACACGCATGAACTTATGAAAATTCCTTGCCCAAACTGATAGAAACATGGCTTTCAAGGTACAGTTAGCACCTTATTTGATTATTGAAAGGCCCCTGGATACGCATGCATAACTTCACTTAGGTTTTTTTACTTTAGTACTCCATTTTTGAGTGTTTTGTCATGATCTTGTTTCCCTAGCAAGGTTAGATGTTGTTGAAGTCTGTTACTCCTCACAGGTTGCAATTCATCAGCACATTCCCTTCCAGTGATACTATTTTGGAACAGCCCCTTTACCTGCTTGTTTATTCCACATCTATCTTCCCATCTTATCACCCTTTGCCCCAAAAAGCAAGCAGTACAAACTGAGAGAATCAGTGATATGAATTTACATATTTTGGTAGCATCAGGAGGAGAAGTGCCACACGTGCAGAGTAACACCATCTTCCTCCCTAGCATTAATCTGAAGAACTTGGCACATTTTTCTGGTGTTCTGTGTTGCAAAATCTACTTGTACAGCCTACAAGGGGAAAATATACTATAAAGGAAAAAAATAAGAAAAGATTGCACTGAAAATGACATGTGAGGCTCTGCTGAAACTAGCCAATAATAAAATAACCTTGAAAAAAGACATTGGGTAGGATAGACTCAACCTCTAAAGAGTTTAATAAGCTGTCTAGCCCCATTTCTGCTGTCAGTTACTCTGGTGTATACGGCGGATCAATGCTTTGAACATCGTGGAGCTAACTCTAGATTTATACCTTGTGTAACAGAGAGCAGAATGCAACACAACAAATATGTGGAAAGGAAAGGATATTGCCTTTCTTATCCAATGTTATTTCAAAGTTTATGCTTGCGACTCCACAGAAGTCCATTCAAAACCTCTAAAAATCACAGTCCTTGCTTTAGGACTGCAATAGTTGACTTCAGTTATATTGTAAATAAAGAGCCTTGAACAGTAAATCTCTTCATAATCAATGGCTTTGGTATATGCCCAAACAAAACCTCCCAACACCTACTTAAATTCAACTGTAATTTTTCCAACACGTCCCTTCCCCCACTCTACACTTTTGGCTGGTGATAACGTAGCAGGCGCACTGCTTGGCTTATCATGCAGCCAGTTGTCTCCTCCAAACCCTAGCAGTAGTGTCAGCATTACAAATGCTTCACTCGTCTTTCACTGAAGTCAGCGAGCCTGCCGCAGCATTCAATATTAAGCAAGATGGTAGGTACTGGTAAAATTACCATGTACAAAGATTAAAATCGGGGAGAAACTTCTCAGTCATGAGTGCATAAAGCATCCATACTTTGCATCAAAGTTTACCAAGAACATCTTTTCTTGACTACACACTCTGACCTTCAAAGAAGGCTAAGGAGGTCCTTTGAAATTGAGCCGAGGAGCACACAAAAAGTTAGCAGATCAGGGTTTTTTCCTTAGCATTTCAAGGCAGAAAAGGGTATTTTCTGACACCAGAACCAGAGAAATACACAAGAGATCTCAGTGATGTAAGGTGGCAGGAAAATATCAACATTTTCTGTGCACTTCTTTTTTCCCTTACTGGATTTTCTAGTTAGTATTTCCAAAATGTTTCTTCCTTGCAACAAGCACCCAGTTGAGACATGGGTATTACATGGGCAGGAATTTTGAATTAAAATGATTCTGTGTGAGCAATAGTTTTGTGTAGATGTACGATTAGGAACATAAATCACTGCTTAAAAATTGATTTCAGTGACTTCATTAGTTTCTGGTATCATCATGTGTTTGGCAGTAAACAGGGAATCACAGCAAAGCCAATGACCTCATACAAGCAGTCGAAAGTGTGAAAGTTGAATGACCAAATAGCTATTATTGTAAATACAACTTAAAATTTTTATGACATAGTTACAGATAAGGAGAAACAGCCACTGCTTCAAAGGACCAAAGCCAACCTAAATAAAACCACACAAAGATTGGGGAAAATATTGTGTTTATGTATAACTTGCTCTTATCATATACATCTGCTAAAAAAAATTAGTTAGCTGACAATAACATTTACAACAATAAAGTTTCCAAGAATTCAGTCATATTTTAAATGTAGATGCACATCGCTCTAGGTGGTCAATCTGCATTTGCTCACGCAAGAATTTTGTGCCTTCGTCACTTCCATGGATGTCTGGGGCCTCTCTATGTTGATGATTATCTGCAGCTAATTAACACAATCCCAAAGTTTTGAGGACCCAGAAGTGAACAAGCCAATCTTCCTTGTGGTTTGCTTTGCCAAGATTTTTACTTGAAAATTTAAGTTCGTGATGCATTGGTAAATGTCTTTAAAAAAAAAAAGTCAATGGGATTTTTGTTACCATGCAATGCTAACACCTACTATTAAAAAGGAAACAACTATGAAGGACATACCCACCAATTGCTTTATGGTTCCTTTATAACAGGAGCCTGGTTAATCTCAGCACAGCTTTGGTACCCTGTTTGTAATTACAGTGACAACTCTGTGGGATTCATATAACAATACCAAGAAAACAAATGTCTAATAAGCATCAGTTATGCCATTATTTGGCTCATTTGGACTACTGAACAGTCCCACCTTTTGTTAAGATTATTGATAACATTTATTTTTTCTAAGTTTTTTCCAGGTTTTGGCTAGTTTGATGAGAAATTCTTGCAATATTGTCACCTGCATTACAACAAAAAGGACTTTAACCTGAATGAATTGACAGAGCCCAACACTATAACAAACCTTTGCACTATAAGCACAACCCCTTGCTGCTCTGAAGAGTATATCTAACCCTCTCTAGGGTTTCCCAGGTTTCAAAGATATGAGACATATGGGGAGCTGCATGAGCAGAAAGGAAGGAAATGGTACCTTGGCTCCTGTGGCTTTTAGTCAAGGAGATGTGACCCATATTGGTTAGTGAAAAAAAATTACTGTTCATATCTAGGTTTTTTTTTTTTTTTTTTTTACATATGGCAAAAGCCTCATTATCAGTAGTTTTACTCTCCCTCTCCCCACCCAAAACATTGTGTGTGTGAGATTTAAACAGCTGGGGAAACCTTTTGCCTATTATTTATAACAAATAAGCCAGTTCAGCTGCCAAAAGATCACTGAAGATGACATTGAAATAGGGAAACCTATAATTATGAATCACAAAGAGCACATATTGGATCTACCTCCACATGATTTGCAAGGTGTGCAGGAGCTATAGAGATAGAAAGGTATACAGGAACTTAAAGTCAAAGTTGCATTTTGCATAAATTGCTTTCTGCACAGTGACATCATCGTGGTTTAACCCCAGCCAGCAACTAAGCACCACACAGCCGCCTGCTCAACCTCCCACCTCCTGGGGGAGGAATGGGGGAGAGAATCAGAAAAAAAAAAAGTAAAACCCATGGGTGGAGATAAAGGCAGTTTAATGGCACAGCAGAGGAAGAGAAAGTAACAATAATGATAAAAGAATATACAAAACAAGTGATGGACAGTGCAATTGCTCACCACTCGCTGACCAATGACCAGCCAGCTCCCCCCAGTTTATATGCTGAGCATGACATCATATGGTATGGAATAGCCCTTTGGTCAGTTTGGGTCAGCTGTCCTGGCTGTGTCCGCTCCCAGTTTCTTGTGCACCTGACAAAGCATAGGAAGCTGAAGAGTCCTTGACTAGTGTAAGCAGTACTTAGCAACAACTATAGCAACAAGTAAAATATCAGTGTGTTATCAACTTTATTCTCATATTAAATCCAAACCACAGCACTATGCCAGCTACTAGGAAAAAAAATAACTCTATCCCAGCTGAAACCAGGACAGATGTGAATGAGCACAAATGCTTCAGTAGTCCAGTGCTATTCCCTATTAGACATTAAGAATGGATAGAAGGATAAAAAAGAAGTGTACAGTACTTGTTCCTTCTTTCCCTCTTCACACTTGACAACAAAATTCTGCTTTTAATTGGACATTTGTGAGCCTCAGAGATTTGTTTTAAATGCTGCCTAGAGAATCCTACCACAATATGACCCAATTTTGTTAGGTATATTTTTGCTTTTTTTTGTCATGTACTATCCTACCTTTTTTTTTTTTTTAAAAAAAAAAAAAACCACAACAACTCCCCCCCCCCCCCCCCCCAAAAAAAAAAACCAACCCAAAACAACCCAAACCAGACAACACCATGGAATTTTCACAGATTTATCTCAAACTATAATTTCTACGGTATAAGTTAAATATCTATTTCATGTAATAGTACATAAGGTTTCCCACACTGACATATGCTTTCAATGAATTAAAAGCAGCTTCTGCGGTACAGTAGAAGCCCTGCCTGAAACACAGGCAAACCACCTGAAACATGAAAAAGTTCAAACAGTAATAAAAAGCTCCATTAACATCAGCTAATAGTACACTGAGGTATTGAGTAACACATCAAGTCATAAGAAGAATAAACATAGATTAAGCATAGTCGTTAAGCCTAACAACATCATGCCTCAAATTATAATGCAGATAAACAAACACCAGAGCTCAATCACAGGCTATTTTATCATTCCTTAAGCTGTAATAAACAAAATATTCCTTGTGTTCTAATGTTCTAAATATTTATTTATTGATGTAGAAGACTTGAGCCACATATGACCACTCAAGAAGCTGAATAGTGGCAATAATCACATATTATGCTTTATTCCCTGAATAGGAGCCTGCCATAGTTTTCAGTGCTTAATAAGGAATGTCAGTAGTATTAAAATAATTGTGTGTATTCAGAGTATTTTGTTTCCATGCACTACTAAATCTTTTGGCTGTGCATGAAGCCATTACAGAGCAATATACAGCTGATTCAAGGGAGGGATCGAGCAGTTCTCTAAGAGTTTCCACAGTCATGTTCACACAGGAAAAGTGTTTGTCCCCTGGAAAAGTCTGCAAGGCACCAACTAGCTCACGTAACAGAAATATCACTCTAGGCCATTTGAGGAAAAAAGTATCTCCAATATATCCATAAGAGAGAAGAGGCCACTACTGCCCTCTCAGTTGTGCAAATTCAGGGTTAAAGACTGAGCGTGGGCCAGTGAGGGCTCCTGCATGAGTTAACAAACTGACCTAACAGACATGAAACTGGCTGAGTAATAAAACCTAATTTTTTTAAAAAAAAAAGTAGCAGAAGGCAAGCACTTCCAGTTAACAGCTATTTCTTTTCAGGGCTGTCATCTGAACTCTAGGAACTCACAGAGAGATTTAGGCACAAATGCAGTGAGTAATGTTATATGTATTTTGTGCAACACCTAAGGGATGTTTCCTCATCTATCAGCTTCCATACTAATTTGAAACATTTACAGTATCAGCCCAGATGAGCACTGGGGAAAGCATGCTTTCAACCATTGCAAATTGGCTCTGAAGAGTCAACTTTTTGCTTGACCTTCCTTTAAAGTCCATCTGAACCCTACTTCTCAGCTTTGGTGATCACCGGGAGTCAGCATCCACAAGCAGCCTGCTTTGCCAGGCAGGGAAATTCATACTTCATTCCATTTTGCTCCCGTGAACTTTCAGAGATCCCTGCAAGTATCTCTAAAACTGTGTCATTTTCCTTCCAATCCTCCCCTTTGCCTTAATGGCAATAGAAAAGCTTAAGCCAGACTACCCATGGATGAAGTCTGCTTTATTTTACTGTGTCATCTTCTAGCTGACTGCCCATGCTTTCTTTGTACTTATGAAGGGGCTGTCTTATCCTGCTGGCAACAAACACTTAAACCCCCAAAACAACAGATGAAGCCCAGAAGGCTTAGCAGTTTGGTTTCATAGATGGAAATTGGGACCAGTACACAAGTTACTTATGATTTGTTTGTAGATATTACACATGGGAGCCAAAAAAAAAAATTAAACATGGGTTTTTAGACATTTGAGAACTGTGCTTCAAACAGAAGTAGTATTGCAGCTTTGCTACCCAGGCAGCTGCATGTCTTCCAGTAATTAAATGTTAATACAGTATTTATGACAGATATTGAATTAAAGAAAACTGCCAAACTTTATTAATTTTCCAACAAGCGGCTGGTTCTAGACACTCAAGTCCTGTGTTTGACATTGCAAAGATACCTGTGCAAGAATACCAGATAGGCATTTTTAGAAAGATGGACAGATGGAGATAGGAATAATTATAGGGAAAGCTTCTCCCAAGAAGTGCCAGAACAATGTTTTAGGCAGTTTGCCAACATTATGACCACAAAATAGTGAGCATGGCTTTTGATTACTTAACTAATAATAAACATGCTCAGCATGTTCAAATTGCCTTAATGAACACAAGAAGATCATCTTTGCTTCACCAGAAAAAGCATGCAGAGAGCTTATGGCTTTCAAATAAATAGTCTTAATTTGAATATTGAGGAAAAAAAATTGCTGCTAAAATTTTCATGACATACACACAGCCTTTATTCATATTAGAAAAATATTTTTCTAGAGTTATAGACCATATTTGGCTCCTGTGCATGCACACACATACCAAGATACTGTAAAGGACTGCTGCTGCTTCTCCAGCTCTGCTGTACAATAGTTCAGTAGTCTCATTTAAAAAGACCATCTCTTGGTGACTGCAGTTTCAAATGGACAGAGGTCCATAAAATAGCATTGATAATTTGTAAGTCTGCTTTAAAAACCAGGCCCCACTTAACACATGCTCTTCTGTGTTTGACTGTCAAATATTTTTGCTTTTCATTGTTTCTGAGCCTGGAGTTAACTATGACATTAACCTGTATGCAATAATTGGCCAACACCTCACAAAAGGAGCTTCAAATTTTTTTGCAAAAGTTCATCATATCTAGCTGAATATATATAAAGTAAATTAAGGCACCCAGGAACATGTACAGGCACTGCACTGTGATACAATTCTGCTGCAATGGCCCTGGCACACACTTGGCTTGTGCCAAGATACTCTTCTCCCTTGTAGTTCCCAGACATGAGTGGAGGATTAACACATACCCTCTTCGCTTCCAGAAGGCTGTGGTCACCCCATCACATTTAAAGCCCTTGGATTAACCTTTTTTCTATGACTCTGTCAAATCAAGGTATGAACATTTTCATAACTTCAGCCCCCAATGCATCCTGTAACACTGAGTTTCATGATTTAATCATAAACCATGATTTAGCATGGGTAAAAATCCCACTCCCAGCAACAATTTTAAACTTGCTGCTTAGTGATTTCATAAGTAGTACACCCTAGCTCATGCAGTACAAGAATACTACTGCTCTTTATCCAGTCTTACCCACAATCCATGGTTGTCCTGGCTTCTGTGAACATCTTTCCCACTTTATATCTTTTAAATTGAAAAATGCAAATCAGCTAAGCCTCTTCAGAGATTGTTCTGTACCTCTCATCAGTTAGTCTCATTCTGCATTTGCTTTCTTTCCCATCCTGTGAAAGTATTTCCCCCTTTGGTTTCATGACAACTTTGTTTTGTGGGTGTGGGTTCCCCCCCATCCCCCCTTCCAGTGACTGTATGCGGAGGATCTCCCCAAACCCTTCAGTAACTAGAACAGTGCTTAAATTACTAGGACCTGTAAACTTTCCCCAACTCAGGCCTGGAAGCAAGTGCTTGCCAAGTCATGCCTCCCTGCCTTGGCAAGATTGGTGTTTGTTTGCATTTGCTTTCCATGAAAAGAAACCCAAGTGCTGGGGCTGGAAAGGCATGAGGGTGGTCTCCAGGCTGAATCACCAGGAGATACACCTGCCAGTTACAGCCTGTTGCAGGCACCAT
The DNA here is from genome assembly GCF_030463565.1 of Pelecanus crispus. NCBI lineage: Eukaryota > Metazoa > Chordata > Aves > Pelecaniformes > Pelecanidae > Pelecanus > Pelecanus crispus. The sequence goes on from NC_134646.1 coordinate 27,033,570, forward strand.
CACTGAGAGTTTCCAAACAACTCCAGGGGACTAGTAGTTCACTGTTTCCCTCCTCTGCAGGAGTAATGCTGACTACCATTGTATCACATTCAAAGGTGATCACTAGTTTCCTTATTATAACTGTATCAGATTTTTTTACTGGTGAAATCAGACTTAAATACCTGCCACCCCCCAGGTGGTGCCTGAACCCTTTCCTGAAGGCTTGGGCTATGCTCACCACCTTCCCCTCCCCTGCTTTTGGGGCTGGTATCTATAGCCATGGTTCACGGCTCAGCAAGTCTGTGCTGAATCTCTTTAAACTCTGGGTAAGTGATATCAGGTCACGGTGATTTGTAATACCCATTTTACAGATTTGGTCCAAAATCCCTTTTGCAGGCACTTCATCTTGAGGTGGTACCTCTGGCATGTTCCCCATGACACAAAACTTCAAGGTCAGAGCATCACGAAGCACCTCCAGAGCAAGTCCTACCCACTGACAGATCACCAACTCGCCTTTCTTTACTGTGGTCTTTCCAGTCTTAAATGCTCTTTTTGCTCTTCAGCTATTAATCTGTTTTACTGATTGCTCTGCAGGTTTGTGTGTCACTGGGTTTGGACTAACTTATTATTAGTAATATTCAGTCACTTGACAAGTTCTTTAATCTTGACCTACTTGCCCACAGACTAGCAGTTTAATTTTATATAATTAAGGCTCCTCTGTCTTTTTGTCTCTTGGACATCCCTTTTACAATTTAAGGAGTATCTTTTCACCTGTAATAGATTCCTATGAGTATAGTGTCATTATCATTCCCAGTTATTATCCTGGATTAAAATACAACAGTATCGCTCATTTTCTGATTACTGTGGCTTATACTGTTGAGCAGAAACTGAGCCACACAAAGGTCTATAGAATCAAAGTGCAGATCACCAATGAGGATTGATGTAGATATTAATGTGTCCACAGCTTCTAAGTGGGACAAAAATACACCTCTATATGGACCAAGTCTCCTTAAAAGCATATAGTTTATTTTTTGGATGAATAGCAGCCTAATTATTGACCCCCCCTGCCTTGACAGAACAAGACAATGCATTTTTCTAAGTTCAACTGTAAAAGCTCAACGATGTGTAAAATGAGCCTTGAGTAAGATTATTAGATGCTATCAGCTTTTCAAAGTGGGTGTGTGACAAGATCTGATAATGCGTTGAGGATCAATGCATCTGTCCTTCTTGCATCTCTGCTCTCCTGGAGAGAAAGCAACTGTCAGACCTAGTGAAGAGATCACAGTTGCTGAGCAACAGTAACAACACAAATATGCTCCTGGCATTGGCTTGGCAGCAGAAAAAAAAAAAACCACTGTTGAAATGATAACCACCGACAGAAGAGAAAAGAAGCTACATCACACAAGCTGTGTTAACACTGAAATATTAGCTACACTTTCCATCAGAAATCCTGCTATAGATATAAATAGTCACGTGGTAAAGTGTATTCAAAGAACAAGTATCATGAGTATGGAAAACATGAAATAAAGTGTTGTGAGAGTAAATGAGGAGAGATTAATCTGGTTCTTCTGTGAAGATAACTTCTGTGAAGTTATCCACAGAAATTACTACAGTATATAGAAATTATAACATGACCCAGCAGAATGCCACAGAAAAATTCTCCTATTAAGTATATTGGATGTTTTAAATAACCCATAAAAAGATTATAATTTGTATTGGATTATATAGGGCTTTTTCCTAAAGGATCAGCTGCCACTTTGAGTTAAGCTCACTAGACTTAATTTAATCAAGCCACAGGATTTTGAAACCCTCTGGACTAATAAGCTAATTCACATTATTTGTCATCTTTATTTTGGGCAATTGCTTGCCATTTTGTAATTTGTGAATTGCAAGCTGATGGACACGAGCCTCCTGGAGCTTTCCTCAGCGTCGCTTAACAAATTCAAAGAGCAGGACTCATTGGCCAAATCTCCATATGCAAACCGAACACGTGGAAATTAAATGATCTAATGTAACAAAGGAACGAAATGAAATTATTTCTTCCAGTATTCTTAGTGGTTAAGGATAGACAAACAATCTTAGAGAAGTGTAAATTAGAAGTTGAAATGATTTATTTCAAAAATTAAATCAAGCACACGGCTACTTTTTCATTTCTTTGTGTACTTTCACTTCCTGCTTTCTTCCCTTCCCCTTGAAAGAGCTATTTCAACAAGAGCAAGTAAATGTCTATAATTGCAAAAGAAAATGTTAATATAACATTTACACAGTTCAACAGCTTCAAAGCTGTTTCGCTGAACGAGTACGCTTAAAAAAAAAAAAAAAGACTTACACAGAGGGCAAAACCCCACCAAATTGCTACTTCAGTGGGAAATTTTGCAGTGAAACCTTAAATGCAGAAACAAAAAAGAAAGGGGTAAAAAAAAATCCAAGTCTCATCATCTACCTAATTCAAACCATTTAGGAGCTCTGTGCCTAAGCCAAGGATTACCAGTGATACCATCTCCTTCAGTATGCTGTGCCTAAAGAAAGCATCCCTCTTATTAAAAAGAGAAAAAAGTTTAAAGCCAAATAATTCAGGCTTGCATAAATCTTTAATAGGAGCTACCCTCCCAGGATTGGCTGCACTTTCTTTTCTCTGCCCAAGGGAAACACAATATGTCTTAGAAAAGAATAATAGTAACTCCATCTTGTGTGTTATACGATATCTTCCAGTAATCCAGAGGATTTTGCCTTTGTCTGTCATAAACAAAAGGCCACCCATACATAATGTGTCCAGGCTTTTTCAGACTCCTTACCTTAGCAGGTGACACTCAGGAGATGGACAGGGAATACTTAGCCCGCCAGTTGCCGCAGGGAACTTTACTCTCATGGCAATTTAGAAATGGGGGGTGGGGGGAAGACCCAAGAAAAAAAGCACAGATTCTCCCCTTGTAAGAACAAAGCATTATTTGCACCCTGCAGTTGTCCTGATTTTCCAGAGATCTATTTAAGTTATGCTACTGTGCCAAAAACATGTGTTTTCATGCTATTTTTGTGTTGAGCTTTTGGGGGTTTGTTTGTTTGTTTCTACTGATAAAGAAAGTTCCCTCTTAAAAAACTCACTCTCTACAAATTATATGTACAAACTAGAGAATAAAAGAACAATTTAGACAGAAATGTAAGACCTCAAGATTGGCACTTAGCAGTTAAGTAGTTATATTTGAAATCAATATCAACAAATAATAAACCCCTATTCTACCGCAAAGAAAATACCCGAGGTGCTAAACAAACATCCGTAACAGTTCAGTCATGAAAATGGTAAGAAATATTGTGAAATCTAAGAAAGCATCAGTGTCCAAAACAAGCAGAAAAATAAGGGGTGGGGGAAGGTATAGCTTTTGAAAGGGTGAGGGTGGCAGCAGGAGGAGCAGAGAAGACCCCAGCCGTGCCACCTGGCAGCACCCACAGCTGGAGCTTGGCCAGGACCCCACACACCACAGGCTTTGCAAACCTGAGGTTTTCCAGCCAAAAAAACCCAAAGTGCTCCTTTAGAAACAGGGGATTTAAATAGCGCTGGGGCAGACCTGGTCTGATGACAGAGCTGCGATGGCAAGCGGGGACACGTTTCTGCGACAGACAGGACCTGCTAGGGATGGATGCTATCGGACCAGCCTCTGGGCTGCCGGGACACATGTGGCCAGATTATAGCATAGAGGAGTCCCTGAGAATTTTTTAAAATCAATTTGTGTACATATGCTAAATAGTAATTGGTGTGAAATGAGGCTTCATGGGTCTTTTGTTGACTAGCATTGAATGACCTGTTAAATTTTCAGTGACGGGCACTGGGCTATCAGATAGCAAGTACGGAAATTGAGGCCCATCACCCTCAGCAGCTTACATGGCAAGTGCAAACGGGCATTAATTGGAATAGTCTTTCAGGCTGACGACAAGATAAAGCTTTAGCACAAGTAGGACTTGTAGCCTGTGACGATAAATCATTTTGCTCTTTAGCTGGGGGTGGATGGGTTCTGTCTTGTTTGACAAAAACAGGAAGAAAAGTGATGCTATACTGTAATCTCCAAAGGCTAAAGTGTGAGCTAAGTTACTAAAAGCTTCTAATAGTTCCAGGAGAAAATGAGTATCAGAATTCAGTCTTGTTTGGTTAATAAATACTAACGATGCCACTAAACACAGAACTAACAAACTTGGATTAGACTAAGTATATTATTTCACACATTGCTCATAGAATTGTATTTAAACATATACTCTCCCTACAGTGCACAGAGATTTCTCTGGGATATTGCATCTGTTGTAAACACACATGTATTGAGCAAATGTCTCTCAGGGCAGCAAATTGGAACATAAAAATCATAAACATTTAGCATGCCAAAATGCTCCATGCTGCTGGAAGGATGCTCATAAAAGCATCACCACACTACAGTGATGGGCAGTAAGAGTGCAGTCAAATATCAAATCACACTGCCTCCCACCACTACCATTTGCCCCGTACTCTGCCCCTACCCTTGCACTGCAGCCTCTCCCAAACACACTGCTTCTGCCCATACTCAGACTCCTGCACTTAAAGTATTTGGCACATCCTGAGATGCAGCTGGTGGAGGGAACACAGTGAGGCAATGGTATGTGTGCAAATGCGGTTGGTTACAGAGCTGACTTTGTTCCATGGCAGTCCTCAGGCTTTAATCTAATCAAATTTGTGCCAGCAGCCTTACTGGGCAAATATGTTGCTTAGTGAGTACTATGAAACAGGCACCCAGAGCTGACCTTTACATCAGCTGTAAGATGGGTCTCCTAGGAGCCAGTTTTGTATTGTTGCATGCGGGGGTTTCATGCTTGAACTCTCTTTAAGGTTTCAGGAGCGTAAATAGGGCCATAATGGCTACCTGTCTATGAGGTTACACATCTAGATGTGGGACTCGCAGCTATCAGCATCCTCCTCTGGCTGGCTGTGATCTTTTGCATTAGGTTTATAGTACATTATGCTCCTATTAGCCACCAGGAACTGCCTCTAAAATATTACTAAACTAAAATACTAAAACACTAAACACTAAAAACACTAAAATATTGCACTACTTGGTCTTGGGTTGAGAAATATTTACTTTTGAAAAAGAAAGTACAAAGAAAATTAATTTGTCATTCATAATGTTTGGAATATCAAGTTTAGCATGGTTGGGGCTAATCCCATTAAAGAATTGAAATATAACAGTACCAAGTGTGACCTGTAACTCTCAGGTTCTCAGTCCTCAAGCAGAGCCCATAACTTGAGGCAAGCCTGCAGGCTGCCCCAACAGCCCCTGAGCTCTAGCCTATGCCATGGACTGCTTCTTTAAAGAATTGTTTTTCATATTGGGCATAAAGTGTATGCATCAGACTGTGCTGGTTACTACTTGGAGGGAACCCGGTACATTTCTGTATCGAATGCATAGAGTTACTTCTTCCAGATCAGCAGAAAACATTTGTAGGACTTACCTCCTACCCTTCTTCTAACTCTCCTCTTTTTCCTCCCCCAAGTGACATGATGTGGCACTGCTTTGGGTCAGAGGAACCCACTCACTGTGCACCAAAAGGAAGCATGCAAGTCCTGTCCATGGCTTCAGATGCGCCAAGAAAGTAGGCAGTCACCAAAGCGTCTCCCTCTGGTGATTACACAGCTCAGGACATCTCTCCAAGTCAGCCGAGTGCTCTATCAGAGGGCATAATTTGATCAGAATGCAGAGAGCAGACCTTTTTAAAAAAAAAACAAAACAAAACAAACCCCAAAACAAACCACACCTTAGTGCTTGAGCAGAAGGAAAAAGAAAAATCAAACAAAGCAAGTAACCTGGAGTTTTCTGTACTAGCACGTTACTAATCCAAGTCTGCCAGAAATCTTCTGCTTGCCCAACCCTCTGATCTGCTCTTCTGCGTTGCCCAAGTCCATGCCCTGATAATTCAACCCAATGTAACCAAAGACTGACACTGCCTTGTGAGGCAGACCTGCTGCCCTGTTTGTTATGTGCTGTTTGGCAGCTAACTCTTCACCTAAGACACACACTATTGCTTTTGTTCCCGGATCGATTGACTGAACCTTTTATAAACAGGAGTAGGGAACTCAAGATTGTCTTGCAAAGGTTCATGGCGTGAACCCTTGCATACATCCAGGGATATGCCACTCCACACAGACTTTCTTGCAAACAAAAACAGTCACATAAATGCTTACAGATAATGTTACTGAAGGCGAGTTCATCACTTGCTATTTTTCTGCACTATTTATCTTGTTCCTGTATCAACTCCCATTTGTCACAAGAAACCTAGGAGGCACCGCAAGCTTTTCAAGGCCAACATGCACAGTGCTGGTTACATGACAGGCACCTGGCAGACATTATCAGAATAGGAGAATATCAGAATACATGATTTTTCTTGTTGTTTTAAAACCATTGTTGTATAATATGAAAACCAGCTATATTTTCATCATATATAAAATAGAACACTAGGGGATCAAACTGAAAAATGTTGTTTATAATGCTTACTGTTCTCCATCTTTTTGCCCTCTCCATTAATTCCTAAGTTTCACTGATGGGTTCCCCTGGATTTCAGGGATCAGTTGAGTCAGTTCAGCCTGGGCACGTTCCAAGGTGTGGGCTGTGAACTCCTTCATGAGGCAGCTGGGGTTTTCCTTATCTTGTTCTAATTGACCTAGCAGTCACACTAGAAGCAAAATGAGGATGATAGAGCCCTTCCATCTAAGGCAGCATCACTACCATATTGTAAATAACCTCATGCTCTCCTGGTGCTGTGTTTTGAGGTTCAGGTCTCTCAAAGGTATGCCATAAGGGCAGCTACCTCCTCGGGAAGCTATTTTAGTAGAGTCTGTTTTCCTTCTGCTGGCTTTGGAAGAAGTTACAGTACAGGATTGCAGTACACAACTGCATCCTTTTTCTTCATGAAAAGTATCATCTTCGTGGAACAGACAGAAATTTTTGTTTTGTTTCATCTCAGGAACTTCACATACCTCCAGTTCCACAGCAAGATTGCCATCACTTGAACATCACACAACCCTATGACTTCCAAGTAAAGACCTTTCTCCACTACAAGGACCGATTCCTTTATGCAGCTTAGCTGCATCCATGGACATTATTCAGGATTTACCATACTATTGGAACCAACATTTATTCTTTTGATATTTAACACCTTAGAATTTCCCATTTTGCTAACATTGAACAACATCAAGACAGAAGTTGGCCACCCTGGTTAAAACCACTTCCCCAGCAGGAGCTCTGACTCAGTCAATGTTTTATTTACTCAGTAAGGGAAACTGTTTAGTGCAAGAAGAAACTAATTTCTTTTACCCATTCACAAAGTCATAGCTCTAAACCCCGTGGTAATCCATGACCCATCAAATCCCTTTAACAATAAAAATTAAGCCATTCATTTTGAAACCACGTAGATGTAACACACCTGTTGGATACTGTTAAACACTTTGGTTTATCACTTAATTGTGAAGCCATTACATAAAACAATTTATGCTAACAGAACTAAGTCCCACTTCCCATTATGTACTTGGCATTTCTCAAAATTTCAGCACTCAAGCCTGTCTGTGCATATTTTTTCAGTTGTCTTAGTCAACAGAATTAGAAGTCCTTTACTCCACCCAGGGGTAGGCCCCAGCACATAAGAATATTCTCACTGCTGTAAAATCTAAGTTTTAAATTTCTTTGCCAACACTTTTTCTTTTAGTGCTAATATTACTATTTCTAGCACTCTACTGGCTTTGATGAAGCTGGGCACAATTCCTCTATAAAAACCTTTAAAAACTTTCCTTAATTACATATTGCTACCCCACCCAACACACACGCCTATAAAGGAATTGTCTGAGCAACCGGTATTATCTTCACCCATCTTTGTAACACCACCTGAAGATACCCATCACCGATGAGCTGTGAATACATTGCTCTTTATTACCTTTCCTTATTTTGCATTTCTTTCCTGATGACTGAGGTTTTGTTAAGTTTGCTGTGCACATAGCTCTGCTATGCCTGCTGCACACCTGATTTGAAGGTGACCTACCAGTTTTGCAATAGCTTGGGTTTGCCAGCAGGCTTGCAATGCCCAGCAACAATTATTTCCCTGATGACTCAGCTGTAATTATATGATCTCTCTCACATGGTAGAATCTGGTTTTTTGGTGGAGACTAATCCTGGATCTTTACAGAACAGACTACTGCTGTGATTAGGATCCTATGGCTCTTTTAGTCAGGCATCAAACTTTTGATACCTTAGGGGATGAAAAAAATTTCATCCCAGCTGAAACAAAAAAAACATAGGTCTTCTATTGTTTTAGATTTTTTTTTTTTTAATAATATCAAGTACAGAATTCTTCACATTTCTTTAACCGTTTCACTTTTCTGCCTCTTCCAGTTAACCATAAAATTAAGTGCTTTATAACAAGGACTTGTACGACTTTGAATACTTTTTACCTCCCTCTCCCATACCAGATGCAAACTCGCAGGCAGGGAACACTCAGCAACGGTGAGGACACCAGCAAAAAGACCTCATGTTTCAGGTCCAGGGAAGGTGGTTTAGCTGTTGATTTCTCACGCTATTTTCATAGGCTTTTCCATCCCTCTGTATCCTTTTGTAATTGGCCTCTTAAGAACCTGCAGATACCCATTTTGTTCAATATCCACATTATAAAACATCACAGTATTGTGCGTGGGCTGACAGGAAACAGGCTAACTTGTTTCAAAGCTTTTTAAAAGGACAGTCCCCCACAAAATCCTTCAGTTGCTGTTCTGAATGTAGTGCAAAACCAGGAGGAATGGTGTATAAAGCACAAAGAATGTTTGTTTGCCTTGGATGAAAGAACTAATGCTGCAGTATTTTCCCTTGTAAAGTGTTTTTCCGTATACTTTTTTCCTATCTATGAATCTTCCATAAATCATTGCCATGATTCATTACACACCTATTAGTTATTTATAACAATATATTCACAGATTAACATGAACAGTTTTGGGCTATGAAATATTCAAAACATTTAATGAGTTGTATGGCACAAGGAATAAGAGTGCAATTGTTTGTTCCGTAATTGAAATTTAAATGGGGAAATTACAAGTCTGAGAGCAAGTAATGCTCAAAATTTTGTATTTTGGGAATCATTTCAACAGATGCTTTTGCACCCCAGACAGACTCAAACAAGCCATATGCTCAGAAACTAGTGCCTGCATTAGGAAGCTGTATACTTTTTTAGATGTTCATAACACTCTTGTGCTGCATGCCTCCAAGGTTTCCTAATATTTGATAAGAATGCTAAAAAATTGTTCTCCTGCACCATAAGCACCCAGGAGGACATTCAGCATGGGCTGCTACAGGAGCTACTGCGCACAGCTAAAAAACAAGAGTTACACATGGAGCAGCCCAAACCACAGAGGGGACCTGATAGCAAGAAACACACACTAGAGGAGGCAACACCAATCCTGCAGCTCTCCTGGGGCAGAACCAGAATAAGACCTGGGTACAAGCACTTTACCAGAAGAAGCCCACCCCAGAGCAGAGGCAGTGTTTTGGGCAGGCTGCAGGGAAGCACTACTGGAAGGGCTAGCACTTGCTAAAGCAAAAGCCAAGGAGAAACACAGCAGCTGGGCCAGAAGCCACCATCCCTCCTGAGGGACAGGTCAGACCAAGCACAAGGAGATCAGGGTAAATTTCTCACCACAGCCTCCACAATCCTCTAGCAGCAAGACCCCAAAGCCACTCACTGGCAGCTGCAGCCTTCCTGGCTGGGTCAGGCACATCTCCATAGACCTCACACCATCCAAGGCCTGATGTGTCCACGCAGGGTTCAGTTAATTCCTTTTTACATTGCTTTCTTCTATTGCAGACGATTTCTCGTGAGCACCTTCAAGTCTTAAATTCCCCCACTGGTGTATTTGCCAGCAGAAGTGCCATCTGCAGCTACCCTAAGGCAGCAAAACCCACTACTAAAAGCCATCCACCACCTCTCCTTTCCCCCACAGGGCAGGTGCCCTAAATACAACAAGCAGCAGGTACTACCAAGAGAGACTGATTGCACAAACCAGCCCCACTTTACCTAATAAGCCTTATGCTCTTAATAAGTTGCAATCCCTACCAGCTTTTGATATTTTGGTTTAGGCAGGTGCTACTCAGCCCAAAGCAAAGGGAAAACACAATGGTGCCGCAGCAGCAGTTGGGAGGATCCTGACTAGCCAGAAAAATTTCCCTTTGTTTAGGGCAGGAGAAAGCTGCTGCAGCTTTTTTTTTTTTTTGGGGGGGGGGAGGGAGGGGCAGAGTTTTTCTTGCTTTCATATAGTTCGTACACCTTTGTGCCAAGTCAGTGCTGTTGTTCTTGATGTGGTCAGCCCAGAGGCATGTCAGCAAAATGGTGATGCTGCCATACTCTCCCACACAGGCTAATCAAGGGAAAAAAAGCCCATTTCCAGACTATGCTTCCTCTGTAGCCCATCTTCACTTTCAGCTTGCCATGAGGATCCAGCTGAAAAAATCTAGCCTCAACACCAGAACAAAGAAAAAGCATGTTTCTAAATGAACCTCTGAGGTGCCAACTGGTCAGGTCATCTACATAGCCAACATGTGCTTCTCCAAATGGTACTTTTCATATCTTACCTTCAGGCTCATCCCTGAAAGGATAGACATGAGGTACAACCATAACACCACTACAGCCTAGCCTCAACTGATGAGTACAGTTCAGCCAGATTAGCAGCGGGCATCACTTCATCTACCTAGTTTTACATTGCCAAGTGCAGTAGTAACGCTGGGACCTCAAAGGCATCAGATCAGACTCTGGTTATACCAGGTGTATGCTGGTGCGTCTGCACTGACTTCAGGTGGAATTACTCCACCCTTTATATTGTATTGTCACAGAGGAGACAGGAATCAAAGCCACTGATGCCACCCTTTTACAGTGTCATACTTATTAAGGTTGACACTAAATAGGGCATTCTGCCCTATTGACTTCAGGAACTGGTTTTGCTGAGGTTATCCAGCTCTAGCTGTAGGAAAACCATCATTCTCCCTTTTGTCTCTTTTTTAGGTAAATAGTCAAACTTTACTATGGTCACCCTTAAATGTTCAGCATGAAGGATTTCCACGGACCTCATTGTAGGCAGGCACAGGAACCACATCCCCCTCCAAAACTCAGCAGCTTTTGTCAGGAGCGGCTAGGGATCGTCCATCTGTCATTAAAGTGTTAATTCGATTCATTAACATAGAAACTATTCACCATTTCCCACTTTGGAGGAGATGGGCTGTGCCATCCTTTTAATAGAACTCTGCTGGAAATCAAACACAATTTTTATTCAGGGGAATGATTACTATGTCTTGTTTAATTCTTGCCTAACAAATGTCAGCACTAATGTATTACAGATTATTCAGTCAATTTGATGGTTCCAGGTGAAAGAAAGGAACACAAATCTCTTCTTTTAGTGTAAAAAGGGTCAGCTGGATGACTTCCACTGCAGGAGCCGAGATGAGGCTTGACATGAATCAATCAAGCAGGCTCAATTTTACAGTTATAGTGCCTAATGCCTAAACATGAGCGTATGGGTGGAAATTAGCACCCGATTATGAGCATACATGATCTTCCCTTGGAAGACAATAATATTGGCATTAAGCTTCTCAAGAGGGAAGATGCTGCTGGTTTTTAATATGTCTTAAATTATGTCAGGAAAAACACTGGAACATCACACAAAAGCCACAGTCAGTGTATATTGCTATCTCATAGAGCTGGAGATCTTTACAACAATATTGACACAGGAGCAGGCAAGCAAATGTCAGCCAATATAACATATGAAATACTTAACGTAACCAATTTTCAGCTGTCAATCAGCAGGGAATAATGACTGATGCAAGGAATCAATACACCACAATTGAATTCCAGCTCACAAACTTGTTTCGTTCTGCGCTATAAAAGACTGTCAAATGTCACACCCCAAGAGATGCAACAGGATTCCAAAGATTTATTTATTTCAAGCTCTGAAGTCTATTAGCAATAGTGCTCCTTGTGCTATTGGAAAAAGAGCTTTGATGACATTAAATTTTCAGAAATGACAACTCATTGCATTGGGAGCCAATTAATTATACTATTTTATATCATATTTCAGCAATCCCCCACCATTTTACTAATAACTAATTACACATAATTATATTTAAACAAATTATTGTGACTTTAAAGCTGCAAATATTTGATTGCATTATACAGTGTATTAACTGAATTTTTTTAAACAAGTTGTTTTGTACTTTTGATAAAAATAATATCAAAAGAAAGCTCACTCTATCCTTGGCTCCATTTCATTCAGGTAGTTTAAATGTTTAAATTAGAAGATACTCCCCTCTCAGTTGAATGAATAAGATTTACCATAGAAGTGTAGAGAGCTGTGTATTACCTGTATATTATCCTACACTGTTTTTTTCTTTTTTATTTAATAAAGATAATAAGGAAAAGAATACTAATTTTCATACTCCACAATACTGTAGTCTGATGAAAGGCAACAGAGATATCAAAAGGAATGAATGAGAGGATGCAAAGGTGAGGCCCACAAGAGTCATAATATCCAAAGAGTATATACTGTCTGTATAAAAACATGTGGAACATACCCATCATTTAAAGAGAAAAATGAAATCCATAGGAGGCTGATTGTAAAGTATATGAAACATAAATATATACTTGTTTGATAACATAATCTTGTTTTGGTAATAGATGACCCATTCACTGCTTCATTCCTGACTTCTACCTATTGTACCTTTCCATTTTTTCCTTCCTGAAATCCTTCCTTATAAAAGGAAAATGGGATGGCAGTAGCCCCTTCCTGTCTGGTTAGCTCCATTGAAGCTGGTGAGGCTCTGTGCAAGACTGGGTACCCTTCTGCATTTGGACAGTGGAATGTGGCCCACAGTAATTATAAGACTACTAAAATTAGCATATTTTCTTTACCTGAGGCTAAGAGTTAATTAAAATCTGACAGTACAATGTATACAGAAGATAAACACTACTGTATTTTCTTTCCAATACATGGATATATAGTAATTCATTTAAGACAGAGAAGCTCATGCTGTTGAATGTGCTTATTAAAAACAGCAAGGAAGGTCAGGGGCAGTGCTTGCTGTATCCTTCATTTGTTCTTCACTGAAAATGATATAACTGAACTGCAAAAGTTGAGATTGAAAAGCCGCTAGCGTGTTGTCTAATTTCAGCCACAGAAGCTGCTGTGCACTCCATGACTTTATGAGGGAATAAGATTACAGGTCACAAGAGCTTCTTTATTTCCCACCTGTAGCTTCTAACAACATTTTATTAAGGATTTTCCCATCTTCTCTCTCTGACCTACAGGGGACAAAATTCTAACAGCTGTTACAGGACCCATACTGAAGCAGCATTAACACAGATTAGCAGTTCTGGAAAGTAGTATCATTTTATCGGGATTGTATTTATGACTGCTAACTAATATTTTTACAGCGCTTGTAAGATAAACACAGCATATCATTATGTAAACAGGAAAAAAGCATTTAATACAGTTAAACACTTAATGCATCATGCTTGTTTTGTCTAAAATCACACTAAGCTGCTGTTTGAAGGTTTAGTACTCATTTACAAAACAAACACTTGAGTAACCCATGTGCTCATATATATATTGCTGTTGTCTGTATTGCTTATGGAGGTTATCGATTTCTTATTAAGTAGAGAGTCTATGTGTACTAATACACCCAAGCAGGTGTAGAACTTCTGCCAAACGTTGTCACATTAATATATGTCCAGTGCTCAGCCTTTCCTTTACCATTTCAGTCCAGTTTTGTTTTCATGAGGTCTGCAAGTTTAGGACCTTGCTAGTTTGCAGAAACAATAATCTGTGTTATTGTGGTTGCTTGTTATGCAAGATTTTTTTATTCACACAGGTGCAACAGAGGAAGAGAGAAAGAGGAAGAAAGAGGGAGAAGGAAGAGGAAAAGGGGGGGAAGGGACAAAAGAGAATAGCTGTACTATGATGTTATAAATTTCTAAAATGATTCTCCACAAATTATCCAAAAGGAGTCTATTTTTCTATCTTCCTGTCTTCCAGGAAGCACAAAGTAGACATCAAGTATATCTACAAAGAAGCTTTTCAGCAACTATGTGCATTCATGGTGGAAAACCCAAGCAGCTTTCTAAAAGTTTATATTAGTCATCTTGAAAGCTGGGATAGATTATTTTTTTGACATCATCCTTCTAAGTACAGCTGCTAGGGTAATCAAGTTGTATTATTATTGCACTAGAGAGTTAGGAAACTGAAAACAAGGACATACAGAGTAATATCAGAAGCAAGACTGAGGTGCTACATATGTTTTGCAACATTCAAATGGCCTGTTTTACCCTCCCCAGAGACCCATTTTAGCTGATAGGAAAATAAAATGTTGTTAGTTTTCACATTATTGAGAGTGATACAGGACTGGGAGGGAAAGTAGATGTGTGCAAACAGGGTTGCAAGGCTGCACACAGTTTGGTGAGAATTTTTAGGATGCCACAATAATCACAGCTGAGTTCATAATTTCAGATCTTATTTGGGTACCTGAGTAGGACAGACAGGTTTCAAAAAAATTGACACCTACCATAATGAGACATTTGCAAATCCACCCATAAATAAACACCATATGATAGGAGTTGCTCAGTACTTAGGAAAATCTGGCTGTGTGTGTAATTGTGCTGAGTCTTTCAGTAGTCTGAGGGATACGGACAGATATGACCAATGTCAAAACCACCATACAATAAAACAATTACACATTACTTTAAAATGTGTGATAAGAAGTGATTTGCCCTTAGACACCAGTTCAGCTCACTGCTCTCCAAACAGCCCCAGAGCAGAGATGCCAAACTTTTGAAAGATGTTTCTCAACAAGAGCATCTGGATGCTGGCAGTCATTGCAGCCAGTTGTGCTCACCTCCTTTGGATGGGCTTCCCCACATCTGTCAGTCATCAGACTACTACTGATAGACTGTCTGGGCTTGGATGCACCTTTTACTTACAGTTGCTCAGCCCATCACCTGTATTTTTGATCTCTAATCCCCTTGAAAGTAAATTCAGGACTAAATTCTTGATTACAGGACATTGGCAGAAGCAGAAAGAGCTGTATTTTGTTTTCCGAATACTCATCTTGGCTTCCAAATTCACATCATTATTTTGAACCTTTTATCAGTTTAAATAAAGGCCCCCAATCTCTGCTGTGGAGTGAAAATAGGACTCCTTTGACATGACTGCTGGGAACCTTTCCAGCATTTTCCTCTAGATCTTTCTGGAAGCACCGTAGAAATGACTACAGCGTTTTTCTGTCTGTCAGTGACAGGGGTCGGTTGGCATCAATAGAAAACAGCAGAAATGTCCTTCCCCCAGCACGAGGTGGGAAGAGGGCAATAGCACAGGCATCATCAGGGAGGAGGAGGCAGCGCCTCATCCTGCTTTAAGGAGAACTGACAAATGGTGAACCAGCATGGTTTGTCCTCAAATCCTGTCTTATGAACCCCGACTCGGGCTATGAGTGCTGTAGGAAGCTCAGACTGGCTCAGGTCAAGCTCCTGAAGTTTGAGGTATAGAATCATAGAATCGTTTAGGTTGGAAAAGACCTTTAAGATCATCCAGTCCAACCATTAACATACACTACCAAGTCCACCCTAAACCAATCAAGGGTAGACTAGACTAAACCATGTCCCAAAGTGCCACATCTACCCATTTTTTGAACGCTTCCAGGGATGGTGACTCCACCACCTCTCTGGGCAGCCTGTTCCAATGCTTGATTACCCTTTCCGTGAAGAAGTTTTTCCTAATATCCAATCTAAACCTCCCCTGGCGCAGCTTGAGCCCATTTCCTCTTGTCCTATCGCTAGCTACTTGGGAGAAGAGACCAACACCCACCTCACTACAACCTCCTTTCAGGTAGTTGTAGAGCGCGATAAGGTCTCCCCTCAGCCTCCTCTTCTCCAGACTAAACAACCCCAGTTCCCTCATCCACTCCTCATAAGACCTGTGCTCCAGACCCTTCACCAGCTTCATTGCCCTTCTCTGGACACACTCCAGCACTTCAATGTCTTATGTATCAGAGCCTGGCTGCAGCCTCTGACCCTCTGGGCAAATGCCAGCATGGGTCTCCCAGGCTGCCTGAGGTTTGTTTTCAGCACTTGCTTTCTAGGGTTTTGTCACTGCTGTTGTTGCTGCTGCTATTGTAATATTTTGGTGGGATGCAACATATTCCCTTTGCTGCTAAAGCTGGTCCTGTTGCTGTAGGTGTGATTTATGGGTATTACAGAAATGCACAGTAACAGAATACTGTCCTGAAAATTCAGATCTAATGTACCTTCTGATATTTTTGATGAGATGAAATTGTACCCAGTCTACCAGAAAACCTTGCCATCAGGTCCCTTCTTGCTTGGAAGTCATTAAAACACTTCAAATTTGTTGAAGTAGAAGTCTCTTGCAAAACATAGGCAAACTGCTCATGCTGCTATATAACGATCTTCTGTAACATCTGATTTTGCGTTAAGAAGCTGTTTTGACTAAGCAAAGTAACATAATACAAGCCAAGGTGTCTGTCTATAATTTTATGTTTTAATAAATTTGATTGATTTTGTGGGCTAATTCAAACTCATTACTATTTATTTCATAAGTCATTAAGTATTGCTAGCTGTATGTGCAGAGTGGAGAGGATAGGAGAAGTGCAAGAAATAAGAACAGGACTTCAGCTTCTTAACCATATTTAGTTAAAAAGAAACTTGGTTTATATATCTCTAATTAAAAAAAAATATATATCTAAGGCTAGAAATTAAGACTGCTATACTATGTTCTCATGCTAAAAATTCCCCGAGACCATAACAGCAGCAAGGTATGTGAGGTCAGCCCATTAGCACAGGTACTTATTTTTGTAAACTAGTAATTATTTCTGTGGGTTTGGGTCAAAGTTTGAAGATTACCTTGGGCCTAATTTAATGCCTTTTACACAAAGATATCTCCCAATGAAGTCATCGTATAAACAGCATGGGATTAAGCCAATACACTGTCCTGTAACTAGTCAGCAGTTCTTCTATGTATTTTTTCAGTATAGATATATTTTTGAAAGTACACACTTGAAAAAAAACAGGGATTCACAGGCTGGTGTGTGCAAATTAAGAACTTTTTTTTCTGAGAACTGCTGAAGGGCTTGCTTCTGTGGTTTTCACTTTTTTCTTTTTGCTTGGTGTCAGAGGCTTCTATAGCACTATCCTTTAATTGAAAGAAAACTGTAACAGTAGTAAAAAATAAAAATTCCCTGCAGAAAGGTCTGTTTTTGTAGCTTTGAATAATAAAAGACACACAGTAGTAGTTCCAGAGGAACTACCAAAGAATTGCACCATCAATGGCAAATAAAGATCACTCAGTGGCAAAATATAATGATATTCAAAAAGTCAAATAGTGCAGCCAATCCTTTCACCAGAGCTTCAGACATTATAGTCATAAATAATTTGTAAGCCTGGTCATTCATTTTAAGCATTCAGAAGATAATCCCAATGGTCTTCCTATTGTATATTTTGCTTTAGCACTTTTGGTATAGGGTTTTATATCCTTAAAGGATCACCAGCTGTTAAAAGGCCCAGCTATTTTATAATGTGTAATACCCAGTAAAACCATCTTAACCTATAACACTGTGTGGAAACCATTACATTCTTCTGGATGACAGTAGTTCCTAATATAGGTGGATAGCAAATAATCATCTCTTCTACAGGAATTGAATTAACCAGGGGGAAATTCTCCGAGCTACAGTCCTTTTTGTGGAATGTTTTTTTGCATGATGTGAAGATACACACGGTACTTCTAAACATGCTTATCCTTTAATTATAAAAATAGAAAACAATTACTTTAACTCCCATAGAGCAAGAGTTATCCAAATAATTACACAACATATTATACTGTGTGCAAACCCATTATACACAGTTATGTTTGTACCCATAACAAAAAGATAACAACATGATTCTCCTACCTTGGTTTAACAACTTACAGACTTACGTTGTAAGTTAGTTCCTGGCTTCATTCATGATCTTAGGCTACCTGTGAAAATTGCCTGAAGAGTTAAAGTGAAACATTAGCATTTTCCAATGGCTTAGAAGATGCATATGCAACTTTAAAAATCATAGTTTATGCTCTCCCCACTTAACTTCTCCCAGCGTGTATGCTGATAACCCTCTTTTGTAATACTGGTGGGTACAATAATGCATCCAGATTTATTCTATGGGATCCAATCACTAAAGTTGGGGAAAGAAGAATGATTGACCATCTACTCAGTGCTGGGAGACAGGATCTCTGGACTAAAGGAACTAGAAACAGAGCAAAATTTTTCCTTGCCAGACCTGCCTATTCTCAACTATCCCTCCCAGCCCTCTTTCAGCCAGCCCAAGCCAGTGGAGACCATTTGTCTTTCATTGCCCTGTTTAGTGACTGAGAAAACAGAGCCAATACAAAGGCAGCAGTAGCTTATTGCTGGCTTATTCCATCTTATGGTGGGAATAATTTATATGTTGGCTGAGCAGAAGGTTTCTGCAAAGTGTAAAGCTCCACGTACATAAAACCTGACCTGTGGGCATAAACCACTTAAGTTTCCCAAGTCATCCTCCAGCGATAAAGAGTAAGTAAATAAGGCATTTGCTGTTCTCTCCGGCAGCATCATTTTTAGAACAGCACATGCCCTCTTTTCATGAAGCCAAAAACACATGCACGTACTCTATTTTATGGACCAAATAAATAGCAAAGCAGATTCCTTTAAACAGTACCAAGAGTTAAAGATCACTTTCTGTTTTATCAGAGTAAAATACTGAACTTACCTAAGCAGACAATCTCTAACGCTATGGAGATTCAGCGCTTAATTGACACAACGAAGTAAGTATGTTCGCACGCTGCTTGGTTTCAGATATGACACTACATCCAGGACACTGTCAGGATCACAGCAGAGAGCCTTTTCAGAGTAGAACAGACATGTCTCTTGCCTGTGAAAGAAAACCTGAGAAAAAATAATAAATAATATTGAATCCTGAGTGTGTTTCACTAGGAATAATTACTACCGTCCTGCTCATCCCTAAGTCTTGTCTTACTATTGATAGGGGAAAAAACCACATGAGAATGATGAAGCTCCATTTTTGTTTTGTTTTGTTTTGTCAATAGGCAGGGAAAAAAACCCTGAAAGGTTAAAGGTTAAGAAATTACACTGTATGTGATTCAGATGAAGAGAGAGTGTGTTTTCAAGGTCTGGTTAAACCAGCACCCTGAAAAACTGGTTCTGATGATCCCGTTGTTGAGATTGCACATCTAGTGAAAAACCAAAGACTTATTGCTGCTCTCCAGCTATCATCATCCTCTTCTCCCTCTCTTCCCATACTAGCTTCACTCTTCACTGGCAGAGACACACCATTAGCTGAAAGAGAGCATCAGAGGAGGTTGACCAATTCTCATATATATAAAAAGCTTCTTTTCCTCAGTCTGGTTCTCATCTATCAAATGGTCATTTTTATGTAATGGCCCTGGCACTGAGTCATGGACATCCAGGCTGCGTAATGAGGCCATGACTTTTATGGTATTAGGCTTTTTAATTAAATATATATTTCCAGCTTTTACCCTTCTTAAAATAAATACATGAAATTGGGGAGAAAAAAAATAAATCGCTTTTTGTCTTCTTAACTTGCTTTTGTAAATATACAGGGCGTGCAACCAGGGACTTTCAGGTAAGCTTTCAAGCCATTGCCTAAAGTTTTCAGATGTGACTCATTTACAGGTGTATTCTGTTCATTGTACCTTTTCTTATTGTTCTGATTCTTTTTAAATATGTTTATACTAAATAGAAACTGCTCTTTAGTACTTGTTAAAACCAGTCCGCATCTCCTGAAAAAGAAATCACAATTTTCACAGCGTTCCATAACGAGTCATGCAAAGATAATATAATATGCAAATAGTTTTCTGATAACTGGCATTGATCATGTATTTATTTATCCAATTTAAGAACAGAATAGGTTTTCATTCCTTAATTTTAAAATTCTTCTCCTCAAAGCTATGAAAAATACTTTTCTTGGATCAGATAGTGTATTTGCTTTCAGATTATTATTTAGAGTCTAAGCCTCAAAACCATGACAAATTTCTCTCATCTAATAAAGGTCTCTTACATTTTTGTTCATACACTGTGCATTGACTCATAACCACTAAGTAAACTTTTTTTCCCCCCTTCCCTTTTTGGCTCAAGATTTTCTGGACAATTTTGCCTTTCCATTTTTATTGCATTTCCATGGCATGCTTAACATTCAACGGTAGGGCTTCTGCAGCTAATCTTTTTTTAAGGACTGTCTACTTGGCCCTTTAAAAATAGGTACGGACCTGACACCTACTCTGGCACACCAGCTCTCTGATAACCTACTTCCAGTTTACCACAACCCCTACAGCAGAAGCTGTGGCTGTGTCTCCCAGTCACTCACATATTGTATTAATACGTAAGAATACCTACTTTTCCCTACACCCCATTTAAAGCTGAGAAGCCTTTTTAACAGTAGCAAAGCTGTCTGCAAATCATTGCTTAAAAGGCTTTTTCAGGTGTAAAATAAACGTGTCTCACCAGCAATTCACAGTCCTCAAGCATCTCACTGCGGCACCATGGTAGGACCATGCCTGCTGGTGCCTAGCAGCAAGCACTCCTGGGAGGCAGGAAGGACCACCATAAGCCACGTGGTTATTATTAGGGGAAAGAAAAAATACCACAATCTGGTTTGGCAAAGCTTCTTGAAAGGCACAATGATTTGATTTTAAAGCACTTATTGAGATTTAAACTTTGATAGTATTCAGAGTTGCATACAACGTATCGGTATTTTATAAGTATGTTAACATTTTTATATGTGCGAACATTTATACTAAGAGACAGAGAAATACACAGGATAACTGTAACAGAACAGACACTAGCATGTGTTAGCATGTGTGGTACCCTGGCTTTGCACCTGTGAGTTTTGAAGTTTATTCACATAAAAGTAAATCAAGCTTTTCTAGATCGGTTCTTGCTATTGCAGGAAAAAAAAAAAAAAGGGACAAAGGACCAATACACAATGTTCATGTGCAAAGCATGCTAGATGAGGAAAATAAAGCTTCGTACTCTTTATAGTCTATGTATCAAACATTTACCTTAGCTATCCAGTGCAAAAACATGGCAATTTGCACTAATTAAATGCAAAGAGGGCTCATAACAAAGAGTACACAAAAATATAAAGAGCAAATCTTTTGTCTTCCACAGAATAATTACTGGCTTTCCCCTAAATGTGTGTTTGTAGCTGTCTAGGATTAAAAAAAAATACATGGGTAACAATGGGCAAAAGAGCAGTACGTTCCCTGTGGAAAAGGATGGGTAATACATTGTAAAACTAATGGCAGTCGCTGTTATCTGAAACAGTCACTTCACAGGTTTTTTTTTCTTCATCTCTGTTGGAATGATATAGCATTTACCTACACCAGGAGCACTCCTGCCCCACTGTTTCCAGAAATAGCTACCTCAATAAGACATTTCTGTTTTAACCCATTTTCTTTCTCCAGCTGTTTCCCCAAGGCTAAGGAGATAATATCATCAGCCAATATGTCATGACTGGTTTTTAATTCGCACAGAGGTACAGGCAGGTAACGGGCAGTCTGCCAGTAGGGCTGTACATCCAATCCCATCAGAATAGAAAGTGTGAAAACACTTGTATTTAAACAGGGAAATGCAGACCAGTGCATTGGCAGAAGACAGCCAAATTTTTGAGGGCCCACAGAGCAAGTTGTGCTTTCGAGCGAGCCCAACTCCTGGGCTGTACGCAAGGCAGAGTGGTGTGAGACCAACCCGGTCCTCCCTGGACATGGCCAGGTGTCCAGGCAGATGTACTAGTGACTATGCTGATATGTAAATGTACTTACATGTTTACACAGCACCCTGGCTGAATTTCAGATGTTTTGATTCAAGAATTGTGGCATGTGGAAGATAGTCCGGCTGAACCGTGTCTATACATCCTGTTTATGCCACAGAGGAGGTATCTGTGGTTGGAAGTTTGAGTTTGGTTCAAAATCTATAATTTTGCTATGCCAAAGCAATGTGTTGGAATAGCAAATCACATTCAGATAGTATTAGAAGGCATATATTTCAATATACATATTTATAAAATATTTTGTATTTCTTTTCATTTAAAGCCTCAAGTCTGGAAGCTTTCTACCTTTAAAAGCACTTTTTCTCATTCTCCTCTGTAACGACCTTCATTGGTGTATTCCCATTAAGAAAGTGAATGCTTCAGTAGTAATTTCCTTGTAATTTCTGATTGTAAGGTTAAATTAATACTTTAAAACCTTAAGTTCTAAGCTTTTGTCCTTCCCAAACACCAAAACTTGAGCTATAATTGCAGATTAAATATGAAGAAATGATTAGCTGATCACAGAAAATGAAACAAAATCCACTAGCTAACTTGAAAAAAAATTTTCACAATGCTCATTCCCTTCACCAGGCATCTTATTTTTATTTTTAAGTTTATTTTGAAGGAGAAAATAGATACTATGCTGTCTTCAGAGTAAGTAATTTCCACTGTAGCTGCAAATTGCTAACTCTAAGTATTTTCATTTTACTTTGTCTGGAGCATGCTTTTACAGGAATATACTACAAGTCTTTATGCAAATACTAAACCTCAGCAGCTGACGCCTGATTTAGTGCTTAGAAGCACAGAGGACAAGAAGGACCAAGACCTAGGTAACTCAAGCCATCCCCTGGAAGACTGGTACAGGAACATACATTGTTTTCTTCTTTGAGATACAGAAAAATATGCATTTTGCATAGAATGCAGTTGTCTCATGGAAAGCCTTGCTAATTGGCCTTTATGTAGATGAAGCTCATGGAGGAAACCACCCCCAGCCCGTGGCAGCCAGCTCAGTGCCTTTCCTACCACTTGTACTTCCATGGGGTCTCTGCTGGGTGCCCTTTGGCTCCTTCCCATCCTCATCGCCCTGGGAGCAGGATCAGGTGCCATCACGTTCAGTGATGAATAAAACCCCTAAGATGAACTTAGCCAATTATGTCCCAGCAAAGAGATTATGGCTCCATTAAATCAGAAGTTATGTGCCAAAATTCTCAAACAGGAGAAAAAGAAAAGAAAAAAGGTGGTTGAACCTTCAAAATAGTACTTGGTATCACATATAAGTTAAGTGTCTCTTCAGACCCATTTTAGGGACTTGTCGAGGATCTGGCCTCTAGCACAAATTCTATGGGGAATATTCCCAGCATGAAGCTAAGAAGTGTTAAAAATTACAGGTCATGAAAGACTTGTAATTAATTAACTTTTGCCAGTAGTTTTTAGTTTTCCTCTTTTAAAATATTTTGTGTCGGAATTTCATAGGACCCAGAGCACATTTTTTTCTTCTGTGTCTCACTTTTTGGAAAGCATTCCCCTCCTTCCTTTTGCCATCATATTGTGTTATTTCTGACCTCTTGCTCATCTTTTATTACTCTCCGGTTCCTAGCCCTATTATTCAAGCTGATATTGCAGCTGTGATTTCTATTTTTTCTTTGCCCTTTTTGGCTTTGCCAGGCATTTCATTAGCAGACTCATGGGGAGCATTTATACTGTCTCTCTGCCATGACAGAGTTCAGCGGGATTTACTAAAACTGATTCCTTGGCTATATCTGCTTCCAGTTACGATTAGAAACCTCTTTCCACTGAAGCGCATCGAGGAGATCAAATTCAGATCTGGTGAAAGCACGCACAAGCACAGGGAGGCACAGAAACCGTCAGCAGAGGTGCAGCTTCTTAGACGACATCTTGACTTGGACAACAGCACATCAGTAAAAATCTCCCCCAAATAACTACATTTTAAGTCCAAACACCATTCCTGAAAGTCATCCTGCAGGAGCAAACTCATGTCTGCTATAGAATAACTTGCGGTCTCAGAGCTCAGATACTGCGATCCACCAGCGGAGTGCCACAAACAGCTGAAATAACTCACAGATGGGTTTTTATTTAGAGCTTTTCAGATCAATATATTTATTTTTCCAAAGGAAATCTAAACACAGAGACTTTTCTTTGCTGCAGAAAGGCATGGTAGCTAAGATATTGGTGCATTCATCCCTTTTTTTGCCTTGTGCCACATAAGTTCCTAGTTCAGTTCCCCCCTCCTGCAGCTCCCACGTACCTTCATAACTTTCCTTCTGCCTTTTTTTTTTCTTCTCCCCCAGCCCCTTTGTTGCCTTTTAAGCTTACTGAAAATAATGAACTCCTGTGGCCTTCAACCTTTCTAATGTCTTTGCTTATTTCTGTAAGCTAGTTTTGGCTGTTAGGTTATGTTATAATGTTCCAGCACAGATATTCTTTTTGTGATGACAGTAAATAAGATACACACAGACTTTTCTGTTTATTTTTTCAGCTGTTCATTTATAGTAAATTTTAATAAAAACTGTGAAACAATTTTGTTCCGTGGGGGAGGCTTGACACAAAAGTAGAACAATAATGTGCCAAAAATGCGTTGTTATGATCTTTCAGATGGGTACTGTCACTAGGAGGGGTCTGCACTTCAGTCAGTAAGAACATGATAAAGTATGAACAGTACAGCTGCAAACTCCCTTTGGATAATGCTGCAAAACATATGGAAAACGTTTCCTGACTTATGAAAAATAATATTGGGGCAGAATATAGTAAAGGGACTGGGTCAAAAGGGTGCATAAAGCGTTAGCGCAAACCTTAAGTGCAATCTTGTAGTCATAAATTCCCTGCTAATGAAATGTATATATAATTCTTACAGCCTCTCCGTGTTTGAAAAATCTATAGTGTTAATAAATTGACATAGTTAGAAATCTATACGGGACCTTATTTATTCATTATTTATTTTAAGAGATGGCCCTGAATCTAAACATTCCCTTGGGGAAAGTTTGGATTCTGATTTAGGTTCAAATCCGTACTTTTCTGGCCAGAACGCATTCCTAACTCTGCTTGGTTTGCACGCCCGTGCACTGCCTTGTTTAATCTGTCTTGCACAAAGCTGGACGTTGAGCTGGCAGTCCCACAAGTCCCCCTCGGGGCTGCCAGCTGGGCCCCTTCTCCCTGTGAAGCAGGGGCTGGAGCCATGGCATCCATGGCTGGAGCTGCTCGCGTGCCCAGGAGAGGTCCCAGCCTTCCCCACCTGCCTTTGAAAAGGTTTTGCTCCTCCGGGGCAGCACTGGGGAGGCCTAAGGGGGTCCCCTCACGTGTGCGGTGCCTTGTGCCCTCTCTCCCTCTGCCAGGAGAAGCTCGGATCGGTGGAAAACCCTCCCTCCCCCTCCGGCTCGGACGGGATTTGGCAGGAGGTCAGCTCCCCCCACCCCAGCCTCTACTGGCTCCATACGACAGAGGGGTCTGGGCTTTTCATCCTCTCCAAAAGGTCAAGTGGAACCAAAACAAAAAATGGATAAAGCCAACCTCGCTGATATGGAGGAGCACAAAAGTGCCTGGGCTAGAGGGGACGACTCCCAGATAAAAAATGAAAACAAAAGTCACTAGCAGGAGTTAAGCAGCAGGAGCCTGACCCCACGCTTGATAAGCCCAGCTGATTTAACAAATCTTCTGGCCGGTTGCAGCAGTCCCCACCTGCGTTACTGCTGGCAGGATCCGGCCCCACGACACTTGCCAGCAAAATGGGCAGCAAACAAATCACCATGAGGCACGGCGTGAAATACCTCTGAAGTCAAAAAAACTCATTTCAGGTCTCAGAAGGACTAAACCTTTTTAATGATTATGATTGAGTATCTCTTACTTGGGGTAAGAGCCACGAGGTGCGGGATGTAAGTGCTTCTCTGTACTCTAAATTGACTCTGTCACCTTTCTGTGTTTTTTACTTGTTTTATAATCGCTCACTTGATCCTACCAAAAATAAACTAGCACGATCAATGAAATAGGTAGACTGTGGGAGCAATGAATATCCACATGATTAAGGGTTTTCAGGCTTAGGTCCTAAATAACCATAATTGCCACTCTATTACCTGCAGAGTTAGAGAACAGAGAAAGGTGAAGAAAGAAGTTGTTACTGTGAATTTATGATAAAAAGCCTGTCCTCACACAGGAGCAACTATACTCACTCTTTCAGATAGCAACAATTAAATACCAATAATTGAATTAAAGCAATAAATTGTTGTAGGGTAAAGAGTAGAAACAAAGCATACTCTTCATACTGAATTTCCACAGCATGAAGATTCATCAAAAAGATCAATTTTTGCCCAGAGACCCTGGTCTCTGGTACAAATGCTGGAGCAGGAGGGACCCCTCCAAACAGACAACTAAAACATCCAGTATTAGACTTCTGCTCTGGATCATCCGCTGTGAACAGCAGAGATATACCAGGAAGAATATGCTACCCAGCCTAAATTTTTGTCTTACACCTGTTGCGGGATGCTGTTAGGGTCCTCGTCTGCAGTTGCACAGGGAAGAGATGATGTGGGATAGTGCATTACATAGCTGATGTGCAGTCGAAAAATAGTCAGTGTCAGAGAGGCCACTTTAAGTTGCTTACACCTTCCTGCTGTTACTGATTGGCACGTTCTTCCTAGCCTTACTCCCATTTATCAAATTTATCATAACTGCCCTGTGAGAGAGGGGAAAAGAGGTGTGGTAAAGGAAGAAAGGAAGATTGGCTATCACCCTCTCAGTCACTTTTTTCAGGGTGATGAGTGGCAAAAGAAAACAAAATGCATTTTCTCTTAAAGGAAAAAAGACTATTTTGCCCTTTTCATAATTCAGTGTGTTAGAAACATTCCTTCTTTACAGCTTCATTAACATACATATGGCCCTTTATGAAGAATATTTTTTTCTGAAACTGAAAAAATGAAGCAATGGTAGGTTTTAAGATAAATTATTAGCAGAATTAACCAAAGCTCCAGGAAGGCTTATAGCAAGAGGATGATGAAATGAAATCAAGTGAGGTAATTGGCCTGAAGTAGGGTGGGAAATGCCACTCACTTTGCTCATTTAGTTGCCTATTAAACTGATTGGCTGCGTTGTCTTTTTTATTAGGTGAGCTTCACATGAATTTCTGATTTCACATGCTCCAATGCAGTAACCAGAAGCACCTACCCAGCTGTGCCAGCTGTGGGGAGAGCTCAGCTGGCACAGCTCTGGGACAGAAAGTGTGACCCTGCCCAAGGCATAGGGTGCCACGGCCCCTCACCTTCCTCCAGACTGGTCACTACTCAACAGCAATTGAACGACCAGTCTGTTGAATGGTTCACAAGCCCATGACAGGAAAAGAAAGAAAGAAAGAAAAATGCTCAGAGAGTGAGATGCTAAACCAAAATTTTGTGAACAAATTCAGCCAATGTGTCAAGGACAGGCTGAGAATAATTCCTTACTGCTAACAGACGTGGAGGCAAAAAGGATAAATTCATTAACATTTTCATTAATATTGGCATGCAGCAGAGGAACACATCAGAAAACCATGTAGATTTTGCAAGTGACTACAGCCATATAAACACACCCTGTGACATACTAAGGACTATCGACCATCACAGAAGGGAAGGGTCCCTCAAGTACTAGCTGGTGAAGAAATGAAGCAGTGTGTGTGCATGGAATATGGTCACTCTTATTCACCTAGCAGCTGTTTGCCTGTTTTCAACACTGACGGCACACGTGTTGGATGTAATGACAGCCTGCTTGGTGATACCTGTGCTCCAGAATATTTGGAGAAGGACCAGCTGCTCGCTACATCACCAAAGTCCTTCGGAGTCAGCTCACTTCTGTTACAAATCTGACTCTCTCCGGAAGTTATTTGATCTGATTCGCGCACAGGTGCAAGGAGGCCACGATGACAATTGTTTAGCCATTAGTAGGAAACTTTAGGAATCCTAGAAAATCTTCCAGAAGAAGCCAGGTGTGTTAAGATACTAGTAGAAAGAAGAAATTGACTTTGTGTCAGCAGAGAAACAAGTGGAGAAGATAATCTTTGTCACTTGAGGGTGGGTTTCTGAACATCTTATGTTCATAAACCAGGATGATGAAATCCTGTGCCATATTGCTATGAGAAATAAATATGGCATTGTGTCTCAATTTCAAATCTAAAAGCTCCATATCACATAGGATGCCCGGACCCTAGACTTGTCAAAATATGAGAAAAGTGAAGAGGTGGTGCATGGATACTCTCTTTGCCATCTCTGTTGGACCACACTAAAATCTGAACACAACTAAAAAGCCAATGTAAGAGCAGCTTCTATTCACTAACCGGTTTCTACATTCTACTGTCCAGACTTGCGAAAACCAGGAATATATAAAGCAGTAGGCATGCGGCTATGTTGGCACGTTCTGTGCAAGAACGTTGAGCCTTTGCTGGGAGAAAGGCAAGAGACAATAGTTGGGAAGCTGATTTTGCCAGACGCCTTAGGACCAGAGCACTGATAACCATAAGAAGGAAATTTCAGCAACAGAGCTGCAGGCAAAGCATTGTCCACATGATGTCTCCTGAAAAGCCGAGGTACTCCCTGCAGTCTAGGGCTAGCTGGGTATAGACAAGACTCTGTGGTCTGTAACACGTTGCCTCACTTTTTTTTTTCCCTGGAGTTACTTCCAGTCATTGATTTCCCCAGATGGCGATTTCACAATTAACATGGAATATATTAATTAGGTCCTTGAGGTCTGTAGTTCAATTAAGGAAATACAGAAAACCAGAGGCAGCAGCTGCTAGAAGTCAAGCTCCTTTCTCTTAATATGAAAAGAGCAGCCTGGCTCTTACCAGGGCAGTAGTGCTGTCTCCTACAGTTACAGCACGCTCGGGGAGCACCAGAGTTCAAAAGCATTCTGCAAGGTCCTGGTGTTAGGGTGAGGATATTTGAGTCCTTGACTCCAGTCCTTATCCTTTTACAGGACCAAGGATTTCAAATGTAAGCTTCAAATAGCAATTAAAAATAGCAACTAAAAGCATTCTTTAGGTATTTCATGTTGTCCTTGTTCTTTGTCTGTTATACACCTGCCATGGAAAATGTTGGATATGAAAAGTGCAGCAAGTTTTGACAAATGATTTCTTGTTTAATTAGAGGTATGTATGGTTGACATACAATACAAGATGGAAGCCAACAGATTGCTCATGGGACATCCTCAGAGTGCATATAATGGGCCCGAGCTTGTAGCTCTTTGTTTTACATGTTCATGTCTGAGAGCTCTCAGACTAAAGATCTCAGACAAAATAGTTGAATTTCAAATATAGATGCATGTTCCTCTGTCACAAAGACACATCTGTCCTCACTGTGCTGAATCATGAGGTATTTCTTTTCTATTTCAAAAAACCAACAGCTTAGAACAAAATTCAGTTTTAAAGCTGTGTAGTAGAGGCTGGATGTATCTCCTTTTCACAGCAAAATGTTATTATAATTGAAATATAACTTATACCTGAATTTGCAGAGCAGAGTCCAGCCCCACTCTTTTTGTACATATATCGATTATACATATATACACGCACATTTGATATATATATTTATATATATAAAATGATGATTTTCTGGTCTATACACTCTTCAAAAAGCAATATGGGGAGGGATGCTGGTCTCTTAGTGCTTCTGCATTATGATCTACTGACCCTGAAAATAGGGTCAGAAGGAGGTCTCACTGCTAACTGGAAAACTAATCAATATAATTCTACCAAAGGGCTGGTACACACCAAGTAATATAGTCCCCTCCCCCTCAGCAAAAGTCTGTGCCTCATTGCAGAGAATATAAACATAATGTTTTGATACTCAGGGAAAAGAAAAAACATCAGCCAAACACAAAGGTTTATGCTTTATGAGGCTGGGGATATCACCAAGCTATATCATGGTTCTTAATTTTTAATTCTGAGCAGTTTGATTGGTTATGTTTTACAGTTTGGGCTTCATTCCTTAGTAAGAAATGTAGAATTGTGCCTTTGTTTTCTTCTACAGTTAAAAATAACAAGCAATGATGAAAAAATTATTTTCTTCCTCTGTCCCTTCTGTCTCCCCTCCCGCCCCCCAATATTACAGTTGCACAGTGAGAAAAATAAGTCTGCCTTATGCTACGCTAAGAGTCATACTCACAGTAATGGAGGGTAGCCCTGTGCAGCCTGGAGGGATGCCATCATACACCAGGGCTGCATTTGATTCTGATCAGGTACTTTTACTGAGAAAGAGAGCAAGACAAAGGGTAAAAGGTCACTGGTGACTAATTTTCTGAAAACCAGCAGCTTGTGTAAGTAATAGAACATTTATTGTATTTCTCTGTCATCCCAGCAATGAGCTAGAAAATCCATAAGAATTCCCAGCACTAGCCTTTATTAAAGTATAGCCCTGGATTAGTTTAATGTCCAATTTAAAGTCACTGCCTGCACCTACTTTACTTACTTTTCTTAAACAGAGCTATTGTCGCCCAGTTGCTTCCCAATTTAAGTTGCCAAGAATATCTTTTCCCTTAATAAAAAATAAGGTTTTGTTTATTTTATACATATATATATATATGTGTATGTTGAGGATAGAGCACCTGAGTGCTGCATTCCTACGTTAGAATTATTTTCCCCACACTGAAATATTAAAGCATAATTGGAGCAGGGCAGATACTGTAAAATGCAAGCACAGCCTTCCAAAAAGCAACAACACAGAAGTCACAAACTCCCTGTACAATGTTTGTACCCCTTCCTTTTGCTCTGTGTAAACATTCATGTGGTTTCAAAATATTATTTCTCTGAAAGGATGTTCATAGAGCTCAACTCTGTTGTGGATGAGACAGAAACTGTTAACCTGAGTTCCTCAGGTCCATACCCAAGCCACAGGTCTAAGGCTAATCAGCTTGAAAAGAATGGAAAAATGCCTCTTCTCCAATGGCAAGTGCTTGTGATCATTGCGCTCCTTGTCTGTAATGATTTGACTGGAGAACCCGAGTGGCTTGGTAGTGCTGGAGATGGCAATCAGTGTTTTCAGTCAATATACTTGACAGCTATAAACACTGTTATTGGACCTTCAGTGAGATACCTGATACACGTTAACTCCACAAAATGTAATTACTCTCTAGACTAGACTAGAACAACAAAATATAAACACTGTTTTGTGTCAAGTGAGCATTCAACTCTTCCAGAGGGTTTTATTAGGCAAATTGTCTTTTGCTGACTCAGATTTTACTACATCTATGCCTAGATGAGCTTCCTGGTGGACCACCTGAATCATACGTACCCTCCAAAGCATGCTGTCCCAGCGTGCTGTCCTAGAGTGCCTCCACGTGAATTACACCTGAGCAGATGCTGCATTGTCTGTACGGGCCACCAAAGTCCTTCATCAACAAGCCCACAGCCTTCCTGTGCCTGTAACAGTGACTGCTCTGGGAGCAATCCTGAGCTGCTTGGTAAAAGCCACTGCACTGGGGAAAGCTTCCACCATCTGAAACCCACCATGAGTCTGGAAATGCCTCTCCTCCCGCTAAGATGCCTGCGAGGCCATCTCTGCAAGCAGAGTCTCTGCACAGTGCTAAGGGTGCCAGTCTCCTCCTTGCACATCATCTTGCGCTTTTCTCTAACGATGTCCAGCGTAACTTTTCATCATGAGGGCAAGGCAGAAGGAAAGAGCTCTCAGGAGAGAGACACTCTGCCATGGTAGGTGGTCTTTCACATCAAGCATTTCCAGCCTTTTCCCTCTTCCCCTTCAGTGTTTTTCATCCTGACAGGCGTCATCAGAGTGGTCAGTGCTGGAGAAGACATGTTCCTCTTCACTACATTTGCTGTCAGATTTGATTTGCTCATGTGCTCTGGAACCTTGGAGAGAAGGGGAAGGCAAGAGTCTACCTGAGTACTACTGGCCCTCCAGGCCGTGCTCCCATTTTAGGTGTTGGCAGCTTTCTTCATTCATTGGCAAGCATTGTTTTGTGGTCTTTTCTGCTATGGAGGGGCCAGTCTACAGCAGATTTCCTGTACCTGACTGCACTTCCCACTCCTGTCTGAGTTGCCAGAGATCATGGGGCATATTCTACTGGGGGAATAAAAAAGACAAATAGAACAAAATTTTCTTCAGATAATTTAAATTCCTGGTCTAAATTCCTCATCATGCCCAGCTCCTAATTCATGCTTATGACATCACAGCCAGGAACCACAGCAGGAAGACAAGTGTTTAATATGAAAGTTCTTCTGTACGGCCAAACTTAATTAGACAGGATTCACATTTTACATTTATTACCTGTAACTAATGTACACTTTCAAATGTATCTGAAACAATATATTGTAAATTCACAGATTCTGGATTTAATGAATAATTTTTTTTCAGGAAGCAAGCCTATGAAATACTATTTAATGAAATTTTTTGTGCTCCCCCATACAAGCCAGTTACTTGGTGGATGTATGATTTAAATCAACATGGATGATACTATTAAAAATCAAATTCACAGCTCTTTAACTTCTGCTTTTTGCCATTTAGTTATTTATTGGAGAAAAATATATATGTTTAAAGCTTGCAGTTACAGCTAAAAAAAGCACAAGAGGTATAATATACAGATAGGCAGATGACTGTTTCAGTTTAGTCAATATAATGGTGACAATACTCCTGTAACTACTAGAGCAGTTTTCAAGTGAACAAAAGATGCAGAAACAGCAGAAATTTGTAAAGTTGTCCATTTTCAGAAGTGCCAATGCACAGAAACCTTTTTGATTTTCACCAGAGGAAATCCCATCAGAGAATACACAATAAAAGAGACAACATGTTCACCTAACACCAACAGAAGCCAATTGTTTGTTTGGGGCAAAACTCAGGAATACTTAACCTGCCAACATGGTGACTTCAGAAAGGAGGAAATGCCTAACAAGAAAATTTCGTTCCAGTCTGTGTCTGATTTCGTATACAGAACACACAATACAATTGCTTTGCATTTAATATTTCCAGTTCAAGAGACAGCAAAGTACAGTAGTTACTCTCCTGTCCTGCCCCTTTCAAATATCTGCTCTTCGGAGTGGGCAAGGCAGAGAACGTGTCCAGGTGCTAAAAGGAAGTAAAATTTACTAAGGCAGGAACCCCAGGAGACATTACCAGCTGGTTACAATTACCAAGGTTCAAAACCTGAGCTAAAGGAAGTAAGATGGTAGATGGAACTGAGCAGGAGGCAACAATAAACTAATATGGTTTTGAAAGGAGACAGAAAACTAAGTAGAAATGGGAGTATTCAAGTACTGGATATAATCTGGGGCATATTAAGTGGAAGAAATAAATCAAGCAATAGCTTTGAGCACATGGTATAGAGCTGTGTTTTCCTTTATAATTTGTGAAATGATAGCAATTTTTGACAGAGTTTTTAAGAATCAGCTGGACACATATTGGAGATGAAGAAGTAAATCTGCAAACCCACACCACTGAAAATCTGGAAAGCCTGACAGAAGTACTCTTACAACAGCGTAAGACCTGAGTTTAAGCAGCTTCAGGCCAATACAGTGCATCCAGAGATTACTAAAGCATTAGGTATGACAGTTCCAGTTAAATGTTAACTGGAAGCAAACAGTACTTTTTCATGGAAAATGCGTTGGCTAAAAATGACAAATAATGTTAAAAATAATTTACAAGAGAGAGGAAAATACTGTATGTAAAAAAATCACGTTTTAAATGTGACAGAGCATTTGAATGGTGTACGGAGTAGCAGTTAAGGATATATGAAATCAGAGGGAAAAAAAAAAAAGAAAAATGCAATTAAAGCTAACAAAAGAACACATCCTTTAAATACAATATAGCACTGTGATGGACTATGGCTCTAGTCATGGAGCCTGTTCTTCATGTTTATGCCTCCAGCCATGCAAAGCAACTCACAAGAAAGAGATCTTAAACAATAAAACTGAAGTCTTGAGTCTACTAAATATAAGCAGCAAAATATCCAGTGATGTCATGGGATGGGGGGAGAATGGAAAAAAGTGCATTTTTCAATGGAACCATTTTGTGTCAGAAAGTGTCAAAACCTTTTTTAATCATGTAAAGACAGTTCTTGATTAAATTTTTGGTCAAAGCATGTAGAAAGAACAGCTAATAACCAAACAGTTGGGGAGTACGTATGAATTGTGGGAAGGTATTAACCCTAATTTCTCTCTACTGGAGATGAACTAATTATTTGACTAGAAAAAGATAGACTGATCATATACAGTGATTTGGGCACTTATCTGGAATGGGACAAAGGCAGAAATTTGATCCCATATCCCATACAAACCATAGATCTCCAACGAGTGCTCTAGCCACTAAATTATTGATTTTAGTGAATTAACCTGCACATATTGAATTAACCTTACAGATATATTCATTTTCTGTCTTAAGCCCCTGCCATCATACTCACAAACAGGATATTTTTTAGAGTTTCCAGTTTTGTTCTGAGAAAAAAAAATCTAGCCAATTTGCTTCACAACACCATAAAAAGGTGTAAATAAAAGTACAAACAGTACAGAAATAGCCAGAAGCTATTATGCGTGGATTTTTTCTCAAGTATTTTAGAAGCAAGAGGTCACCAAGAAGATCATGAGGCCCCTTACTGCTGATGACAAGACTAATTTGTTGTCAGAGGATTTAGCATTACTTAAGAATTATATGAATTCTTTTTATCAAAGGGAAGAATGGCTGATAGATACCAGAAACAGATTTATTTCCCTAAGGAGGAAGAAGAAATACTAAAGGAAATCAATATCAGATCAGAACAGGTGATTGAGAAATTTGAATGTTCTAGTTGCAGGGAAAAAAAGATGTTTCCTATGGCATTTTTTTCCCCTCAAAAAGACTACGATTGTGGTCTTAGCATTCTTATAATTTGAAAAATGGAGAATCGAGACCAAAGAAATTCAGAAAGATTCAAACTGATTGATTTACATCAGGAGCATCTCCATATAAATGATATTTCAAAACAGTTTGTTAAGAAAAACTGGATGGGAGGTTACATTTTTCACTTTTTCATCCACTTCATTCTGTTTTAAAGAAAACAAACCAGGATGTGAAGGTGGGAGAGTTTCACAGCAAAGGAGCTCTTGGGGTGGGCTTGTGACCTCTCAAGAATCAGACATTGTCAGCTGAGGAAGAATCAGGCACAGTCCTCACAGGCGAGCAAGCTGGAGGCAGCGGTAGTCTTGTCATCAGAGCTGATTTGTGTTTTTTGCTGTTCATTTGAAAATCAAGCTCCTATGTCATTCTCATAAGTATTTTCCTGCTTGAGTTCCTTCCCCTTCCCTCCGACAATCTCCCTCAAAGTAATCACAGCATTTGTGTACACAGAGCAGAGACGAGGCAGATATTATTGCAGAAAACACAGGAGAAAAATAAGCTCCTTCTTAAATAAACTTCTGAAGCAACCACTAAGATTAAGGGTACTAGATGTCCGAAAGTGGAGCATGATTGATAGTGTCTGGTTACAGCATGATGGTTCTGCCCGAAACAGAGCCAAACTTTCCAAAACCACCACTGTTTAATGTGCCTCTTCTTATGAGTATTCAATGTAAGATAACTTGATCACAAGTTTTGAGCACTCCCATCACATAATGACTTCTCAGAGCTCAGTGCTGCTGAAACCTGAGAGACGGCCGTCAGGAACTGAGGCCTTTAAAGACAAATACCAGGTTTTGACATGTTTTTTGACACGTGAGCTGTCCTCACAGTATAGTCTAGGAAATATCCACAGACTTCAGTAAAGAGGCACTTCAGCACTTGGGCTGTCCCTGGGCTGCAGACAACCCTCTCATGATGGTGTTGCTCAAATTACCTGGGATCAGCTGGAACTTGACGTGGCGCTCTTCCTCTCAGACTATTCACCCATGTTTCCTTCCCATGGAAACAGGGGAGGGAAAGGCATCTGAGCCTTGTCCAAACAGGGAGATGGAGGCTGGTCAGGGGGCACATCTGGAATGGGATGGTCCTCGGAGGTCCCAGGGTACAGCCAGACTGTGTCAAAGAGGAAATGTCAGAGCACATCGATCAGACAAAGTGCAGTTTTGTTTCCTGCCCGCATGCTGCTTTGTAGATTTATAACTTCACAAACAATCCTAATAAAAACAGGAATTATTTCCACACTAAGCTGCTCCTCAGCATGAATAAGAAAATGGGAATCATGCTAAGTTACCTAATACCAGCTGGTGTTTCTTCAAGCATTTGGGGAAAACTGAAGAAGAAATATGTAAGAGTTAAGTACAAATATAAAAATCAGTGGTCTCATTATAATGAGCTGTTGCAGAAAGCTGCAGAGTATCAAGGTGAACCTCTTCAAGTGTTTCAAATAAATTTGGCTATATTGAGAACTCAGCCCTACCTTAAGATCAAGATAATGAACTAAGGACTAATAATTGTAGAATATTATAGAAATAGTAATTCACTGAGAGATTAATATATAGTCTATAAAGGTGCAATTTACCATTTGAAATTTTTGCAGGGAGACAGCAGAAGAGACAATGGAGGCTTCAGTAAAGCTACAATGAGGTTATAAAATACTATTGACTTTTTCAATTTGAGCTCAGAGAAGTTTAAATGCAGAGAGCAGCACCAAGCCTATTGAATCAGAGACACTTCTGAGCCAAAGCCACAAGCCCGGGTGTTTAAAGCCAGTTGTGCTTCCCAGGCTGCAGGGGAGATGGTCTAAGGGCAGCCACTCTTCCACCGCAACACAAATGGTCTTTCCAAGCTGGGAAAATTATTCAAGGCAGCAGACAAGGCCTCACAACCCTGTCACCAGGCCTACCTATCATGTATTTACATCTCTCTCTCTCTCTCTCGTATGTACTACTACTTAGAAAGAAACCTTCCTCTGACTCCAGCTGTTCCTACTAATTGGAGATTGCATGTTTCTGTATTTTTCATGCAGTAACTAAATGACAGTCACACATGCAAATCCTGGATAAAAGCTGAGTTTCACATCACACTAGTTAACAATCACTGCTGTGAGATTTTTCCTTAGCTCATGATTCATCTCTTCTCAGTGGCAAGCTGATGAATCAAAGGTGATTCTAGACCACGTGAATAATTTTAGTCTTCAGCTTCTTTTGACTGTAGAGGTTTTTAAAGAAGGTCACTAGAAAATGGCCAGCATTTGCTCATTCTTATCTAGTTCAGATTTTCTTCAAACTCAGTAATGGTTAATATGCAACTACTCAAGCTTTCCTTAAAAATAATAATAATAATAAAAAAGACGAAAAATGAAACTTCTGGGAAAATCCTGCCTGTGAAATAAAACGTCAAACACTTAAGAGTACCTGAAGATTTGAGGGTAGCCTAAATGAGAATGTCACAGTACAGCAGACGCTGCAATTACTGCTGGGTCTGCTACAATTCCCTATTAAACATTACCTCTGGACAATGGGGCACCTTACCAAGTGAGAGCTTCCCACTATGCACAAAGAAAGTCTGCAAGCCCATGCAATGAAAAGAAAAGCCTCTCTTCTCCTCATCTTTTGGAAGTCTCTAGTATTTTGACAAGATCCTTCCTGTAAAGTCTCTGTATAGTGCTGACTGAAAGTACCCAATCCTTATAGAAGATCCAGGGATGACAGGAGAAGGATGATTCTCCTCTTTTAACCCATGGAAAACTAAGAATAACCTGGCTCCTGGATGTTGTGATGAATATAGATGAACTTCCTGATTTGTGTTCAGAGGACTCCTTATCCCCTATGCCAATAAACACCAAAATGAGGCAAGAGTGCCAAGATAGGAAAAATGGCTTAAAACCTATTGTCTTGCTTCATTTGTTTTAAGAGCAATGCAGCTTATAGCTTGCAATAAAGTTACGCCTTCATAACCCCATCTTGTATTTTGCTCCCCTCCTTCTTATCATGAACAACATTAATGGCTAAGAACCACCTCTGATAAGCAAGTCTTTGCTACAGTTTTGATGCTAACCCAAAAGGTCATGTTGATTGAAACTGGCAATGGAAGATCTTGAATCAATGGCTGTGTAAAAATTTCTAACCAGAAAGCCATTAATAGCACTATAATCTGTATTTCTGCTCATTGCTTGTGTCCTGTTGGAGCTCAGCTTCAAGTTTCAAATTTGCAAAAAATCATCACTAAAGTGTCGCTAAGAATCTGGGTGATGGTGCTTCCTATGAGTGGATCATGCCTCACTCTAGTCATCTCTTAGATAATTTTCCTTATTTTCTGTTCTTAATATACCAAACATTTCAATGTTGTCAGCATTCCTATCACAAAATTACCTTAATGCTATAATCCCAACATCTCATCTCATGTGACACCTCCTTGCTTGGCTTTCACAGGTGGGAGCAGTAGCACACTAGAAGATAAATAGCAACCAGCACTGATACACCAGACATGAAACTGGACATGGGGAGGGAGCTCTGAGAGAGCTACCAACAGCAGGAGGGGACAGGTGTCCATCCCTCCCTTAGATACGTGACTGCAGCTGCATTTGCCAGTGGGCATTACAGTCTGTTCTGGGTCCCACTTCTAACAGCCAACACATATCTACAGTTAATAAAAAAAAGAAAAAAAAAAAAAAGCTTAAGCATGAGGACAGTTATCTATTTAATAAGCTTACCAGGACTATAACTTATATCTGGTTTTGCTTCTGGACTCTTGTTTTGAATCTGACCTTTAGTCTGACTGAATAAAAAACTTTGTCTTCTTTTACTGCTAAACCGAGTTGGCCCTGTACCTCTGGGGGAGTCAAGGAACTGCAAGCACAGAGCGCAGGCATTCCTGACAGCCCTTTCCAGCAGGACACCTGTAGAGGGCCCAGGTGTTGGAGAATGTTTCCCAAAGACCTGTGAAGGGTCTCTTTGAGGTTCAGAGTACTGCCAGCTGCTGAGCCTGGGGAAGAGTTCCCTCAGCAGGAATGGGTTTCCCCCTCAAGGAAGAGACAGCTGAAACACACTTTCACACAAACACAGCCATTCCTTGTAAGCAGCTCAGATTGAATAATGTCATCTTTCACCTTCGATACATTGTCCAGTCACTTGTCTGAGGTGATGAGTGGGGCTGTGGATAAAATACACCCAGTTCTCTCCACTTTCTGGCACCACCAGAAAAGGAGCAGGATCGCTTTTGTTGGTTAACTCCTTTTGGTGACACTCACTTCTTCAAAGTGCCCCTCAGCTGTTAGCATCGTGTACAGCTACATTTTGTGGTAGGAGAGCTTTCTAGTTTTCAAAGTCCCATATGTACCTTTAGGAAATAACTGTAAAGAAGGTATTTACCAGGTATGGGTCTCATAACAGCTTTCAGAAAACATAGCACTGAATTCACACCTTACTATGCATTGCCATGCTCAGACTAAGGAGCCAAAGAGGCTCCTTATAACAGAAAGGCTGGAAGGCTTTTTAGGGCAACTTATAGTCCTCTGCCTCTCACTCCCTTTCTGTAAGTAGAGGATCATGCTGCTATCCTGCTTTGTAAGACTTTTTGAGAGAAAAAAGTCGTGGGAGTAATGGGGGAGGAGGTACTCCTTCATTTTAAGTGACCCGCTATGAAATAAGTGCAGTGCTGGAGCAAGCAGGGGAAGGAGCCGGGTTTGTTATCCTTCCTTCCACTCCTCGCTGCTGCCAACCGAAACAAAAACAGGAAAAGGGGGAAGGTTAATGCTGAGAAAGAGTGTGCACACATTCAGTTTTGGAAAGTGTCCACTCCTTTCCTCTTCAGCATCAAGACCCCTGGATAAACCCTCCTGGCTAGGCATAAATAAGGCACCCTGTGGAAACCCAGGCTGCGTTCCTGATGTGGGGTACGCTGCCGCCCCGCGTGAGGCACCAGCAGTCAAGTACTTTGCATGAAGGCTGGCTCCTGTGACATGAAAGCAAACACCTGCTATTTGTATGACTGACATCAAACATTGATTCCTCAGCCCCTCTGCCACCCAAGAAACAGATGAATCCAAAAAACTCTCTTTCCTACATGGACAGAAAACAGTGGTGTGAAACAGGCGGTACAAAAAGTCGTGTAAAAACAGAAGACCTGCCTTGTCCTTATCCCATTTTTTAGAAGAAGGAACACAGATTGCCTGCTCATCACCTGCCTTACTGGCAGTATTTTTCACAGCACACAAAACTGTGAAGCACTGTGAAGGGCTGTTTTATTTAATCTTTCTTCATCTTAATTCTCCGTTTACTTTTTGGTGGCGGTGGGTTTTTTGTTGTATGTGCTCAGGCCAGAAGAACATCACTGCTGAACAGGTAATTCCTCCTATGCAGTAAGAAAGATCAGTAGCAGCACACTTGCTGTCAGTCCCCGGGGCTTGGCAAGAGGATTTTGTTAACAGGGGCACCTTATCCTGCACACCACGGGAGCACTGGAGAAACTGCCAGCCCCGAATCCTGTCAGCACATTTGGTGAGGAGGGGGAGCATGCAAACAGCACTGTGCAGGTGACTCATTTTTCTGCGTGGCACAAGCAACATGCACTACAACTTTGTGTTTGTTCTTGCTACCATCCGCAGGCATCGCGCCTGCCTCTGCTCCCCGGGAGCTTGTTCAGTGCAGTGTTTTGATTACTTTAAATAACATATATGCTAGGGACAGGGCGAAAACCACAGCCAGTGGGAGCAGCAGGCAGCTGGGATGGAGAGCCCCATCACCTTCTGGAGGTAAGAAGGTCACAATGAAATATTTTATAACCCTGGGTATCTTCTGAATTTGATTCAGTCCCTGCAGGAGGGGAAGATTTGGGGGGTTCTCCTTTGAAAGTGAATGTTTATCCCTGATTGCAATGCATAAATTACTTCATGGGTGCAAAACCCTCAAGGGTGCATCTGAGAGTCATATAATGTTTCCATGGGCTTCTCAGATTTACAATAGCTGATAGATGTGTAAAATCCCAACTAGCCAGAAACTCCCTTGGGAATCCAAATGTGCAGAAGCTGCAAAGCAAAAATTATCTCTGCTAATGTTACCTTTAACTTATACTCACAATTTTCCCCTGCAGATTTTTTTTTTTTTTCTTA
Organism: Pelecanus crispus; assembly: GCF_030463565.1. Classification (NCBI taxonomy): domain Eukaryota; kingdom Metazoa; phylum Chordata; class Aves; order Pelecaniformes; family Pelecanidae; genus Pelecanus; species Pelecanus crispus. Next base: position 27,074,409 of record NC_134646.1, read on the forward strand.
CTGGCTCCCACATGTTTCTGGGGATTACACCTACTTTTAATTAATTCAGACTGGTTTTGATAACTCTTCTCACACCAATGCGAAGGATGTGAAGTGCCACGCTTTGTGAAAAACTGAAGCACATCAGTGGGTTCTTAATCTAAAGGCCCTGAAAGAGAAAAATGAAACCAAAATTGAAGTGGTCTGTGAGGCTCATACAAAAGCATCGCCTGGTCTAAATTTTGTTATTTCCTTCAGCAAAAATGTTTGAAATCTAAATGAATATTTATGCAGAATTACACTTTGAATAAACTATTCTGAAATAATGAAAATGCTATTCCACTACTTCAGTCAGCAAAGCATAAGTCTTCCATTAAGACAGAGAGACCCATTTCTTGTTGGTTGCATTCCAGTTGATCAGGTTCAGTGAGATAAACACATGCTAATGCGTTGGCAGCTACAAACACAGACCTATGAAGCTCTTTCTTTGATTATTAAGAAAGAGAGGAATGCACCAAGAAATCTTGCCAGAACAGCGTTACAGCCCAACCATTTTGAAATGCGTCCTTTTTGTGGACCAGTCCCTGGGTAACGAGGACTATTCCAAAATGACATTTGAACCGCGGTTCTTGGTAGCTGCTGCCTGAGCCCGGTCTTCCCCTTCACACGTCCACCCAGCCCTGCTCCCTGGTGCAGGGACAGCCTCGTGAACTCCTGGCCACAGGAGCCAAGTCCATCACTGGGGGACTCTCCTGAAGGTCTGTTTTCACAGCATGGAACCCATTTCACACCACCCCTCTCCTTCAGGTTTCCCTCCCCCTGGGCCTAAGTAACACTACTGTGGCACTGGCTTCAATAAGTTACTTTTTATTGTGTCTAATCATGTGCAAATGTGTTAAAATTGGTAGTTTTTAGCAAACAGTTATGGAACATATTACCGTAAGGCATTTGTTCATGGCGTGACAATGATTGGCCCCATGCCACTTAAATGTTTTATTTAATAATGTGGGAATTTCAGTGTGTTTTCCTTTCATTATTTTTAACTTGAAAACAGAAACAGAAAGCCCCTTCTTTAAAGTTAAAACTTTACCGCCTAGAGTCTGTCAAAAGCAATATAAGCATCTGGATTTTAAAAAGGGAGCTTTTGCAGGATGTTAATTTAATATACTGGCATATTTCATGCATACTTTTTATATTTTGTATGCTTGAAGCTATCTCTGCAGTGACCACCCAGGAACAACAGACTTTTCAAAATTCAAAACTTACGAGCAAAAGATGATGTTCATGTAACGTTAGGCATTTCAGGTAATATCTGCCAATCCTGGAAACCAAATGCTATGCGTAACAATTCAGCTGTTCCCTGCAATGCATTTATATAAGCCATCAGGTAAAATAAAAAAGTTTACATTACAGACAATCTAACCTTTAGCTCCCAGAGGGTTACACTTCCAAAACAATTCTACTTTTAATAAGGTATGCTATAAATAGAAACATTTTCAATCTTACATTAGTAAGAACTTTGCAAGGTAACATCTCAAGCCCACACTTTTTTGGCCAAGATGCTACATTGCATTGTATGTCATGCGAGTGGAATTAATAGTCAAGTACATGTTGCTATTCTAAAACGGGAACTTAATTAGAATAAGATAAAAAACTGCGTATGTGTTCCCCTATTTTCCTGCAAAACTTCTGCTGAGATCTTTTGCAACTGGAAAGCCCCTCAACTGGAAAGAGCTCTCCATCACTTAATGCTGTGAGTACTGATTGCTGGCTGGCTTATGCATTTCAGGAACAAACACATTTCTTTAGAAACATAGTCTAAAAATACAATGTGTTCAACATGAACCAGTTCTGTTTGTGCCAGTGATTTGCTCATACATTTACATAAATCAAGTTTGGGAGCAAAAAAGGAAAAAAACATCATCTTTTATTTTCAGCTGAACTCTTTTATTTCAGAACTTGATCCTTTTTTTTTTTCTTTTTTTCCCCCTTTTTTACAATTTGCTTGTCTACAGCTATTCTGTGGGCTTTCTTTGGGTTACTATGTTGAAGCTCCCATTTCATACAATCAGTATGGCAAACCGTTCTCCTGTTGACTGCCCCAGAAGAGACAGTTGGAGAGAAATGTGAGAATATGTTGACAAATAAATGCTTCTAAGAATGGCCTGCTCTGACTTTTAAGGTGAATTTGAATGATAAATACACAAAACAGCCCCACTACCCAAATTACAAGAACAGAACAGAACAGAAGGAAAACAAAACAGAAATAAAAAAAGGGATATTTAGGAGATACAGACAGACCTAGAGCAAAATATGCAGGGTTACATTTAATGCTTCATCACTGATGTAGACAGAATTTTTTGTTAGTTAATTTTCTTTTGGACCCTACTGTAGTGGTCTTACTGTAGCTATCCAAGCATTCAGCGTCTCTTGTTTACTACATCACTTTTTATTTTATTTTTTCCTACCATTATCCTAACCATTCTCCTCAGAAAAGGACAAACTATAATGCAAAAACCCTCTTGGAAGAGCAGAGGGAAAGGCAGCATTAGGAAGAAAGACCTGGGGCTGCTGCCTATACAAAAGCCTAGAAGGGTTTACCAGCCCTTTTACCTGACAACTGGAAGGTATGCCAGCTCCGCCACAACAGTTGCTGGGGTGAAATAAAGTCATTTTCAAGGGTCTTTCTGTTTCAGCCATGGAAGCATTAGCTGGAGAGCTGGGGAAACAGGGAGTATTTTGGAAGCTGGAGAATCAGGAAGTGGAAGGGTTACTTGATTTTTACATTTTTGTTTTATGTTCTAAACCCAATTTGAACTCAGGCACTGAGATTCATTCCACTTGAAATAACACAGTTGAAATAACTGCACTTACTCGGAGCTGCTACAGGCACTGATGGCCACAATTTAAACTACCTAATGACTGTGGTGGGCAGATTACCGGGGACGATCACTCACACTTGTGCCAGTGTGACTCTTTGACCTTTTGTGGAACACCTGAACAGCCTTGCATGTTTCCTGCTCAATCAGCCAGTAACAGAGGACAAGTGGAATAATTTTAAATTAATTACAATCACCATCAGTACGTTCATGTATCTGAACAAATTAGAGAAAAAAACTCCCTGCACTTATTTCAACTTTTTAAAGAGTTGATTGTGGTACCCTAAAGAAAATTATTTAACATATATATTGTTTTTAAAACCCAATTGTGTTATAAAATAAATATTGGCAGCAAAATGCTAAAGCTGAGGCATCCAGACTCTCTCTAAGCAAAGGCTGCATTAACAAGCTGCCAGGAGCCTGACAGCTGCATCTAATTTTCATAAAAGGGAGCAGATTGCTTCAGCTGCCCCCCATAGGAAGGTGAGGCCCAGGGCGTATCCTAGCAGGCACGACTGCTGCCGCCCCAGCCATCCCACGCACAAGACCCAGCAACCTCACACCATGTCCCACAGTCTACCGAGCCTCTCTTGTGCGGAGTGGTAATTTGGCATTTTCCTCCTCCCATCCCACTAGCTTGGGAGTGAGGCTGTGACAGAAGTAAGGGCACTTAGCCACTTCCTAATCCACCCATACTCCATGGATACAACAGGATAGGATGGAAAATAATTATTGACTAATGCAAGTCTTTTTTTCTGTACTCGGAGAAGAATGGCTTCGCTAGATGTTAATAGGTCTGCTAGATATCAATTTCAAAAGTTCACGCAACTCAGGCTGCTCAAGAGGGAAAAAGTTTAGGCAAGCGGAACCACAGTGCACATCTTTCAGAGGATTTATTTTTCACCCAAGTCTAAAAAATATTATTTATGATTCCACGACTGCTACCAGTTGCTGATGATGTCACACTTGGCTTTTTACATCTTTTCTGCCACCTGAATTCCAACTCCAAGAAATCCTACACTGCAGTGAAAGGCAGGAAGATGTCAAAAAGCATGTGCTATGACTTATCATGCCCCAAACATGCTGAGAACACAGACACTATGTAATGCCTGATAGAGTGCTTTCGCATCGGGACAGCAACAGCTTTTCCTTTGTCAGTAGTGCTAAATGAATTGGAAGATTGCTGTGCTACAGCTTCTCAGTCAGGAGAGCTGTCAGCAGCTTTGCAATGGCCATCTGGGGAAAACAAACGCTTGGCCCAAAGCAAGATGACGTAACAGGCAAGGAGCACTGGCAGGGACATGGTGGATTATAGGAAAAACCTATCTTATTTGTTAGCTAGCTGTGGATGACAGCATTGGAGAGCACAATAAAATGCTTTTATGATGCTCTGTAAATCCCCTGGGTTCACCACACTTGTGTACATCTTGAGCTCATCTATTGGCCAGGAATGAAACAGAAGTCAGTTATGTTTCATTAAAGATTAAAATTGTTATTTATGTGTGATTCAAATAATAGCTGCTGCATAGTGCAGAAGTCTGTGAACTGTATTTTGCATTTTTTTGGCATGCACCTTTTCAACTCATTTTCCTTGTACATTTGTTTAGTAAGAGATCATAAATGTTTTCCTTGATGTGCTGTGGAAAACTAAGGCTGTAAGGTAATGTGCAATACATACTGGTTTTGATCTATACAGAAAAAGAGAAAACCGATCACAGCAATGACAAATGCCAAAACTCATGTGTCTGCTACCCCAGTTTTATGAAGAACAGAACATTCTTTGTACTTGGCAAGATTTAATCACATTAATAACAAATTAATCTTATTGATTAACAAATAATATAATAATTCCTATCAAAATTATGATCAGTTTGTGACTATTTCACAAGCATGCAAAGGCTATTCAGTTGCATAACTTTTCCTTACACTGTTAGGTCTTGGCTGACCCATAGCTTTAGATACTCAGTTAAATTATTGAAAGGACTACCTGAAGGTATGCATAGATATAATTTCAGCTGTGTTCGCTATCCAGAAATTAATCAGAAAAAAAAAAAGAAACCCTGCCTTTTAACAGGTAATACTTGATAAACAGACTTACAGGTTCCCATGTGAGTGTTATATGGTGATAGCTATAAAAGGCATGTAAGAATCTCCATTTGTATGTGGGTTGCTGGATAGTGATAAAAGGAAGAAGTGGGAGCTGAAAAATTTTGCTCTCTTGGCATAGTATTTCACAACTTTCATATAGCTGCATAAAGGAAACAAACAGTACAAAAGTCATAGTTGAAAAGGCAGAAAGATTTTTTAAAAGCATGTATTTTGTGATTGCTCATGTGTTACTTAAAACGTTCTCATCGCTCTCAGTAGTAAATAATTCCTTTCTTCCTGCAAAGCGGGCATTTTTCCTGTGATTTCAGAGAAGGCAGGAGAGTTTAATGCTCTGGTCTGGGACCCAGGTTAGTGGGGTTCTGCTACCAGTTCGAAGCTGTGACCTTAAACCAGTCATTTCTTCCTCTGCTTTTATGGGCCCATTCTTTTCCCTTTGCTTGTAACTTGTTGACCATTTATGGTGCTTTGTTCATCCACTGAACAGCTGTCAGTTTGCCTGCATTCCTTCTCTCCCGTCATTGGGATGGTTTGAGGTTTTCTTCCTAATCGTGCCTAATTGGCTGTTTAAAACACATAATCCTCTTTAGAAGATTACTGTAGCAGAGGCTTTCAGGAAATACATTCTCTTGTGTTATCAAAGGTCTTTGGTGTAAAATGCTTGTGGCTTTCTACCCGATACCCCCGCCACATCATTAGAGAAGTTCGGAAGAATGCACAAGCAGCTTCCAAAAGTCTTCTACAGCATTTCATTTCCTCCAGGAAACAACAGCGGCTGAGGGAGAAATAGGTTTGGACTGATGATTGGGAAGAGGTAATGCAATATAAAAACAAACTGGATTAATTAACAGGCATTTTAAATTAATGAACTGCATTCTAAGCAGCTCACAATGTGCATAGTTTAAATAATTTTATCAAAAATAGAAATCAAATCAATATTTACAAGAAACTACACATCTACCATCAGTGTTTTTTGCTACCCAAAGACTGAAATACATGGTACTACAGTCTACTGAAGTCCTTAATCAATCAAGAGGAAGAGAAAAGGTGAGGAGAAAAGAGAGAAAGAGAATTACAGAAGAATTAAGATTCCTAACCTTCTAAAGATCCAATAGTCACTGTTGGAAAAGGGATATCTTCCATAATAACCACATTTATTATGCATTGCTAGTAAAATCCTGACAGGTTTATCAAGTCATTATACAGAAACCCTACCACCAGTGCATGCTCACATACCAAAAGCCCACAATCTAAAATTACATGTTTGGGCATTCATTGGATAAGAATATTTCAGGGGGCAAGATGGGTAAAAAAAAAGAAGAGATAAAAAGAAAGAATCTCCTAATAACATGAGAGGAGTCAGGCATATCTGCAATTCTTGACAACTACATTATTTCTACCATCATTATCTCGATGTTACCCTGTAAGCCCCCTGAAAATACCTTGGAAAAAGGATACCTCAGAATCCACTGATCTTATGAAACTACGAGTTTTAATTGCCTAAGCCAACGTCCTCCTCTGCACTTTCTCTCTTCACAAAAGATCCTAACAGACTTGAAGTGCCCAGGACAGAAACAGGGCAGTAGTATGGAACACAGCAACTTTAAACACAAATAGGTTAAAAAAATCACCAAAATACTGCAAGTTTTCGAACTGACTTCTGAGGAGCTGGGTGTTCCAATAGACCAGAAACAATATAGATGGAAAGTGAGGTTGGTTTTTTGGAGGAAAGGTTATGATGACACTTAAGAGTGACATCTGGTTTACCCAAGAATAAGTGCCAATAAATACCTTAAGATGGAGAATTGACAATAGGCCTCCGCAATCATGCTGGAGATGTGTGAAATTTATCATAGGCCTCCCTGTTATTTACCTCACTAGAAGAAGCACAGTGCTAAAAAGCAAGAACAAACAAACAAACAAACAAACCCACCAGTTCGTGAGGCTGTCAAACAAACTGAAGCAGGAGATGAAGGCAGCGAGACCTCGTTCAGCATCACAACACAGTCATCGTGGTAGACACAGTGGTCCCGGTTCACAGCTCACCTATCTGACTTTATGTGGCCAACTGAGCAGAGACCTGGGAACATTAGCTCCCGCCTTTCAATGCTTATTTATTTGATTTACACCAGAACAGCAAAGAACAAAGGCAAGGCAAATTAGGGCTTGTGTGGAGTTTATTAATAAAGTGTGGATGGACACCATTTCCAGGTCACAGAATTCAACCTAGGTAGCTCTGTAATTAATTTCCTTGCTGAATTTGCCTTCTTCCTTGGCGCTGTATTCACCAGCAGCAGCCCCCACTGCAGCTACAAGTCAGAAATTGCACAGGTATGTTCTAAAAATGAAGTCCTAATGGAGAAATTGAAAAAACTGACCTGAAACAGTCACCAATGCCTCTCATAGGGAGTTTCTAAGCAGTATCAGAAGCAGGAAGCTTTCTTTTTCATGCTGGCTCTGTTACAAGCAAAAAAAAGGTGTAGTACAGTCAAAAAAAATGAACAAGATATCATCTTTAATCTTTGCACTACAAAAGATTAAGAAATATAAAAACCCCCAAATGGCCAGGTTTGCTTAGAGACCTGAGAAGTGAAGCAAAGGGTATCAGAAACTTGAAAATTTATGCAGAGGGATTTGAGAAATGGAAACACCAGAGGCAGGCATGGTCGAAGCAGATTGAAGACAAAGTGGGGCTGAACGCACAGCACAGTCTCAGGGCACTGAGTAAGGTCATTCTATCAGATGCCAAGCTTTAACGCAAAAGCAGCAGCTACAAATTGAGATATCAGAATTGTCACTCAAAAACTTCCAACTTTTCTATGTTTCAAAAAAAGTTTAAATTTTCACTGAAGCATGTCTCTTTTTTCTGGAGTTAGAACTAATCAATAGTCTATCAAGATGCTGTTCGCTCATTTTGTCTACCCCATCTGAACCAGGAAGGCCAGAAAGCTCTTGAAACAGCCTATCCTTAAAGCATTTCCCTAAAGAAATCTGGACATGTGAAAAAGAAATTAAAATGCTCCTAATTTTTTTAAAAAACAAAGCACTTGCTGCATGCTAGGACAGAGATTTTTTTACTAGATTGAGCAGGGAAAATTGATCCACAAAGAGGGTTTAGACATTGAGCCTTGATAGATGGTCACAATAACTCTAATAAAGCAGCTGTTGTTGGCACTACCAAAGTTTACATATCAATTTATGACAGTGTGATGTTTCAGTATAGTATTGCTTAGTAGCAATTAGTTTTATTTGGAGTGATTAGGTGTTCAGTTACTTACAGAGGCCCATGATGTCAGCAACCATCCAGAGTATGTTTGCAAATTTCTGCTCTGAAAAGTCTTTGAGTATTACAGGTATTTCTTGCAACCCAGAATCCAGAGAAAAAAATGATGGAAGCAATGCTTGCAATAAATAATGTCAGACAGCCTAGAATGAATGAGATAAGGCCAAGTTATCTAAAACTAAATTATCTAAATGTCAGTGCTGCTACCCACTTAACGGTGAGGAATCAGTTTCAGCCAGAGCTGCAGCACTGGCGCAGCTCCACCCGATCTCAGGTCAGCAACAGGTAGACAAACGTAAGGTCACCCCTCTTCTCCTATGCAGACTCCCTCCGTCCCGACATCCTGATCTGTTGGGAGAGAAAGCGTGTGCCCTTCCAGAGGAGGCTCTGTTTGTGCAGGCAGACCAAAGCTCTGTGCTTGCAGGGACTGCACAGAAACAACAGGCTCTGTGCTAGTGCAGTGTTCCTGACCACCACTCCAGGTCGGATCCTAGCCAAAAACCCCTTGGCACAACAGCAATAGCATTACAGTAAAGTTGACTGTTGTACAAGAGGGTTGCACATTTTCCTGTGGAGAACTCTAAATCTTATATACAACCTGGTTCCCCAAGACAGGGGGTGTTTTAATTGTCCCATTACTAAAACCTTACATATCAATTGCTCAGATGCCAATGGTGTTAAAAGAAATGTAAATATGAACTGTCAAAATTTTAATATCCCAGTGACCGCAAGATACTTTACCGGTTATACACACGCATTTTGATGGAACTGCACCCGCTTCTGGAGTGGAGGCCCTTCCCTTAGTTAAACAAGGTATGAATTAATAAGATTAACATGGTGCTACTCTAGTAATATTTGCCCTTGTATACCACTCGTGGATAGTATACAGCATGTGATATACTCCAGTCCTCCGCATGTTAATTCCAGGTCACAGTTTAATTAGCCCATGCATATTATATTTGAGGGATCTCTATTTGTGATGTGATTGCTTTTGTGTTGGGGATTTAATTCAAGAATCATTTCCCATATCTCTGTTCTGGGAAGGGGAAGACCATGCTGGTCCTAGCAAAGGCACAGCAGCCTTTGGAAATCCTTTGCCAGCGATGGGGTGAGATGAGAAGCAGCGGTACCATGATCTTCCACATTAAACTCCCATCTCCCCAAAGCACTCTTTTAAGAGTCTCAGCCAGTCTGCGTTGCGTGCCTATGCATAGATACTGATCCCTAGTGATTTTAGCTATTTCTTTTGCAGCATGTAAACCCAAATTTGTTTCCAACACAAATGTCCATCTTTGGACCACAGCTGAAGAGTGGCTGATTACTTTCATATGAAAGTTAGACCTTGTGTCTTACACGGAAAATTTTAAGCAATGACACTGAAGCTTTAAAATGTTTTACAGAGAATATTTTCAAGAAGGAATCCTGTGAGGTCCTCTGAAGAAGTTACAAAAAGTTCACAAATGTAAAAATAGTATTTTACTCGTCTCCCTTCTTTAATTTGTATCTTTTGTCTTGTATAGAGACATGGTCTCCTGACTCTGTAGTAATTAGGATTAAGATTTTAAATTATTCAAATTACTATTATTTGGGTTTAAAAATCAAAAGTTGCTTATAGTCACGAAATATGAATTAATCACTCATAAACATATATGTAATACTGAAGTTTATATCAACGTTTCCATTAAGGAATCACTGACTAAATTAAAATCATCTAAACAGTATACATTAAGTATAGTCAAAGACATGAAGTATCATGAAAACAAAAATCTAAAAAGTTTGAGGGCATGATATCAAAAGGAGAAGTATATCCATATAATTATTCAACACCAAACGTCAATCCAATGAATGAAAGCACTAAGGGTTTAAAGTAATTTGGCTAACACACACAAATCACTTTGCTACAATAATCACACGCTCAGACTAATTGCACACCTGATTCTAAAATAAACCTCAGAGCTTAAAACATTGAGCAGAGGGTTAAGACACTGATGCTGAAGGTGATAAGATACAATTATGTGTTCATTGTGGTTTAGATAAGGTTGTTTTAAACGTCAGTGCTAGCTTTGTCTACAGCAGTCCAAGAGCCAGACTGAACATGTTCATTGGACATACACTCTTTTTTTCTGATAATACTGCAATCTGCATATACAACATACTGACAGAGTAGTATTTCTGTGGTCACTAGTGGCGTTTCTTTCTCGGACAATCTTGTCCTTTAGACAACCTGTGCCTTGAAAAGGTCTGCAGAAAAAAACAAGCCACATAGATTTCTGAAGATGTCCTGTCCCTGTCCTGATAACAAGTTGCCTCTGAGGATACACTTTAAATCATGTGTCTCCAATTATAAACCATATCTTTGTTTTGCTGTTTTCAGATTCTCTGTACCATCTTTGCTCCAAATGAGTGCCACCTGTTTCCAATAGCAAAATACCTTATTAGTCAATTGCTATCAATTAACCTTCAGCAACCACACACTGCATTACAAAAGGATTATGAATGTAGATCACATCACAGTCCATCACAGGGAGGGAATTAGGTGTATACATAATCAAATCCATTACACTATATACTGTGTGTAAATTACCACAGCAGGGCAGCATCGGTGTTTTCACTATATCTGAAAAACCCTGGGTGCATACTAATATTTGTTGGAGCTTCTCATGTGACGAAGGAACCTAGCAGTACTTAGTCAGACTAAGACCTAAGATATTAGAATTTAACTGAATTTTATTCTCCTGCCTTTCATCCACATCTCATGTCAGGACATATGCATTTTGTGTGCCCAAAGAGAAATATTCTTGCCTACAAACAAACAAAACCCCACTCTATTAATTAAAATTATTTACATTAAGAATTATGAACCTGAGATCACAGAAGGAGTTATTTCACTGCAGAAATTAATCCGATGTTGTATTACATACTATGCATGAAGAATTCCTAGGTTTCTCCTCAATTCCCATGTTTTCTTGGTATTCAGATGTCACATTTTCTTTCTGTTCTTGGGTCTGGCAGATCAACAAATACGACTGAGTTTGTGGTCCATCCTAATTCCAGTGCCATGACAAACCTCCAGCAGCAGTGGTGTCACAGCTGACAATTAAAAACATAACAACTTACTGTTGAGAACTGGCAAGGGATGCACTCAGCAATCCAATGCTCCTTCATTGCTGAAATGCTGCCTTGGATCTTAAGCTGCATGATCCCTGTTAACACCAATACAGATTGGGAAGCTGAACTCAGATGTAATGATTGCAAGCTCTTAGAGATCATAGCCCTGTTACTAGACACCAAAATGAATGAACTGCAGAAACAAGTGACAGCAAAAATGTTATTAACTGTTCCCAGTAGTCACTGCTTTGAGATACAGATTCACCCCAATATTCTCTCTCTCTCTGGTCCTTTGTGGTAAAACAACATGCATGAGAAAAATCATCCTTTCTCTCCAGCTGCAGATTTTTGTGTCTACCGTTGTCTTTTCTTGCTCTGTTTCACTCCTAACATTCCCACATTTCCCCAACTATTTGTAGTGTTGGCTGCTCTAAAGAAAACTGAAAATGAAATGTGGTCCCCTAAGGAGTCATTTTAAAGTAACAGGCTTTCTCTATTAATGAACTTGCTGTTTAAAGGTTAACCCAGACTCATGGAAGCCAGGGACAAAGGCCACTGAAGCCAATGGGGCCTAGATCTGTCCTGCATTCAAGAAACGTTACTGTGTTTTGAGGCAACACCAGCTGCTTAGATGGGAATTGCTCTTTCACAGACACATGACCTGATGACGTGTCTTAGAGGAATGTCTCTCCAGGATTCCCCATTATGATTTGGGCATCTTAGAGTGGGAATGTGTCTATGTTCTCACATGTACTATCGTCTCTTCATCTTCAAAAGCAAAACCAAACTGCATCATTGGACCTGATCCTGGCAGACTTAAGGCTAATACATTTTTCCATCCCACCACACACTTGTGGCTTCCACAGTTGTAACTTGTGTGTTACTATGCAAGTATATGGGGACAAATGAACCATGTTATCACACCAACCACACTGACCTAACCCCCAATGAACACAAACCAGCAAGAGGAAAAAGCTAGCAAGGGGAAAAGAACACTCTATTTCTTAGGAAAACACTGTTTCTTAAGAATCAGTTTCATTTTATCAAGACTTTTTCCTTTCTGAAGGAAGAAGCAAAAATGCAACTACAGGAAAAGGCCTAACATATGAATGTCATTTGTATGGTTAAGCGAATAATGTAGTGTTCTGTAATTAACCCTACTCCTCCCTGTCTTTCTGGTATACAGCAAATGAGAAATTGAACTTCGGTAAAACATCCACAAGCTTCATAAAGTTGTAGCACTGTTTAATTAATAGTAGAGTTCTAAGTTGCATTGTTGTCTGCTCTCTCTTCCTACAAGGTTTGCAATGTATCTCCCTAACAGGAGCTGAAGAAACAAGGTTAAAGAAATGCAACGACAACTTAGGCTGTGAATTTTGGCTTGTACTTTCAAACCACTCGGTATGGGGAGGGCAGCGGGAAAAGTATTTTCCACATTTTCGTTTGGTTTGCAGCTTTGTTCTTTCACCAGTACCAACACATACAAAACCCAGTTCTGAAATCCTCTGCCTCTGGTTCTTGATCCCATTCTTTACCTTGTGTGGTTCCTGTTCCCTCTGCTTCCTCCACACCATGGCCAATCCAACCTCTCACTGCCTCTTTCTTCCCAAAACCGCTTCACCTCCCTCCCTGTCCTGCTCCTTCCCATGAGTGTCTGAATGGAGGCTGGCACTTGAAAGCATCCTGACATGTTACATCCCAGTTGCGCGGTGCTTTCTCATGATAGTGCTGAACACACCTGTGGCAGTCAATGTGCTGCACAGGTGCATAACTGGAAGGAGAACTGTGGGTCTGGGAAACCCAATGTATGTTATGGAGGCTACTGCTTAACAGAGGTAGTTGCCACGCCCCAGCTGATGTCCCTGTGGTCCATGACGATGCCCACCAAGAACAGGCACAGTGATGTCCTTGCTGCTGCTGTGGCTGCTGAAGTCAAAGACAAAATTCCCACCTGTTTCAGGGCTGCCAGTTCAAGGCTGGGAATCCAGTGTCTACTTAATTAGACCCCCATTTGCCAACTGCCTAAACAGGTTTTCCAGACATGCATTCCTGATTTACACCACTGTAAATGAAGGAAGAGCTATGTACTTGCTTAGCCATTTGGTTGAAAGCTATCCACAGCAGACCTACAAAAATAGATGACTAATACTGAAGCATTTGATGTATGTAAAACCAATTCAAATGTCAGGAAGTGTCTTGTATGCAATGTACACACAACTAGGCTTCAGCCTGCAAAGAAACTGGGCAGAAAATAACATTTCTCCCAAAGTCCCAGCATGTGATGCACTTCCCATTATCTTCACAGGCAAGTACTTTGGTGTTTACATCCCAAAAGCATGGATGACAACAGAACATATACAGGAACCTGTACAATAATCCTGCTAAAAGCTCTGAAGAGAAGTCTCACAGATCATGCAATGCTCTAGTGTATCATTCAGCTATACAGAAATACATTATAACTTTATTCCAGCAGTAAAGCTGCTAACTTACTTTAGACATAACCCTTTCTATAACCTGTCCCCATGACATTATTTCACTACTACCTTGCTCAGAGCATTCATCTATTACCCATAATTATTTCAATGTGCTCCCTTTTGCCCTTTTAGTTCCACTAAGACAACTGTAATTACGAAGCCGTTTCTTGTCCTAGACATCCTTGCATCACTAAGAGCAGTAGACCTCCATCAGGCTATGTTGTTAATCTTACCCATAATGACAGAACTTGTAATATTCTGGAATCAAATCCTTTTTACAGCTCATTTTACAGCTCCAGGGTTAGTTGTAACAGTGACAGCTCCTGTGAGATGAGATTAATACATCTTTTACGAAACATGTAGAGCATTTGTTCTGATAAGGTTTTCTGGCAGTTTTAATGTCCTCCATGATTTGAATTTTTTTTTTTTTTATAACTACAGTATTCCACACAGTGGTGCAAAAATGTTAGTTTTCATACTGATGCCTGAAAAAAAATGCTTTCCTGCACTCTCTTTTTTTTTTCTTTTTCTTGTCTTTTTTTTTTTTTTTTTAACTACTCAGAGACTTAAAGAGTCATTATGAAGGTTTCAGTTTTAATTCTTCTTAAATATGGTCTACAAGAAGAGATGCCTCTCATAGATTTCCTGACAGCCTAATGACCTGGACTTTTAAAAATGTTTTTTCTTTATTAACTATGCTGGAAAGGAATCCAACATCAGCACTGCTTCTAAGGGAGAAACAAAAAAAACCCCACCGAAATGGGGATTGGACATAAGGAATTTTGTAAGTCTGAATTTAATATGCTTGTTTTCAGTGGCAGGCAGCTTTAGGAACCAATTATACACAACTGAAGTACATTGAAATTGCTGCTGTGACTTAACATTTATAGGGTGTGATACAAATAAAAGACCAGCCTGGATTTTGAGCAGACATGTTCTAGGCAGCAGATCTGAATCTCTTTGAACTTTGGGGGAAATAGATGCGGGCTGACATTTGTGGTTTTGGTTCATCTCCACAAGGTTTCACAAAACCAGAATATCAGACCCAATTTCCTCAGAAATTGGAGTTGCTCTGATCTACCTCTGAACTTCATGGAGGCAGTAAGTGAGTAAGGTTCAACAAGTGGTTTACTGATGTTCAGTGAAGGATGTGAAAATTAGAAAACACCATCCCAAATGTAAAAAAAATGTTTATGGTTGCACAAGCAAGAAAGTCTGTAGTTTATTCAGGGCAGAGTGCATGCAAGCATTACAAGCAGGTGTGAGAAAGCTCACTTTAGATATCATGTACTTTCTTTTTATTGAAATCCTTCTGTGAGATTTTTTTTGTGTATCATAATCCAAATTAACAAGATCCAGACACTGTTAGCTTTACTGGAACTTTTCATAGCTGTTTTATTTGAAAACATCAGTGCACTGATGTGAGCAATCCTTTTGACTATTTCCTAGGACTATTCCCTTAATCAGCATAATAATATCATTGGACTGGCTATTATTCATCCCGAGAAAATCCTATTGATTTCACTGGGGTAGTATTAGACTTTGAACATTTACAGATGCTGGATTATACTCCTGGCAGCTTCTTATGGATCTCTCCCATCCTCCTCTGGTTTCCACCCTCCACGGAGCTTTCCTCAGTAGACCCATGTCCTGTATAAGGGTTTCACCCAGAAGTCTTCACCCTACCCCATTAGAGCCCAGGGGTCCTTTGGGATGTGAGTCAGGCCAAAAGGCAATCAAAGGTTGTTCTAACATCTATTACTTGAAATTGTGCCTTGTTATGTTGAAGAGTCAATTAGCTGTCAGATAGGCAATTAAATCAACCTGTGTTGTGTCTCATTAAATCAGATATGAAGGAAAGAATGATTTTTTAATTTTTTTTTTTTTTTTTAAGACAAAGATTATCCTGGTCTCAAAAACACCTGAGAAGCTTCCATGCATAAAATTTATCCTGGAGCTATTTGGGATAAGATTGCCAAAATGTTATGTGTCCTTTGACTCATTGACTTTAATGAGAGCTGAGTGGCTGAATCTTTATGTACTGTTTAGAAATTTGGGATCATGGGAAATGCATATCTCAAATCCATAAAAGCATAGTATTGCATGTATTTCAGTTTCTCTATTGGCACTTATTCATCAAGACAATGCTGAAACACAGGAGTAAAAAAGATAATCCTTCAGAGGAGTGATGGACAATTCCTTGTATGTCCACAGCAAAAGAAGTTTACAGAAACAGTCAAAGCTATTCAACTGTCAGCACATTTGACCAATGTATGCCAAGATGGAAACTGATACAGGAATTAAACAGTTATGAAATTCAGAATTTTCACAAATTTCACAGGATTCAATTCAGCGGATTCTCAAGGCCTCACTTTAACAAAATATCTGAAGTCTCACTAAAGACCATACCATACTTCCTGAATACAATTTATTTGAAACAGTTTGTGTTTCCAGTGAGTTCAGGCTCCAGCAGATGTAAGACCTAGTCAAGAAGCAGCTATCAAGAAACTGGGAATACCATCAGAGGAATGTGGAAAGAAGACAATACTATAAATTATGACTTAATGTAAAAATAAGAAGAAAAATAGTATTGAAAAGATAGATCTGTACTATTCTTCCCTCTTTATTTTAATTATTAAAAAAAAAAGGGGGGGGGGGGGGGGGGAGGGAGAAGACATCTAGAAGTCTCTCTTGCCTGCCAGTTACTTCTAGTAGTTTCTGGTTATAGGCTTAACAAACCCCAGCTGACTGATAAGGACTGAAAACAAATAACACAACTATAGCAAGTATGGATGTCTGGTTTTAAACTTTTTTCACTAGTTTGGTTGTAGAAACACATATTCTAGAGCCAGAAAATCTGCCAGGGTGACTGACAGGGTCCAGCTAGTCAAAGAGGTCTCCATGCGCCTGTACATTTTTCAAGACTTATTTTAACCCGTATCTATTTCAGTATCGAGTTATCTGCATTTGGCTGTTAATGAAAATCTGCTATAAAAGGCAACTTCTCAGGAATTAAACATAAACCAAAGACGTGGATCTGGGAGTGAGCTACAGCTCAAGGAGCACGCCAACGCAAGGTATGAGCATTATATCCCTCCGGTGGGAGGGAACCAGCCTCCCCAAATTCCCATCTCCCTCCCACGTTGCTTCAGGGGCAATGCAAAAATGCCCCATACCCTCAGAAGGTTGTAAGGTTGTCATCTAGCCCTCAAGGATTAACTGAAACTAATTTAGCTCCCGCTGCGCTCAGAGGGGCTTATGGTTGTTCCTGATGCGCTGCCTTAATGCCAGGAACTAGCATTTACCTCACCTGTACCTTGCAGCTCTTCCAGCTGTTCCTGGGGAGTCACAGCAGCGGGATGCAAGTCCCCATTGCTGTGCCAGATTGCTGGCTTCCCACCAGAGGATATCCAACAGGCACTCAGGATTGTCTCCTCCAATGGAAGAAGCAGAAGTGTCGCTTTCAGAGGCTTTTTGCTTCTCTTACAGGAATCTTCAATCTGACAGTCAAGTTAAGAGAGCTGTACATACATGATATAATAATCTGGCATTTCTGCAAGTAACTCAAGTCTCACTGGTATTACAATAGACTTTGTTATCTGCTGGTGGTTACTGCAAATGCCATGTAAAACAGTGCTCAGGCAGGTCACTCAGATCATCACTTTTTTCCGTTTTGGGCTTTAGCTACCCTATCTAGCAAAATGTTTTGTGACAGGCTCCTCAGCAAGTAAAATTTACCAGTCCGTGGTATATCTGTGGAGAATGGCAGCTAGGAGAAACACAGCACTTTGGTGACCTTTTAATAGGAAGGGATAAGACAAATAAATGGGTCACCTGAGGGAGGTTACCGATGCCAGAGCTTTCCATCTGAAGCCCGCAGCTTTCCAGCATGTCCAGTGCATGTGGTCACAGGAGTTTCCTGGGATCCCTGTTTTGAGGAGCAAGGCAGGAGCTTTGTAGATCTTGGAGTGAATACAGCAAAATAAGAAAAATGGTTGGTATTATTTCAAACCATTGGTGCACTGGTTTGCTAGGTACTGCGCCGATAATCTCATGCACCTGAAGCAGTGCCTTTCCAGACAGAGGCATGGACTGTGAACCTGTTCAACGGCAGGGTATTAGCTAAGGGATTGGGAAAACATGGTGATATACAAGTGCTCCCAAACCCCAGGTGCAACTCAGATTGATTTTTTTTATTTTGAATAATAAACAGAGTTAACTTTTAAACTTGGAGGACTCTGGTTCTCGCTGTTGTTGGAGGTAGACACTAGAATTGGAATTTCGTGAAAGATGATTACAGAACTTAGAGGACAAAACTCTCCCTCCCAAACTGAATTAGACTGGTGTGAGTTAAAAAAATTTTAATCTTGCATTTTCTCTATTGCTTGTGAACAGTGGAAGCTGCTTTGGCCCTTCCAGCCCAAATGCACAGCTGCCCATTTACACTGGGGTTGGCTGAGGATCAGGGAAGGGTTAAATCTGCGTAAAACCCCTCAGCATCCCCCCTCAACTCCTTTCCAAAACATGTTTCACTTCTGTCTATTTCTAGTCATTCTAAAATCAAACAGCTCTTTAGCTCCATTAGAAAGACAAATTCAGTGAGAAACCCAGCTCAGTTTTAAGACTGGGGATTTAGATAGATTCACATCAGACATTCAGATGAGCTTAATTCAACTTAAAATGCATGTAATTTGGCCATCGTATTTCTTCCTCTTTTTATCTCATGCTTATATGATGTCAAGAAAAATTCACAAGACACATAGGCAGACTCTAATGATGTGTTCCTCAGTCTATGGTCTCTGCTAGTATGAAATCCCTCACAAGCTATTACTCTGTTTAGCAGTTTAGAGTTTCTTGTGTACTGTTGGTAAGTCACTACGTTGTTTCCAACCTTGTATGACATGGGTTTCTAAACGCAAATGTCTTAGTAAACTTTGCAGTTCTCTCCATCTATCCTCAGAGTAATCTTCAGATTAAGAGTGAAATGAAAAATGAGGAAACAAACTGTCCCTCATTTGCTAAAAAGTAAGCCTTTCACTGCTAAGATTGTAACTTTTAATTAGGTAAGAAATAAATATATGAGAGTTGGGCAGACTATAAAACTGTAATTACCTTTTAAAATTACTGCTAACAAGCAAATTAGCCACAGCACAGAATAGCAGCAGATCAATAGCAACAGTAAAACTAAAAAGATTTTGCTGATCGTGTATTGTCTGTGGATGCAAACTGTAAAAGAGGTCCCCGCAGGCCTCACAAAACTAACCTACAAAAGAATGAGACACAAAGGGTATTGAGCTCAAAGATGCTTCAATTTCCCTAGGTGGTGAGCACTCGTCCCATCAAACCACCTATTAGTCACAAACTCATACAACCAAGAACTCTCAGGCCTCTTGAGGTCTCCTGTCATCTTGAAAGAGGTAATACCAGTGAGAGGCAGTAGCTCCTCTTGAAGCATGTTCAGTTTATTTTTTTTCAATGGCTCAAGCAATTTACGACGGTGATGCTGCCAATACGTATAAATAAGTTTGCACATCTGCTCTTCAGCAAAGGTTTGGAGGCTTACTGCAAATTAGTTAACTCAGAGAATTAAAACAGTAAGTGGGCAGAAGAATTTAAAATCACAAGATTTTGCCACAGAACAATAAAAAAAGAAATCTTCTTTTCACCTGCTTTAAAAGTTATTGGCTGACATATAGCAATGGCACATTTACAAGTGTTTTGTATGGCTGTGTATTTCATAAAATAATTATAACTTTGCTCCATATGACTTTGCTACAACATACTTTTAGTTCTTTCCAAAACCTCCAAATGATACAGCTATGTTTTGTAAAAATGTCCATTTTTCAATACCAAACACTAGCAAGGTTTGTATTTGAAAAGTGAAAAATGTTGCTTTGAGATACCTGAAAGTCAGATTCCCTTTTTTTTTTACTCACTATACACCCTACCCCAAATAATGCAAACAACTATCATCTCACTGAAAATACTGTTTAGGTATCTAATGCAGTTAATACATTTTCAAGAGCTATGTTTGCATGTTTACATATGTATACATTTCAGGCTTTATACAAACCATAACAATAAGTTTATTTTAAAATCAGTTAAGTAGATATAACACAAAATACCTTCTGTCAATATGTTTGCTTATCAGCAAAGTAATAAATAAGCTTAGGAAATCTTTCAGGTAAGATATTAATTGCAATCAACAGTGCATTAGTTATATGGTTACTGTCAGAAACTGCACACACAGCACCATCATTTTAGGGGTAAAGATGTGTTGCAAGGCGATGCTTTGCAGTCTTCCTATTGTGTAGCCATTGCATCTGTGAAGGCTGAAAGGAAGGAATAAAGTTGATATTCATGATGGTAAATAATGTCTGTTCTACTATTCTAATTATTAATTTACAGCCATGCTGCTTATTATTATGCTATTAATTAGTCAGAGTATGTTTTAAGTGGCTGTTCTATCAGTTGTCTTTCCTTGTACAACTTACAGCAACAGAAATCAATGTATCTTCAATACAAAGCCCAATCAGCATTCAAAACCCCTCTTTTAATTACCTTGAGTTGTATGTTGCATTCCAGAATGCCAGAAATACTAAATGTTTTGAGCTTCACCAGATACATTCAAACAAGGATGATTCACTGTAAATAGATTTTAGGCAATTCATCACTCCAGTGTTTGAACCCATGCACTTTAAATGGGAATACTGTAGAAAAAAGTAGTGTGTGGTCATATAATTAAAGATAGTGGTCATATATTTAAAGATATTACTTTTCTGGTGACACACAAGGAAACAATTCCGCCATTGCTACATTTTGAGCACTTGACTTTGCAAACAAAATGGAGTGTGCATGTATTTGCATGTTTCTGTGTTTTAGAACCACTGAAGAAGTACAGTAGCTGCAGTCAGAAAAGAGACTGTAATTTTTAGAAGACATCTGTCCTGTGGAAAGCTGCCCACCCAGACATGGCAAGAAATGGCTTCAGTCGACTGGTCCCCTCTCTTACTCTGGATAAGGCTTGTACCCTGCACAGAACTGATGTGGACAAGATGGGGCTGTTCCTGATGGGACGATCTCTGCCCCCGATGCTGCCAGTTGGGGTGGTGGTGGAGCACCATCCCCAGCAAGAGATGCTGCAGGACCAGCTAACGCAGCAGCCAGGCTGTGAAGCCAAACTCTGGACATGGCACTGCGGGGGACTCCCCAAGCATCCACAGACCCCATGAGCTGGAGAAGGGCCCTTAAAGCCTGGTCAGGCATCCCAGAGCCTGTTAAAATTCATGGTGAGGTGGATGAACTAGAAGAGCACAAATGTCCTGTGGATATGAAAAATGCTGACTAGGTCTCAGTCAGTGGGGCAAATAATAATTGTGAATCAGAGGCTGGCATTGCCTCCATTGCATTATTCAAGGTATGCTTCATTTCATTTTTAATATAAATATCTGTGTTACGCTGTGTGCCTGTGGTTTCATATTCCCAAGAGTGTGACTGGGGAAGAAATACCTGTAAAGGTGACTACAGGGCTTAAATTTTAAGTCCCTAAAGCCTGGGAGCTTTAGGATGGGCTTGAACCATATGTTTTATTTATTTTAGGAAGGGTCCCCTAGACATATTATTGAACCAGCCTTGGTTACTGTTATTGATATCTGACATAAGGTTATACTTAATCACTAGCATTTAGTACCACTGCTATAAGGAATCTGAAAAATCCAGTCTGACCAGCCAATCTACCATTATGGGAAATCCTTTCCAGACCCCAACAGGCAACTGCATAAATAAAGCACACAGCAAAATATCAAACCAATGAATAAGCTGTCATATAAACAAGCCAAACAAGCTAGTAAAAACCACACTAGCATGTAAAGTAGAAGAACAGAGATCTATGCCATCAGAATGAGGCATACAAACCAGGACAGCAAATACACTTTCTTGCAAGGGATCAGGCGATGGAGGGGAAGGCAGAACAGCTGAATTGGAGGCTCTGACTCCCTCTCTAGCCACGCACCAGAAGCAATAAGCAGTACCTTTTTAAAAACAGCAAAGGAACAAATGTATGTTTGTAGTGTAGGACTTGGAAATGTGTGGGAGGACGGACAACCCCCCCTTTCATGCCTGCAAGAGTTTGGTGGAGGGGTTTTTTTACTATTTCTGTGTTGGACCTGTGCACAACCCATTCAGCAAGTGGGATTTCATCTTTATAAAATTAATCTGAGTGCAGATTTCAAAAGCTGGCAAACGTTTCCATGGCTTTGTAACTACTGAACCTATACCTTCCAGTGCAGTGAGGGAGATTTTAGAGAAAACCTTCACCCTTCATAGCGAGCTGAATATTACATTTTGCTTTTTCATCCATTCAGGAGAGACAACACTATAAAGAGGAACAGAACTGAACAGGTAAGTGACCAGTTCAATAAGTACTACAACTCTCCACCACTTGAAGCGTGAAGTCGAGTCGATACAGTTTACACCAGCAAAGTACTTAGCCCAGTAAGCTTAGCCCAGCCCTGTATGTACTCACTCCCACCATGTAGGTTCCAAATTAGCCCTTTTCCAATATGTGTATTAAATGCCATTTATTTCTCTTCCAGCTTCAATGTTGCTGAATCTGCATTCCAGCTGAGACTCAAAAGACATTATACCCATTTTATCCTTTCTGAGAATATGAGAGAAGTAGAAATCATGCAGATCATGTACACCACAGTTACATTAAAAAAAAAATTAACAGACTAGTAACAGATGCTTTAATCACAGTATTGCATATAGTAACCATCCCCTTTTCCCACAAGCTAAGTCAGTAATTACTATGTATTTGCATGGGGGACTCATATCTTAGACATGTGGCTGTAATGACAGGTTTTTGTCTTATTTTTCCTCATTAGTGTTGCTACATTTTTATTTTTAAAGTAGAAACAAGAATCCACACAATGTCTAAAAAAAAACACACACTGAAGTATTTTCTAAGAAATTAGTGGGCAAATCTGTCAATGGAAAATTATTGTGTGCCACTGAGTGTGGTTTTCAAAAATAAAACCATCTACGAGATTTGTGATATTGCTCATATGTACTCTACTCTTCCTCCAAAAGGAAGCTAGCTAACTCTTTTTAAGAATAAGTTTCACAGGAGTATTTTTTTTCTTCTCACACAGAAACATGTTTGGTTTGGGAATAAAAATTAGTTTACTTGACCTGTCGTGATGGATCAGATGTCTGAGGCACTACACCACACTCATTTCTGTTGAAATCAAGTCTCTGCAAAAAGGGGAAAATATCAGTTTAAATGCACGGCTCCTGGTTGACGACCTCCTTACCTTATTTCCAGCAGGAGGCAGTGGCAAGAGCTGCTTGGCATTGCAGAGAGCTAGAGAACAAAGGTTGTCTCTTTGTAGTTCTGCCATCAAGTTTTATGCTCTTCTTCACTATTCACCTCTAATCCAAATTCCCAAATGCCTGTATGACTGCCAAATGATAGTTAGGAGCCTAAATAAGCTCCAAAAGGACCTTGTGAGCGTTTCATTTACATCATGTAAAATTCCTAGACTCTGTTCAAGATCAGTATGTGGAAAGACAGGGTGAATACAGGTTGATGAAATAGGTTGTTGATGAGTCAGTTAAGCAGAAGAGGAGTTCATGAGGAAATGGATAGAGGTTGTACAGATAGGAAATTAAAAGGGAAAGATGTGGGGAGGATGCCAAATATTGAGAAAATAATAACCTCTTGTGGCATTTAATTATTTTGCTTTGGTATTATTTTTTCTGTTTCAACACGGGGATAAAATAAGTGAAGCAGTACTCTATCTACTCTATCAGGATCAGTTCTTGTGGCTTATGGTACATTACAACCACCTACCTCTATTTGACCTCTTTGACAATCCCAGTTGGAAGTCATAGGATATTACCATCACAGAAGTAAGTTGAGAGCATTACAGAGATGACTAAGTTTGACTTAAACTGGTTAGTATAGGCCCTTGCAGTATGAACCTTAGTCATCCATAACAGCAAGGAGTTTGGTATCATCTGTTCACATAACTTGGCTGCTTGTCAGTGTACAAATATCATTGAAGAGTCATAAACAAGGTCAGGTAAGTGGTTTCCTACACATGTTGTGGAACTTGTGTATTGCAGCTGTCAATCTTTCCCAGCCCGATCTTGGACTCAGTGAGACATCACCAACTCTTTAGCTTTTGACTCAGTTGATCCTGAGCAATTCTTCTGCCCTTCTGGTTTTTGTGGGTCCTCTGCACCTGGTTCTTTTATCTCTTCTTTTTTTATCTTTGGTTGTCCTCTTTGGCAGAAGCTTTCTCATCCTTCTTCTCAGCTTTCTGTGGAGAGCCTAGATAAAAACTATCCTTGAATTTCCTTTTCTCTTTATTTTACACCTTATTACTGGCTGATCTTACCCTTCCATTTAAAAAAAAATGCATGTAATCTCTCCAGGCTGTTGGCACACACACCTGCCTTTCTGCTTCAGAACTGCCAGCCAAACTGAAATTTAAATTTGTTGTTCTGACATTATCTCTGATATGACAAGCCATCATCTCAATATGGCTAAAATAAAGATCCCCCTTTCTATTTTTTCAGTCATCTCCCACCCCTTAGCTTTGAGACGGGTATTTTTTCCTAGATATCTCTTTACATTCAAGTCTTGTGCCCGCTTTCTACAACAGATAGTTAGGATGCAGACTTCCTCATCCGCCTGTACAATGAAGCTTGGGTATCTACCATATCCTTGGACAAAGCAAATGCAATTTTGACTGACAAATACCCGCCCAGATGAGTAGTGGTGCTACAATTGTTTTCCTGGCTCATTGCTTTGCCAATGGCTGCTTTCTTTGTGCATTCACCTTCTCTGCAGTCAGACATAAGCCATTTGTCTTCGCTTTCAGAGCTCTTTGCCATTGTCTGTGTCCATTCATTATCAAATGATTGACCTGCCTTGGGTCTTCTGTCTGCTCCCAGCTCCAGCCTCTCTCATATTCCTGTTAGGCATTGAAATACATATCTTCATACTTTCTACCTTGCTGCACATAAAGTTACCCATAAATGCCTGTGAAATTACTTCCTTAACCTCCTTCCAATAAGTCTTTAAAGCACTCCTAGACAGCAATAGCTTTGAGGACATACTCTACCACTGCACAGGGTACTGATCCTTGTTTCCCAGTGCTGCCTCCTCTATCTGCATCTGCCTGTTTTCTGTCTTCTGGTACTTGGGTATTGGAAACACTTGACTGCAGAAACTCGTTTTTTGTTCTCTATTGGTACAGCAAGTAGTCAAACAGGTTCCTGGCCCATGACTGTTCTGTGATTCATGATGGTAGCAAAAATAAAAAAAAAATAACAATAAGAAACAATAATAATAACAGGAACAACAACAATAAAAGAACCTAAGAAGGCTTTAGGTATTTAATACTAAACACACTTCATTGCAAGTTTCTGGAACATGACATAAAAAAGCACTAGCAATGGCAAGGAAGTATGGGGGGGGCAGGGAACAAAGCCAAGTGAAATAAAAAGCATGTCTTAAGATGACATTTTATACTTTCTTTTTAAACTAATTCTGGTCACTAAAAAAAAAGAAACCAACAAAACCCGAAAACCAAACCCCCCACAATCCAAACAAATAAGCAAGAGCTAAAAGCAGGGAGGAAAAGAAACAGTCATAGGAAATGAGAGGGAGACATGCAGATGACACACAGCATGTCAGACAGAAATAATAATATAAAGCCAGGAAATTGTTGTCCCCTAGTGATGACTTTGGCCCATAGTCATGCATAGCACTGCTTATCCGACTTTCCAATATCATTTGGATAGTTAACTGTAATGCATGCTATAGTGTAACTTTTTATATTTATATTTACTCATTTTTATATGAATTGCAGAGCTTAAGGAAAACACATCTTTCTGCAATTACTTCTTTAAGGTGGATGCTGTCTCAGTGCAGAACTAGCTTACTTGTATTGCCTTTCACCTCCTCATCTCTGACCTCGATGGGAAATAACCATCTGTGTAACTACCCAGATACATTGGCGAGAAAAAATCTATGTCAGAAAATAATATTACACTCCTGACCAACATCCACTTAAGCAAGGAAATTCAGTGATGCAGGCATCTCTCTGTCCCTCCTCTCTGTACCCACACAAGAGGGTCAGAGACAGATGAGAACCTGGCTTTGAACACTTGACTTGCACAAGGCTCCTTCGGCTTTGCTGGCACCTTTGTCTCTGGTGCTTACCTGGCAGCTTGTCGTGTCCCTTGTGTCTGTCTCTGGGAGCAGATGCTAAGAGATTTTTCATAGAAAAGTCTTGTGGAATTTGTACTCATTTTTGAATGCATGAATTTTGAAATTTGGTCGGTTGTTCTTCTGTTGAGTTTTTTTGTATACTTGGCTACTATAAAAAAAGCTAGGAAAAGATGAAAATAATTTTTAAAAAGTCAGGCTCACTAACAGATTTCTGGAATAATGTATTGCCTTTAGGTTTAAAACTGGAACATTTCACAGTAGCATTAATATGACAAACAAAAGCAAATCCAAACAATTCAAAGGACATTAATAGTTGATGTACAAACACACATTTAAGAAACAGCAGGAATTTTGGACTAAATAAAAGCAGAAGTAAGGAGAGGCAGCTGGGAGAGGGGAACACGAAGGCTTGAAACTTTGTGCCAACAAATGATAAAGTACAGTTTTTACAAGCCTACTTTCTTTATATTCTATTCAAATTTAAAAAAGCATTTTGCTACTGTCAGTAACATTTATGCACTGACTAAAGCTAAAAACACACCGGCTGTGTGAAGTTTAGGTTTTTTTCAGCACAGCCTGGGTAAAATATATGCAAAAAACCCCAGTGCATTGTGCTCAAACTTAAGTTTCATTTTAAAAAAATGTAAGATGCTGACCTTGCAACCTTTCTGCACATGAGTAGTCACTTCAGGTCAATGATAACCACCGAGGTATTTCAAAACACTGCACATGTATTCATTTATCAACGGGAAAATTCAGGCATGTAAAGACAAGTCCAGCAAATAAGGATTTACAGGATCAGGTCCTAATTTTTAATCTGTCATATTTAAACTGATTTAAAACTAAATACCTTCAAAAGCCTGAGGTAAAATACAGTACATATACTTATAAGTTAAACAGGCTGTAGAAAGCACAGAAGATAAACGCAAGAAGGCAAGAACAGTAAGTTTAGTGCCTGTTTATAAGCTTTGGGTTCAGCATCCATATTTTTTTTAACTGCCGAACCTTTTTCAGCTTTCTCTTGCTCCAAAATATGCTTTAAAAGAAAACATTGACATAGCTGTATCTGTACAAGTACACATGTGTGTATTATATATCTATAAATGAAGATTTCTGTAGGGGGTGGAGAAATTTATATAATTTCATTCAAATCACAAGCCATGGATTAGAATTTAGTTATATCATTAGGCAAAACATAAAAGGTTCAGAAAGACACATTTTAAACACAGTTTTTCTGGCCACTGGCAGTGATGACAGTCTTTCTTAGAGCACCTCTGTACTAAGGAAAGTGTATTTCTTTCTTTAGGTCTTCTTGTGCCAACAGTTTTTGAGCGGTGATTTGCTTTGCCTAAAAAAATCGATGGCTTTTGTGTTACATACTACAGAGGGGTCCAAGACACACACACGGAGCTACATCTAAAAGAGCCATCACGGTAGTCCAGAACAATTCCATTATTTTATTTCCATGAATTACACCCCTCCTTTGTTTCATTTCCCAATAGTCCAGATATCTATAGGAAACCATTCCTCTTTTGCAGTGAAGTGACACATGCAAAGAAACCTTCTCCCGGTCCACATATGTGCATTTGTAAGCTTTTAGTGCAACCACTATGAATCTTGGGCGTTTTGGCTGGAGCACTAGAATAGGTAACTTTGTACTAGTGAAAAAAAAATCTCTCCATGAGCCAAAGGCTGAAGCAGCATGCGTTATGGAGCCAAGCTGGCAAATGAACAAGTGGAGATGGATCTTACATGGGCCTGTCAATGCAGTAACGAGAAGAGCATTCCAACGCTAAATTAAATTATATTGAAGCTGTATTGCAAATGGCATTTTAAAACCATAGAAGAAAGGAAAAACAGTCACTGTTGGTGCAAGATGCTAAGCAGCACCAATAATGACAAGCGTTTCACAAAAAATTTGGTCTATTATTAGCACAGGATTTTCTTATACTTGCACTCTAAATCAACAGCGGCAGCTGAACATGAGCAATATCAGCCTAAGTTTTGTCCCAGCTAGTAAACAAAACCAGTACAGATCAAAACAAATTTCTCATGTTGAGAATGAATGCTGCTCATCAAAAAGCATCATGATGAGCAGCTACAGGATGACAGCCCTACAATAATCAATCATCAATCAGTCATAGAAAGTGCTTATTCTGCCATTATATAAGGATCTTCATTATTATATGCGCACTCTTCTCAAGAGAGAAGAGAGAAAGTTTTCTTTCAATGATTAAAGCAATAGTTTTCATGCAGTAGAACACATTTAATTCTAAGGAAAAAAAAAACCCAAACCTAAAACAGGAGAAAAATACTGAACAACGTACATAGAAGCAGTAGCATTACTGAAGGATCCTTATTCTTCTATTTCTTACTTCATTTAAAAAATGAAAAATGATAACTTTTCTAGTTTAGGAAAGGGGAAAGGATATTATAATCCACAGCAAAATGTTCTTGAAGAATTTAGAACTTAATATTCCCTTTCAAAATGACAGGGAATACTGCACTGGTCCAAATTTTGACAGAGGAAACTGACCAAGTGAAATGTGTGCCCTTTCAGAGTAAGCAGAGGGCTATTTTAAGTTCCATGGAAAAAATACTGAATTATATTAAAAGGTTGATAGCAATATTACTTTCAGGTAAAAGTTAAGTATCTAAATAAAATGTGTACAATTCCTCAGTAAAAATGCAAAATTAGAATGCAAAAATGGTTTGAATCTGCAGAAGTTTTTTTATGTTATAATTCATAACTCTTGAGATCTGCAGATAATAATATTAAATCCCCTGGAAAAGGGGGGTGGAAGGAAAAAAAAAATCTGCTGTTTATTTTTGAAACATAGGCATTTTCTTTCCCCTAAGTGAGCCTACAACCACCCTGGCACCTATTCGGCACCACTAAATAACAACTGGATGCTCATGCTTGGAAAGCTGGGTGAGGGAAGCAATTTAAAATTTATTTTCATAGTGGAAAACAGGTTTTGCCAAAATAGTTTCAGTTTATGAAAGGAGAGAACAGCTGTATTTGGTTTATAATAAATCTTTCACAAATCAGTAAAAGCAAATAGACAGCACAACTGTAACCCATAAAAGTGGAAAATATTAAACAACAGACAGTGAAGTTGTTAAACTTTCCCACAGATGCTGTTGGTAAAAAGCCTCTGCAGAATATGTACATGAAATGTGCATGAAAAGCGAACCTGAAGGCAAGGGGCATTGGAATGAGGCGGAATTACTTATTGGGGGAATATCCTATTAAGGTGGCTATTCTGGGTACGGAGGAAGGTGTCTCCAGCAGTTTCCTACTCCCATTACTGAATGTTAGTGCAGAATAATTACTTGCTTGCCAAAAATGACAGGACGTTGACCCTGCAGACTTATTGAATTCGTAGTGCTTGCCTCTAGGCCATGTCGGGGGTTATTCAATTTTGCCTGAGGAGGACAATCTATTATGAGAGATGAGTCAAGAAGGCATCTTCCCTGATTGCCCACCAAAACCATTATCGCAGCGTAGAGGGGGCACGAGCAGCGAGTGGACGGACAAGGCAGCGCTGATCCCGATTACCGGGGGACCAGATACAATTTGCATTACGAGCAGCAGTGGAGCTCAGGGCAATCAGCCGGGGATGGGGCCGCCAGCCGCGCGAGCGCCACGCAGCTAATTGCTTGTGCTTGGCCTGGCAATCTTCACCCTCACGAGGAGGAGGCTGATTGGCTTGATCTGCAACTGGATGAATATTTTTACGTTGACAAAAACCCACAAGTCATCCCCAAAGGGAAGGCCAAATGTTTAAGGCACATACATTTTTACACCTCTGACACCCCCTCTTGTTGCAGCATAATTGTTTGACGTCGACATTGTTCAACCACTTAATGAGACAGAGTTAAGTCACAAAACCACTGGAAATGCTATGTGTCTCATTTAAATGTGTTGGGTATTTTCATTTGCACCATATTAAACTCTCTGCTTGTGAGAAAATAGAAACTTAGTGCAGGAATTAATGCACAAACATAGGTATGAGCATGGAAAAATCCAATTGTTTCCTCAGTTCTGTTACTAGAAAAGGGGGGAATTGTCCTCCTGACCTTGCACCTGTTTTGGTGCGATATTTTGGGTAGTCTGGAACTGTAAAACTGTGATGGGAAGCTGTTATCTCAACAAAACAATTTAACAAATCCTAACATCTAAGAAAGCCTGAAATATCTTTGTCTAGATTTGAAAGTTAGTTAAAACGTATGTCTAGTAAGCTTACAGAATTAAAGTTAATATTCATTTTAATGCATCATAATAAACATTGAAAAAACCCCACTTTGCATTGTTTTGCTGTCCATGTCAACATAAATTATCACCTTTAAAAAGAGAACAGAATATGTGAGAGTACAGAAAATTCTAATATTATCCATGGATCACCAAAACCAAGAGCAAGGCAAAATGGCTATAAACATAAACCAATTTATTCTGCCACGGTGACCAGTTGGTCTCTAGTCTGTGGGGATGGTTTGATACGTAGAGTGTGTATATATCTGCAAGTTACCAAACTGATTCCAAACCACAGCTTGGATTACAGTGAGGGCAAACAAAGGAAGATGAAGACGTTGTGCCAATCTTGTTTGCAGCAAGTAAGAGCAGCCCATATTTAATGGCTTGGCTTAAGACCTCTAGGTGTATGCAGACTGATAAAGTCAGTCCTTTCCTCACAAAAATGCAAGCCCATAATTAACTGTCTCCTTAAAACAAAAAAAACCCCAGACTGTTCATAGTAACTTTTTCCATTCATATATTCCTTTCATGAAGCAGAACAGTAAGCATCAGAGTAACAACAAGGTGCATAACCACAGATTTTGAGTATCACTTGGACTACCTGGGAGAGCCCTTTTGTCCAGTTGCTGCGGAAGGGCTCGGATCTCCCAGCCGTCCTGGGTCGTCTCTCCCAGCCTCACATCCATCTCTCCAGTTGGGCTACCTAGAATGATACGCGGTAGCTCTGTTCAGGCACTTGATTCACATCATACAGAACTATTACAAAACTATCATAAAGCATTATATAATACCAAGCAATCACCAAAAAGCATTCAAACCTTGCTCTGAAGAAAGTTTTCTTAATTTTCTCCCTGGCTTTTCTGGAGTGAGCATTCCTGTAACATCAGACAGCCTGAAAACACTGGGACAACTTCTGCTTGAAGTGAACCAAGGGACCTCTGGCCAAGATCCCCCTTGTCACATTTTCCATGTGTCCCAGAGCACAGTATATCCCACACACTGCATGATGAAAACTTCTTGAGTAACATATTACTATAATGAGATAACGATAATAATAACATTTTGCATTCTCAATTGGTGTTTATTCAGTTGAAAGTTAAGTCCCAAGTTACATGCATGAAAGAGCTGTATTAAAGAACGCTCCATTTTAATATTTACTAACTTCTTAGTGTCTGACTTGGCAACCACCATAACATTTTTTCAACCATAGGGGTTTTTGGAGGCTTTGTGCTCTTTGAGCAGGATTCTGGAAAGCTCTGGATGGATTTCCTTTGTTTTACTTTCAGGCATGCTAATGAAAGAAATTGCCCTGTGGAACCTCATACAGACATCCAAAGGCTTCCTCAGCCATGCTGAGTTTCAAGGTAGCTTGTCCACACCAGGAAGAAATGTACAGGTAAGGGCAGGGGATAAACTTGACATTTTTTTCCCTGAATCATGTGTAGAAAGGAAAGAAGCAAGTAGCTGGCTATTGCATTTCACAAATAGTTGCGAACAGCAGTGGAACAGTGACAGCTGCGAATCTTCCTTGTGGGCAAGGGAGAGCAGCACAAAAAGGTGACTTTCCAGCCACCCTGGTCTTCCTTGTTTGGCTTCTTTTGGTCTGCTGGAAGGGCAGGACATGCTACCTGAGGAGAGGCACCGTGCTAAAATAGCTCTGTGTTTTGCCAACATAAAGATTACCTTCCTAGCATATTTAGCACGATCTGCTAGCGTTAAATAGTAAACCCCAACTATTTTGTGTAGTCTCTACACAAACAGCATCTACCCCCCCCGTTCCACAGAGACCACACCAATTCACATCACAAGGTCATGTCGGCATCCCTCTGATCTTTACAGATACCTGAAGATTATTTTCCAGATGAAATAAGTTTTTAATGATTCATTCTCCATCGCAAGCCTGCCCCACCCTAGAGAGAGATCAAAATGCTTCAGCTAAATCTGGTTTTAGTTCCATTACAAAATATGAGTACTGGCTTTCCAAACTTCTTCTACGGAAAGATATCTAAACGCAGCTTTTCTTGCAAAAGTGCTAACAGATAGGTACTATAGCAGAACCACACCATTTCTGTGGCCCCAGTGGCTTCACCATAGATGCAAGTATTTTTCAGGTGATATTCACAGTCCAACATCCCTGAGGAATCTAGCAGAAGATGGATCTGCACAACCTGCAGAAAAGAAAAACTGCAGGATAATCATGTACCTTCTAAAAGGCTGTTTACCACCAATATATGGCTGTTTATGGCCAGAAAGACAAAGATTTAATGAATCAGGAAGAAGTGTTCCTGCTTGTTAAATCCTTGACATGGATATTTTAGAAGTAGGTGCACCAGATAGATTTCTCTTCTCTTCTCTTCCTGGCATTTTTGGCTTTCTTTCCTACTAGCCTTACTAATATCCCCAGCACTGGATTTCTGAAAAATTAGTATTTCGTAATATTTTGTTTATGAGGGAGTCAGATTAACCAGAAATGACAGGACAAAGAACAGAAACACATTGCTCAACTCTGCCCTTTACTCACAATTCTCTCACAAAATCATCAACAATTTTGCATGACTAAAGGCAGGAAGATTTGTCTGAGGAGGTGACCATGCTGAGCTCCATCCTGCACTGTGAACAGGCACCCAGACCTCCACATTCTGCCATGGCAGAAAAAGTCTCTTTTAGCAGTTTACATAAAATATAGTTACTCCTCTGAGGAGATTGGCCCTTTGTTTTCAAAAGCAACCTTCCTCCTACCACTGGAAGCGCCTGGAACTCAATCAGCACCTCATCTGGAAGGATTGACTTGAGACATTGATTCTTGAGGTGCTGGATTAAGGCAGCAGGAGCAAGGCAGATTGATCCCATTTGTAGATTTGTCTCTCAAGCTTTTATGCTACAGAAACCATTTTTACATTCTACAACTCCTTTTCTGTCTAGCTTTTAAGAGAGAAAATGCTATTCCCTGAGGTCATTTTAGGCTTGCAGATATAAAAGTATATCTGTGGCCATTTCAAGAAGCTGATCAACTTAAAATGGAGTAGAATTTGATAATTCAGTGAGTTCACTAATTGCGTCTAATGCTTCAGTTTTATTTGTGGTTTCATATTAAATAAGGATTTTGTTGAAACATATTTTGGAAACAAACTCTTTTAGACCATCAATACATTCAACTACATAAATTACTGTTTAGACACTTTGTAAGAAGATTGCTTATCTAATGCAGTACAACAAATTCAAAAAAGCTGTTAAATTTTGATATAGAAATAATTAGCATGTCTTACTCTTTAAAGAATGTTAAATCTCTGAAAAGAAAACTTTTCTCCCAGACTCCAAGTCATACAGAGAACTTTTTGTACCAATCCACAAGAGCAAGTTACCAGAAACTGAATGGGCTCTGTAAATGAAAAATGCCTTGGAGAAATGATGAGCAGTGCAGGACCAACAACACGTCTTTCTTCACTGTTTCTCTGCTAGGGAGAATTTGGCTAAAATAAAAGAGAGGTTTGCTTCCCAGCAATCCCCAAGTGCCAGTGCAATCCTTGGGAGCCATCGTCAGCCATACATTCAAGTAAAGCATAAACATGTTAAACCTGCCTCTGTAATGGATAAGGTCCTCTGGCCCTAGATATGTTACTTCTGGTCATGGACTGTAATTCTGAGTTCAGCAGTGTTCACATATATACCTCCATTTGGGATAGCAGCAGTAAAAACTTAAAGGTCTCTGGTTTCCATATGATATTTTCTGGCATAGATGGATTTTGCTCTGCATTGGAGGATTAGGATTAGAGTACAGACATAATAAAACTTCATGGCTTCTTTCCCAACCTGGGTTCTTCTTATTAGAATCACATGGGGACATAAACTGATCATAAAAATAGTAAATCTGTTATTATTTCAGTTATATTTATTATTCGTACATGGGATATATTGTGAGAAAAATAAATTCTAAACATGTATCAGCAAAGTGATGTTAATAAACCAGTCACCCACACTGGAACCCACAGTTCCCAGACATGAGAACTGCATAAGCAAATAACAAACTTAAAAAAGCAGCTTTTGAGTGGCTTGCACTATTCCATTCAGCACATCAAAACCTGGCGTGTAAGGCGAAGGCATTTTTATAACAGTGCTGTCAAGGTTTGTATGCATGAATGGTAGGAGCACATGTAGCTGGAAAAGAAAGCCATCAAACTGGCAGATGAAGAGAACTCCAGTGAGAACTAAATCTAGGTAGGGGAATGGGCCAAGGAAAGAACTCAGCCTATAACATCAGGAAGAACATTATCTCCTAGGTTTAGACAAAGCTTGGGTGAGAGGACCTAGAGAGAAGCTGGTCAAAGCTGGGTGGAGTGAATAGACCTGACTGACAGACTGCTATAGGCAAGTCAGCCTGACCTGACTTGCCTAGAGTGAATGAAACAGGAGGCACTGGCACAAGGAAATAGAAGTCAATGTAAATCTTGAACGAGGGGTGATGACAACACATGTGAGAGGAAATGGCAAAGAAACTGGCCAAGGTACTAGCTTGAGTAGAAGAAAGCAGATCCAGGGTTATGATGTAGAGGTGACAGTTTGCTTAAATAAAGTTGTCAATCGAAGACAGAAATAAAGACAAGATTAAGGTCCTCTGAGTGTGAATATGCACTTCTGGCCTGACTGCAACCACAAATACCGTAATAGAAAAATCAGCTCAGCTGCTGTGATTCGAAACAGAATAACCAGCTTCAGTACAACAGGGAGCAAACCTTTTGAGCTCTTTTCCTCTCCTTAATTCATTTCTTTGACAGTGTTTTCCCTCTGCCTATAGCAATTCTCTGATATTTTCTCCCAGAGTTTTTCTCCGGGTTCTTGCAACACCCCTGAAACACATTAAGTAAGAGTGTCGAGCCAAATCATATCTCAGAACTAGCTGTCCAGCCTCAGTTCCCCAAGGAAGTATTAAATTCAAGCACATGGCTCAACAGGTTAGCACCTTGCACTCAGATAACCACAACTCAGTGGATTTCTGGAGGACGTGATTGGCTTTTCTTGCTTAGAGATGTGGGAGAAAATAAAAATATCACTTTGTGTTGTTTACAAGACAAAAACTGCCGACTTGCTTCTGTGGATTCCCATGCAATGCACCTGAAGGTGCAAAATAGCCCAGTGAAATGGCAGGCTGTACATACCAGCTGCTGTGTT
This sequence comes from Pelecanus crispus, assembly GCF_030463565.1. Taxonomy (NCBI): domain Eukaryota; kingdom Metazoa; phylum Chordata; class Aves; order Pelecaniformes; family Pelecanidae; genus Pelecanus; species Pelecanus crispus. The sequence goes on from NC_134646.1 coordinate 27,109,906, forward strand.
TAGACTTTACACGCTGTGATCAAATCTGAAATGAGTGGGACAGCTCCCAGTGGCCTCTAGTTATTGGACAGCCATAGACGAACTTGCAAGAACAAACACTACCCTTAGGATGAAGAGAGACCTCAGAGAACTCTTCCTAGGGAGTGTGAACTGTGCACAGAAAAGGGTGTTCAGAGTGGTGACCAGAAATAAGAAGGGAGGCCCAGCATTTTAAAATGTGTTTTAAACCAGGACCTAGCAGGGCAGTGGCTCACAGCCTAAACATCAACGGTGGGAAAATGTGATGTGGCAGGTGGGTCAGCTCTGTTATCTGTGTCACTCACAGATGCTGCAACACAGGCAGGCGGCTACTTTCCAAAGCGTGCACAGATCGGGGCAGGGGTGCCCTGTCCAGTCTCGCAAATGCTGTGCCTTACAACTTCCCCCATGCCCGACACCTGTCAGAGCCAGGAAGGGAGCTCACCTCCCTTTCCTGCCACCGGCAGGTCTCGGGAGCCATGCTGCGTGCTGGGTTGCAGCCCCTGCGTCAGCCCCAGCCCAACCCTGGGAGCCCGGAGCAGAGCAAAGCTCCTCCCAGCCCTGCTTCTGCTGGAGCAGCCGCTACAGCCAGGCTCAGCTCCTAATTCATGTTCTTCTCCCAGGGCCTAATACACTTTCCATTGCAAAATTTATTTCCTACAAGCTTTCAACCTTTTGCTACCATACAGACACTCAGAACATTTACCATGTCTTACTCTGAGTTTTGAATGCAGTTGAATTATTCTAAAGCATCATTTTCTGCATTGTTTCTCTCACCTTTGTCAAGAAGCTGTACAAATTCTTACCTCACTATCAGAAGCATTCTTCTGTTCAGGCTGTCCATTCCTCAAAGGACCTCTTAAAGAAAAGAAAAAAAATTCTGTATTGTGATCTAGCAGCTATTTTCCTGTTTAATATGGGAACACCAGCACCACTTGCTCAGGTTTTTTGCCTAACGTTCATTCAAGCGTATGTGTGAGAAAGCTAGCGTATAAAACATTAGGCTAACATTTGGCATCTGGAACAGTGTTGCAGAAATTAACAGCTCCAGCTTGCAGATAACATTCATATTGACCACTGACCTATTGAACTGTTATATTTAGAAAGATCATTTAAAGGAAAATCTCATAGGCTATTGAATATGAAGCTGTTCCAGCTACTCTGTGAGGCTTTTTGGTTTTTTTCCTTCCTTTTCTCTCCCCTGCAGTGGAATTCTCCAAGGCAAATGGAGTAAAATATTTTGCTGGAGGCGATACTTTACTTTCAAGATTTATTCCTTTGCACCACAAATATATCAAGGAAAAAAAATCAAAGACAATAGCAAAAATGTTGAAAGAATTGGAAAGTTTATTTTCAATCTCAGTATGAGAGTCTAGCAGGGATTGTTTGGTTTATCATGTAAGGGGGGGTAATTTTTATGTTAGGCAGGTACAATCAAACTGAAATAACTCACATTATTTTATTTTAATATTAGTTGTTTCTCCTTTGATGCCATGTCAAGGGAAGAATTGTCCTTCCTACTTATCTCAGATATCTGCTACAGAGGAATTGTCTGTTAATTATCTTGACAGATACAACCTGCAAGCTTGTTTTGATGAGCTGTGATCTATACGATGCAAAATATATCAAAGCATTATGTGTGCAAGCCTATTTAGCATGCTAGCAGCATGTATTTATAGATGCTTGGTCTCCACTTTTCTCTTACCAGTAGTTTGTAGGTTGAGCTAACACTTGCCTTTGTATTTGCAATATGATGGTCAGACCACCATGCACGTACCCTATTACTATCTGCCTTTCTCTGAGGGTAGAAATATGTATTAGACTATTTAATAGTCTGTAAAATCCAAACCTGAGGGAATACGTTGCTGGTCATTTCGCCTCATGCATTCTCCTTCTCTGTATTCTCTTAAAGCATCATGTGTGACTTTTCTGCCCTTATCAAGTGTTGATATTGAAAACAAACAAATACATGTTATTATTAAAGAGATTCTTGCCAGGAGGTAAAAGAAAGATGTTCCCCTATGAGATTTGCTTACATATTCTGCAGATTGTAGATAGTATAGCTTTACATTTATTGAAATTGTCTTTTCCCCCCGAGTTCTAAGAAAATGTGCCTAAAGCTATTATCGCATCTATCGACTCTGTGGGATTTAACGGACGTGGCTCCTGCTCCCAAGTGGTTGGAAAATGACCTCTATGAAGCAAAGTTCAAGCAGAGTGAAAGCTCTGAGACTGAGATTAGAGACCTGTCAGTTGCCTGGTAGGATAAAAGTGTAAAATTATATGTGACGCTCAGTTCAGTCACATCAAACAGCTCAGAAATGTTTACTGAATGAACTACACAGTCGCTAATTACACTTTCCCCTTAAGTATTCACGTTTTCATGGGCACCAAATACCTAGAGAATCTGGAAAGGGAAAGCTTCTAATAAGTATGCAACAATTACAGCAGGCATGGTTTTGCACCTTAATTTTCTTACAGTGATTATTTATAGTGAAGAGGCAAATTTGGCCTGTCATTACATACAATAACTCTGTATCTCTGTTTCAGGTCTTCTGAGAAAAGGGTATGATAAATTTTAAATCAAAATATAGCAACAGGAGCAGCTCTAATAACACTAATATAAACACAGCCTTCCTCACAACATGGTACAAAACATTGCCTTAACCTAGTGACCTTTAGTGACCAGGCAGTTCAGTATGGCCATATATATAATATCTAATGATTACAGCAGCAATTAAAAATCTGATGAATCCAAGTGCATTGAAATTACTCTTCCACTTCTTTCTGGAAAAAGTGCATTAACCTTGTAAACTGTGGATTTTTTCATTCTTGCAACTTCCCTATGTTAAAAATTGCCTTTCTCTTGATACTCACTAATTCCAAATCTTGTAACATAATACGGAAGACTAATAACGAAAGGTCCTCCTTCCACAAGCAAGGATCATGCTCTACACTTTAACTATTGCCCACAAAAATGTCTGACCATGGACATGATCCAGAAAGCAAAAGCAAGATGCAGGGGGCCCAGGGACTTCCGAGCTGAGCTTTGCGGGGCAGTTGCAGTACGCTGACATGAGACAGTTCAGGCAAGAAGGGAAGACAAGGCCAGGGGAGGCTTTGCTGTTTGTGTCCACATTCTAGAAGACATGCTCCACCCCATCCACTTCCAAGCCATTGGAAGCCCACTGAGGCACCAAGGTCATTAATAAACCCAGAGAGAGAGAAACCTGGGATGATCCATGTCCACGGGCACACAGGCGGTGAAGCATGCAAGCACACTGCCATGCAGAAAGAGAGGTAACTGCTCAACCTGTTGCCATTTGCACGCTGTAGGTGGCCAATTTATGGTTCCTGTTGGTTTGGGTTTTTTTTTTTTCCTTTCTTTGAAAATGCATTTTACACAATGGGAGTCTTTTTTTTGTTTCCTTCTCAGTGATTTTTTAGAGTCATACTATGGTCAGGAAAGGAAGAGCCAATTTGCTGATGAAATAACTACAGTAGATAAAAAATAATACATGATAAAACTCACAGTTATACTAAACTGCTGAACCAGTCAGGAAGAAACTACTGTTTTGCCATCTGAATATTTCTACTGTCTACTCAAAGCATACTTTAGTTAAACTGTTTTATATTAGCAAGTTTAGACAACAAATTATCTCACAGAAAGATATTTGCTGTAAGTTATCATTGAAAAAAATGTAGTTTTATCTCCGTCTCTGAATTTAATGTATACTGTTGATTTTTTTATTCTTGTAATTTTTCTCAGATAAAAATTAGCTTTTTCCTGATCTTTGTTAATTCCAAATTCTGTAACATCATAAAAAAGTCTAATTAACAAAAGCAGAACCTTAATCTTCTACAATATATTCAATAACCTGCTACTAAAAAAAATATTATTTTTTTCTCTCCAGTTTTATATGATCTCTAAAAGATGTGCTTAATTAAAATTGATCTCTCTTACTTGAAATCTTTACAGAGTGACTTAGAGAAACATGGCCTCAAACACAGTTATTTGAATTTACATTAGCAGAAGATCTAACCAATAATATGTAATTGCTGTTACATAGTGTCATTTACACTTAATGCTACCATCTCAAGCATTTTAATCACGATAAAGCATGCATTCTTTCCAGCTGATTTTTACAGACTGCTTGATTAAACCCCCAAAGTTATGTAAAACATTGTACCTGGCACAATGATCAGCACGCAGGACAGGTTAGTTGAAGTTTTAAAGGGGGAGGCTTTTTGTTCAATATGGATATTCTGGAGCGGAGGGAGTCTCGTGCCAAGTTCTGGGGTCCAGTTCACAGTTACAGGTCACAAGGGGCACATCCCACGGTACTTTTCCTGTTAGCTGGATTAGCCACACCATGAGCATTGAAGAATTAACCCAAGATGGCAGCACTGTGTGTGTGTGCGATATTCTGCTTTTTAAGGCTGCATGTTTTAAGGCTCTGTAACCATCCTTCAGAAATCTAGTGTAACCAAAAACAAACATGTGAAAGAAAACTCCAACTTTCTTTTTAATTTCTACCTGTGTCTGACTCTAAACAGACAGTAGTCTCATTGATTCATTACCTTCATTCCCTAATCTCTTCTGAAATGCCTATTTTATTTTTGCCCAGTTATCAAACTTTACAGACTTCTCTGTTTCATTGTCAACTGGTGTTAGTTCTACCAAGAAAATCCAGAAATGGATGTCAGAGAAATTAAACCTGTACTGCAGCCAAAACAGGTTAAAGACACAAGGACGTGTTCCAAGGCATCCAAAGCAGCTCACACAAATTTGCTCATGTGGAAAAAAATGATAAATATGTGGAAATAAAAGGACTACCTTTTCCACAGTGCTTTGCCAGAAGGAAAAAATCCCACAGCACTGCCATTCTCCAAATTTTTACTTTCGCTGTCTCCATGTATTTTGAAGGTAGATGTCTCAAAGACAGTCTGACATGAGAAATGCAGCGCAGGTGACTTAGCAAAGATCCCAAGGAGCAGAGACAAATCCACACTCTGGACTGGCTGATGTATGAAAAATGCCTCAAGTGTCTCTCATGCACAATCTGTTAACAAATGGTGAAATTTAATATTAAACCCGATCAGATTTTGGGTGAGGAGTGAGATCAAGATAGAATGGGCAACTGGTTTACTAAAAAGGTTTGGAAATCACGATGAAATAAAGCACTTTTAAAAAATTGTGCACATATTCCATGGCCAGAATTCAAAATCCATAAGGAAAGAAGCCTTTTGGAGGGAGGTGATTTCCTTCAAACTCTGCCCTTCGTGGACAATTTGCAGAGGTATGCCTGCACAGAGTTTATGCAGTCCTGAATATCTTCAGAACTCTCCTATTCTTGATTGCAAAGGAAACACCCTCCCCCCTACTCTATTATTTGGAAATGAATATCCAAATCTTCCTCTCCACTGTCCTTGTTTTCTCCCTTCCCAGTATTTAGAGGGTATTAGCAATAGCAGTGAAGAACAGCTTCTGAGGCTCCTGCTAATCACAGGGCGATGGCAAGCAGGGGAGATGCCGAGGGAGTTCAGCAGTGACAGATCCCCGACTGGGTGCTGACAGGAAATCCTTGTTCGGTGCACATTTTCTGTGGTAGGGGTGCTAACATATCAGACAACATGACCTGAGGTAGGTATAGTCTGGAACTGGATCCTGAAAAAACAGGCCTAGCTTTTGTTTCTGGGAACTTTTCGTATTCGACTTAGACAATTCCTGCCCTCTGCAATGACAGTTATGAAAAAGGCATTTTCAATCAAAAAAAAAAAGGTCAATTTAAAAGACAGAAAGTGTTTTCAGATGTTTTAAACTTTTGTTTCATTTGTTTTTCATAGAAATTATTTTCAAAAAATAAAAATGTGAAGGATATGCACTGGGCTTGACTTCCTGTGGGCTAGGAATGGGATAAATTATGACTTTGCATTGTAAAAGGTGATCTCCCTACCAGTGCTATCAGCATCTGCAGGTCTGTATCCACAGGGAACAATTAATTTTTTCCTGAACAAGTTTGCTCATTAGAGTATCTGACTACCACTTTATTTATTTCCAATAGATGGTGCCCTTTTTTTTTGTAGCAGATGTTGAAACTGAAAGTAAGTTCCTTAAACATATGCTATTACAATTGGGGAATGTCAAGTGTAGCCTGCCTCTGGTTTGCACTGGAACCAGTACAAAGCACAGGCTCTCCCTCTGGTACTCAGTGGGAAATTGTGACTGGCTAATTGGCAACCTGGGAAAGGACAGGTTGAATCTTCAACAAATATTTCCTTTGTATAAAACATGAGTTATACACTGAAATCAAATATCACATGATGAAAACAGAAACAGATAAAAGCCCATTCCCTTCGCGGATGCCCAGTCTCAACTCTCCCCTCCTGGTAGCACCACAGCCCCTCACCTGCAATGCTCTTTTGCTCTGGACCGGGCCTCGATGTGCAAAGAAAACGGTCATTTGCCATGCCCTCTCCTGCCTACTCCACCTCATTTTTTTTTCCCTTCAAAAAATCATATCTGATCTTCTTGCCCCATTCTAAAAATACTTTGCAAAATATTAGTTTTCTTTGAAATTCACCTTTAATAATTCCCATACTTTTGCTTTTCCTGCAGCTGGTACCTCTGGATGGCTGGGTGGATTGCTTGCACCATTAGAAGAGAGGGCACAGCAGCCCTACAACTTCCCTCATCATGGTCAGTCTGAGACAGTCCTCCAGGCAATTTAACAGCAGCTTCCCTGCACCACAATAAACCACTTTATAGCACTCTTGTCCAATTCAAATTGACCTGCAGGGCACATTTCAGTAGCAGCTTAATTCACTTTTTCCCTTTCCTCGAGTTGAAAATGGTAGGGCATTAGTTGCTGTATAACGTGACGTCTATGTCTTGGCTCTCCTATTATCTAGACTAAGTAAATCATAACAGCAGCAATATAGTTGTGTGTTGATTTAAATGAAGAAATATGGTTCGATGTTAAAATAATTCCTCTAATTTATATATAGCAAAGCCTCATGCAACGTATTATGTCAATGACATCCCAAATCAGGATGTGCAGTCTTGAGAAATTGTTTGATTAACTTCTGTCTTGTAAAACATCTTCTCGTGGCAAGTACTTAAGCCTGTAAGAGCTGCCAAGTTCAAGCCAGTGTGGCTCATGCTATAAGTCTTTCTGCAGTCCTTTGGGCTGCTCTGTAACAAGAGCTACCATTTTGCTGTCACTGTCACTTCACATATCCAGTCTCTAAAGCTCTGTTTGTTGTTTCATTCTGTTCTATGTCTCCCTTAGGAACTTCTTCATTTTAATATAAATAGAGCGCTTCATCATGCAGTGCCAAAGACTGTGGAAGGTACAACTCTCAATATTACTGAAGATGATGCATACAGATGAATTTGGCAGCAGATCACAAACAAAGGGCCTTAATGAAAAGGGGAAAACTTCCTAACCCAAAGATATGGAAGGGAAGAGTTTGAAAATAATAAAGGAAAGGGGAAATTAACACCTCCCTCTGCTAACCATTGTTATGTTCAATTGTTATTCACACACACCACCGGAAGCAGGTAATTATGCCATATGTCACAAATACATCACACAGTATGCATATTTTTAAAGGTCATTTTTGATGGGATTTTTCTTTTAACATGGAAATTAATTTTCCTTCTAAATTAGGATAATTTTTAAAAATCCCATAATATTTCTAAGCAGAAAGTTTGTATCTGTTTTAGAAAACTGTTTTAGAAAAACATTCATTTTGGAAATTTTAATGGTTGTTTTTTAATGTTTAAAACTTTACATACTTTTCAGTTTTGCCTTTTGGTATCCACCCATTTATATGAAATATTCAAGGATATGATAATAAGATATGACATAATAATATTAAAACAGGAAAATTAGGATAGTATAGGATAATAGGATTAAGTATGCCCAGGCAGAGGCATGAACCTTGATGTGTAATGTGTTGAGAAAACACAAAATAAAAAGGCAGTTTCTGACACTTTCATAGTAAATAATAATAATAATAATAATAATAATAATAATAATAATAATAATAATAATAATAATAATGTGCTACAACCACTGCATGTCACTATATGACATGATAGCTGTGATATGTTATGTTCCGGTCACCTAATACTTAGTACCAGGATAACTTTATATTTTTGGAATAAAGTGGCTCCTATAAAAGTGACACTTGAGACGTTTCAGAAGAGATGAATGAAATCAGGAGTTATTTTAGTTCTGCAAATTTTACATCTCACATGTTGGCATATAATCCCAGTGCCACTGACAGGTTGGATCTCATCCCATTCTGTATGAAGTAACATGAGGGGATCAAATAAAAGTTGGCAATAGTTTCTAATTACTTAATTACATTTAAACCATCTTGCCCACAGCCCTTTGGCTTTAGCCTCTTAGACAATAGTAACTGTTTCTATCATATCCATATAGAAACGCCTTGGGGATCGTATCAGCTCATGCTTGCATATTTAATGTGGTTGTGCCAGTTTAACAGCTTACTACATGACAGTTCTTAGCATTTCTGTTTCCTTTTGTACTTTCTGCAGTGAATACACAGGTTATCTCATATTGACTACACTTTTTCAAATACTACGTGTGCACAAACATCCCAGCCATTTGGAAATTGCTAATATCCAGTTACGAATTCACAAGTGGCAAATATGCAACCGTGAAATTCAGTAGTTACAAAGCAGAACATTTGTACATTGTAAATTCCTGTACATTTCTTAAGTTGCATGATGGGGAGCAGCAGGTGACGTTATCCAGTTTTATGTGCACTTTACCTTTCTCTAACACCCCTCTTGCTCCCTTCCCTCCTACTGATGCTGCTGAAGTATAGAGTTTCATTCATTCACTTTAATGTTAAAACCCATTGTGCTGAAAAAAAAATCATTTCAGAGAATTCAGTAGGACCATAGCAGATGCAGACTTCTATCCGGGTAGGCATACTTTTATGGGTATGTATGTGCTCATGTATGTAGATGAGAGCGAGCACAGAGGGAGGATGGAGGTCACATTGCAGTATTTAATGGACGTACAGTACTTACCCTTTCTGCCATCTACCCTCTCTTCCCATTACCACAGAGTACAAGCACCTCAAAGGTATTACCATATCTAAACCCGTAACACTTCTGCGAGACAGAGGACTGTTATTATCCCTCTTTTAGAAACTGAAAATTCAGCCTGGAGTCAGCCAGTCAGGCCAGTGTCTCCCACTTTGCTGCCCAGCAGCAGAGCTCTGGGCCTGCATTTTCTGCTTTTGCAGCCTTTCCTGCTAAACAGGAAAGTTTAGCAAGACTTTAAAACTAAACAACACTAAGGGCAGGGCAACTCAGTTCACCGACAGTGGTGGTGAGTGGAGGTTTCCATGTCCCGGCTCCATCCCCTGCCCACAGAGAGAGCTTGACTTACTTTACATTCAGGAGTGCAACATGGATCCCCTCCCCTTGTGATCTCTCATTCTCTTTTGGCCCAGGAAATCGCGCACAGAAAGCTTCGACCAGACCCAGGTCTCCTGAGCCTCAAGCGTAGCACATTGGCGACGGAGCCCCCGCACCCAGGCACCTCCGTCCCGGGGGACAGGTCTCCAGCAGGGTGGTGTTTCTCTTCCTGCAGAACTTGGCAGGAGGCAAACATCCTGTGGAAATCTGTGGAGCAGGGCAAGCCAAAATAAAATTTATTTTTATGCAGCATGGAAGTGCTCCTAGAAGTATGTAAGGGCTTTTACTCTGGAAGTATCTCATCTGGTACATTAGTCCTATGTTCTTTTTATTGTAGCTGCAAATTCCAGCTTTTTAAAAAAACAAACAAATTACTTAAATGAAGGGGTATCATAGGAGTGTAAATCAGGCAAATGTCAAGTCTTGCAAAAGAGACATGCACAGAAAGGAAGAATGAGGCTACTAGCTAATGCCTTTTTATACATTTTTCACATAATGTTCTGCTCCCAAGTTAAATTTAAAAAGCTGTGTAGTATATATACTAATCACATCTCAAACAACTATCATATAGAAAATACTTGCTTAATATCTGTAAGATGCCCTTTCACCGGGCCAATAAAACATAGAGCTATATAATTATTATTTTCAAAACCACAATGTTCTGCTTTGTAAGTAGCCCAGTATATCTTCAGCCATGCCACTCATGGAGTAAGATGCTACATGGTGAATAAGGGGGGATAGAGTTTACCTCATAGTTATAAAAGATAGTCTTATTGTGGGACAGAAGCAAAGGTTGGTATTTAATAATCTTATACCATAATTGATACCTTCTGATGAGGCAGAGCAGCAGACACAAGCATATTTACTCAGAAGGAAAAGACTAGTGGAAATCCTTAAATAACAGTAGTCAAATTCTGCTGTCACGTTGCAGATTAATTGGTGGCAGAACTTACTTTCAGGAGTCTGAGAAAAGTCCTTTCTTAAGATGTTTCTGGTGTATAAATAATATGTGGTATTTTTGTGAGGAAATCATTGTGTAACTCCTATCTTCACTCTGTTTGTGCTTGGAGGTTTTTGCCTCACCTGTGTCAAAACATCATAATCTTACAGCTGCTAATTGCAGCAGAGTGGCGCCTTGAGTTATTTTTGTGGTCAGCATGAGATGGCATGTGACATTATATGTTACAGTAACCCTCAATGAGGCCTTTCTATCGTAAAGATTTTAATACAGAAAGAGGAGCAGGGGATGGGGGAATCTCCCAAGATCTCTTTAATCTGTAAGTACATTTTTCTTGATCACTATGCAAAATTAAGCTGATTTGATTATTTGTCAGATTTACTCCTTTAATACTAATGCACGGTGGTGTAACATATTAACTAGTTACTGCTTTTAAGGCAGTTCATCAAAATAAGTGTGTATTAGTTCCATTCTGACTATGCTGGGCTTTTGCCCGAGCGGAAAATGAGCGAATAAAAGCGAGAATTTAACATGATGAGTCATACCAATCATATTAAAAACTTACCTTTTAGGGAACACTTTAGGTGATATCCTGCAGCCCATATTTAGCAATGCTCTGATTGACATTGGCAAGAATTTTGCTGCATAGGAGCCATGTAGGGACTCTGGATTTTGGCCTGCTCTGTCTTTAAAATGCCAACAGCTCAGATGTGTTCTGAGAACCACAAAAAACTGATTTCTTTAAAAGAGCATTTTCTAATCACTACCAGTTTCTTAACAGCCTACGAATAGGCATATGCTCTTTCAGCCGAGAACGTGTATCAGGTTTCCTGGAAACCATCCCACTAGGGCATGACTATAGCTCCAATATAAGCAGTGAAGCACTTAAAAGGGGGCTAATTAGCTATTTGCTGTACTTGACAGTTAAAAGATGTATGCAAGCACAGAGAAAAGACTGCAAATATAGATATCCCTGATTATGTTATTGTCCAACATTTTAATTAGTTTCTTAGACCATCTTTGTGTAATGTAAAAAGGTTTTAAAAGATGTGATAGTAACAAGGCTGTGGTGTTTCTTTAACTAATCACCATCACTGCAGGGTGCTGGAAATTTTAAAGCACGTTTTATATGCTCAGTTCATTGAAGAATTACTTTTACTTCTACTGGCCTTAATTTTTCCTTTATTTGCAGAGCAGCAATGAGAAAGGTGTGATTTGATTCCACTAGTGTGCTGCCCAGAAGCCACGGCAGATGCCATTTTGGCATGTAAATCGTCTACAGAGGAGACAGACTGGCTGGTAACTACAAATAGGGGCAGATGATAAAACCTTTGGGCTCTGTCTGTAACTCTACAAGTCATTCACTGGCTGAGGAAGTAATGCAGCTTCTCTGAGACTCGTTTTAGCTACTCATAAAATTGGGGAATCATATTTAGCTGCAACTTGTGAGCATTGTGTGGCTTTATACCCCCTCACCCCCCAAGTTCTCTGAAAGCCTCAGATGAAATTTCGTCACAGTAAATTTTTGCTCCTAATTTCAGCCAAAACCAAACGCAAAGTTGTGTACAATGTGAGGCTAGCCAAGCAGATAAATGCATTAACCAAACCTTCTGAAACAAAAACATTTTGGACCAGGGTTTAGATTCCAGCAGGAATTAGGGCTCCTTCCTGGTTTACTGATACGGTTTTACAGGTTCACAACGATATGCAGTCACCTTGGCTATAAATCACTTTGCTGTGTTTCCACCAATGTCGCAGGAAAGAAGGATGTGACCCACGCCACGTCAAAATAATGAGGTATGCGGGTAAGCAGATAGGTACCAACAGAGTAAATAGCAGTACAGAAACCAGCAGCATTTTAAGCTTTGTTAATAGCGAGGGACCAGGTACATTAAAGTAGCAGACAATTTGTTCGATAAGCAATTGATATTTGACAGGCCAGTGACAGCCTTGTTGTCAGGAGATCACTGCTCCAGTCTCAGTATGTGACTTTAAAAACTTCACTAGGGGAAAAATTACAGTCAGGCAAGCGGCAGCAAGGCATAGCCTAAGGCGCTATCTGCCAATAACTAAGTCCTAGGGAAAACTGATTTGTGGCTTCTGATCACACGAACCTATAGCCTTCACTATTGACTAATTGTGGTTCATCTGGATGTAGATCTATCTTGGCTAACAAGAAAGCACTAGAGGTCTTCATTTAGCCATCGAGCTGAGTCTCTGGAGACATGTGTGCAGCTGTCTTTACCTTCTTACCAATCAACACATCAAAAGCTGCAGAATATATTTCCACTTTCAGAAATGCAAACTGCAAGTGAGATAAAGTTGCCAAACTAGACTTGAAAAAGAGTGAATGATTATGACTGTACTCCAAATACAAAAGATAAATCATTTATGACCTGCAGAACTTTGCTATCTATATAAATTTAGAACAGATACAATGGAGTCAATTTATCAGCTGGACAGTCACATCATTTTAATGTACCTGTAAAAGATTAAAACAATTTTAGGTGCCTTTTTTTCCTACAAAGGATCAAACTGGGGAGAACACAGGCAGACCAGGTGAATGCACATTCTCTTGCACAAAATGACTGTTGAATGATGCTGGCTTGGGTTTTTTATTTCAGTGAAGACAGTATAGTTAAAAATAATCTACTTGGTGCAAGGAAAATAAACTATTAATTACTATGCAAAGCATCCTACCTAGTCCAAACATTATGCTAAAATTGGACAAAATATTATCGAGCAGTATTATGGAAGTATTGGAAGCTAAAGCTACAGAAGAGACAGGGTCAGCAATTTTGACTTAAATCACTTTCTTGACTTCTGCTCAGGTTAGCAATTCATTCATCTAAAGGCAGTATTAGCAAGACACAGGACACCACCACTGAAGGAGCTGAGCTCCCTCATGTTCCATCAATGCTATCAGAGTTTAAAAGTCCACAGCAATTTTATGGCTCATTTATAGTTTTAATTAAAGTCCAGATTTAGGTCAAATTGGACTTAATAGGCTTCAGTCCCAAATGAGCAAGAATTTTGTGATGTCCACTAATCAAGGCAGGATCAGCCACTGCTGGATCTGACTCTCAGTCTCATAATATGAGGCGTACCCAAGCCACCACTGCTTTTTCTTGTTTGTACTGTCTCCGCAAGTCAGGAGAAAAGTTTTTCTTGTGAGATTTCTGTTTCCTCCTACTCCAGAAGAATGAAAGTACGGAGAGGTGCAGAGTCCTTGCAGGATTTCAGTATCACTGTGTGTCTCCTGCAGAAGGGAACTGGCAAATATTTTTGCCATTTAACATTCTGCCCAGTTAAATTGGGGTTTGCAACCTGGCAGAGAAGAGCAAATTGAGCACGTAAAATTAAAAGCAATGTAAAGATCCTCTTAGAATGTCAGTCCTGAAGATAACTTTGCTAATTTTTAGTTTTATTAATGGACACCTGTTTCTGGATTATCTATCTTGACCGAGATCAAAGGGGAAATTAAAACTAGCTGAGCAGTTTGGGACTAGGAATTATGAGAAACTTAGAGGGAGAGATGATTTAAATTTAAAGCCTGTTCTTCAGGGCAGATTGTTCTACATAGGTAAAGCAGAAAAACTTGTGTGTTTTCAAAGTTCTTTGGGTTTAACAGAATACACTGCTCCATCTGTCGAGGTGTACCTGTTGCTGTTTATTATTATTACCACCAATATTGATGTAGCACACAGATGTTTTTTTTTTTTAAGTAATATATATCTCTAACATTTCTTTTTGTTGGACTTCCACTGTGAAGCTTTTGCCCAATAGACCTACGATAAATGACAAAAGTTCTTACTGGCAGGGCAAAGAGTTCAGCCTGTTCCTGAAGCTGCCACATCCTCCTTGTTACAAGACCCTCTTTTCATGTTGCTTAGAATTTTGCAAAATTAACTCCCAAGGATAACATTTTCTGCATTGACATAGTTACTCTGGAAAATATCTCGAGATCTTGCCTCTTATCTTTGAAATACAGGAATGCCTCTATACTCAAGGCAGGGGTGGCTTGTTACCACTTTCTCAAAAATCCTTCAGTTGGCCAAAACGTAAAACTTTGTGAGGAAAAATAAAAAGTAAAGAAAATCACACTTCAGTACAGGGTCAGTAAAAATAGCTCTCACTTTTAAGAGTTTTTTCCAAGTGAAAACTCTGAAGATATCATCTTAGTGATCTCACTCTGGCCCCCACAAAAGACAGGATGGGTGCAAACCCAGGGCAATGACAACCTGGATGTGTATCTCAAATTTTCTCTCAAAGGGCTGCTTCTCTCCATGGCTGCTGCCAGGAACTGTAGTTGGGAACAGAGCATCACCAGCATTTCCCATGCTCCTTGTTACCACTCCTTGCTACTCTTCCCACTGCAGGTGGTGAGAAGCTGCTGGAGCTGGAAGCCAGCACAATGGAAAAATATGAGGAGGGATACATGGAGGTTGCAAAAAGGAGCCTAGTGGGCATGCAAGTGGAGAGAAGAGAGAAAAACTGTGATGAGTATTTTATAGACAATGGGGTAGGGGGAGGATATATGAGATTTAATGAGAAATTTGGAGCTAGATTTTTTTCCATTAGGAAACACTAGTTTATCAAGCCTGCAACTTTCCTGCAAAAAATGACAGTTTTCCTATTATGTTTCGTTCAGGAAAGGTTTCTCACCTCCCTAATGGAAATTTTGGAAGGAGAAAAAGGCCACGGGGAAAGGAGGGAAGGGGAAAAGAAAACTTATCCCAGAATAGCTCAGTGCTACAAATGTTTGCTTAAGCACTATGAGACTACCCTCAAAGGCCTAATTCAGACCTGGACTTGAACCTCAGCCTTCCATTTTCCACAGAAATATCCTAATAGCTGGTGCATTGGTTGCTCCAAGGACAGTCTTTTTTTCAAATGCTTCTACACAACAAACTGCTCTTTAATTAGAAAATGCTAACATTCCATATCCCTTTCTTACTCTATTTCCCCCTCCAAGCCTTATAATTGAGCTTTTAATGACACAAACATGTCTTGTTTTCTCAAGTTTCCCTCTCCTCACTCAATGTGCAGGACTGAGCTGCTCTGGAGATGCATCCAAGCTGTGAAGGCAACAGTTGTTGCTTCAAGACACCCTTGCTTCATCCATCACAAAAGTGACCAGGTCTGCAGAAAAGGAAGCTGACTACCACAGAAGATGACAAGAGGTGACCTCATCTCATCGTCAGAGCAGTTCAGCATCACATTTGAGAATTAGCTGCTTCTGAAATACGCATCTCTGAAAGGAAAACTTTCACAGATGGACACTAGGTAGGCATTTCTTTCTATCAGTGCACCTGAACACAGGCTGAAGGAGCTGATCTGCAAAATACACCACTACTGGGTATGCTTTGTATATTTTAAGTACATACCATATATTCTGAAGAAAAAGAAGAGTAAAACAAGTTCTGGATGAGGAGGCACAAGACTTCTTCAACTCTGAAATGTCAAACCTAAATAAAAGGTTGTTTCCATAAGAAGCAGGAGCTGATGATGGAACTGTTAGCTTACAAAGAAGTACACACAAAACAAGGAGACATGTTATTGTGTTTTCTCATCTTAACCTAACCCCTCTCAAGTTTCTTGGTACTTGTTTTGCAGACTGGATAGCTGCTTTGTGAACAAATTGCCTTTCTTCCCATTTGGAATTTGAACTCTCCTACTTTCTGGAGGAAATGCCCTGAATCCCTGAATCACTGTGATATTCTGTGGCAATTAAAAAGCAACTGAAGGAAATACTTGGCACATCATAACATTTGTGATATGCCTCATTTCTGAAAATATCTAAGCATAGAAGCCAGACTCTTGAGGCAGATCTGTGCAAAGTGCCTTTTTTTTTTTTTTTTTACTACTTCTGCAGCAATTTGAGAATTGGTTGGGTAAAATGACCTTTTCTTCTTTTTAGAGTTGCACATTTTTAAATTACTAGAGCAGAAATTTCGATAATAAAGACATAAATCTGTACATTTGTTATAAACGAAAACAATTATTTTTTAAATCTATTTGCAGAACTCTGACACTCCAGAGACATAAAACCCAAATAAAGTACATAAGTAAACTAAAAAGTAAAGCCCAGCTAACTTCACCATGCTAGAAAGGAGACTGTACAGTTTTGGTAAGTCCTTAGATTTCATCAAGGGAGAGTTGGAGAGCCTTCAGAATTAGAAAATATGGCAGCAGGCTGGCACATCCCGATGCCAGCCCTCAGGAGGATAGGTATGACAAAGACTGGCGAGCATTTGAAAATGGGTGCAGTTCTTTAGCTCTAGCAGATCAGATCTCCTCCACCTTTTCCCAAAGAGTCTTTAGGAGGCTGAAGGCTTCTGTAAATGCCTCTGCCAGGGATACAGCAGCCACACTCCTCAGTGGACACAGTTTATGCTTAGCTAATGAGTACAGCTGTGGTTAGACACGGCAGCTTGGTGTTCAATCCCATTTCTCCTGAGTTTGTGCCATCCTTTTGCAGGAAGCGAAGTCAACAGGGCCTAAAGTTCTTCAGGACTTCCTCTTTTACAAGCTGAGGAAGACACAGGATCGTGATTTGATACAAGGTTCTGTTTGCAATAACTAGGGCACACAAGAGGTTTCACATACAGATGCATGTTCCAAATAACTCCTCCTCTCTCTTTTCTTTTGCTATCCCAAGAGCACAGCTAAACAACTCCCCCCACAGGTGTTACTTCCCCCCCCCCCCCCCCATTAACAACAAGGTAACTCAAACACTTTCAGCACTGCAGACTAACCATAACATGAGAATGATTACTCTAATATGTGCCATGATTGATAAAACCTGAAGGCGTTACATCATGTATTGTTTCTAGAAAAAGAGTGAGTCTTACCCATAGTAACCCCAAACAAAAGCCTATTAAGTGGGATTGCCCCGAAGGTCTGTGGTAGGGCACGTTCCTCACGCCTGTGTGGTCAGAGGAACCAGAGGCCACTTGTTCACCCGTCTCCATCTGCATAACACACTGCCATCATTTCTCAGCAAGCCTCATGAAATCCAGAGCCCTGAGAAGAAAAAATTGGTCTAAAGCACAGAAACTGTTTATTTGACCGCTACCGCTAACATTCTAACGCTGTTTAGAATACATCAAGAGATTTAATGAGGCCACTACTAAGCGTTGCAACCAAAGAGATTAACTTGAGGACTGGTACAAGTGTCCTCAAAATCACACTCACCATGTGTGTATCACCTGCCTCATTTTTATGGGCTTCTCTCCTTTTTCCTTAACTCTGTTTACCAAGAAACATTTCATACCCCACAGGTACAGTTTTCCAATTATTTTCTGCCTTACGGATTAAGCACTATATAATAACAAAAAAGACACCACCTTGTTTGGTGAAGAAGACCTGTCTTACACTTTGCTAACATTATAGCCAGATTTCACGGTCATGGGAAAACAAAACACCCCAAATGGAGCAGTTATTAATTCAATAAATCCAGCTGCTCTCAGTGCTCTGGGCAAAAGGCAAAGTTAAAAGCAGCTGTTCATTGACGACATGTGCGACCTGACCAGGGGAAGGTAGCTGTTTTAGCACATCATCCACCACTTTGAAGGCTGACTGCACTCAATTTCTTAGACAATCTACACACCATTTTCAGTTCTGTACCTCCATAATTTATCACAACAATACCTCAAGCATACAGATGGGGGGGGGGGGGGGGCGGGGGAAATGAAAGCAATTTACAGTATCAAGATGAAAGAAGCTGGACGGCTCAAGAAGACCTACTATGTAAATCATATCCACAACTTAAAGGAATGTCACCATAATATTCTGGAATTAATTTTTCCAGCATTCCTATATAGGTCACACAAAGGTAAATGTAGTCTCCTCATCCCCCTACCACTATATCTGGAGTTGTTTATCAATATGTTAAAGAGGAAATTGATTCTGCCTCCCCTTTTCTACAAGGACAATAAGAACCTTATGTATAAAAACTTCTGATAAAAATAACAGCAATAGGTAAAAAATTAGTGTGCAACTTGTCTATATGTCTTCCCTTCAGATTTCTGGGCACACCTTTCAAAAGTTACCTTCATGTTACTCAAGATTAAGAAAGGAAAATAATCTTTTCCCACAAGCAGGTTAGATCACACACAGTGTATCCCATTCAGACATATCTCACCAATCCTAGCTAACTTTAAAAGCACAAAAGTTATGTGCAGTCTTCATAACATTTCTAGCAAATTAAATATATGATTTTAAACCCATTAGTTTTAAGTTGATTTCAAACACAGATCTATATTTTTGGACAGTTTTCTAAATTATAACTGCTAAATCTGTCTGATTAATCAAAGGTGTGTTCTCCAATGGGAAAATACTAATTTTCCTTTATAAGAATATTTGCAGATACAACTTTGCTTTTTTGTTGATGGTTAGGTAACCATCTTTTGCACCCAAATTTATTTTTCTGTGTTCAGCAGGTGCACCATGTAGCCTAAGGAGAGCCAAAACTGTGCATGCAAATCTCCTTACACAGTTTTCCCTCTGCTCTCAGTTATCAATGACATATTTCTCTAAGAAACCTCTGAATTTAACTACATTTATTGTGTGCTTCTCAGCACTTGAACTGCAATCTGTCTCTCAGTCTCTCTTTCCCCCAGGATTTACTTTTAAAGGTACAAGCATGTTAACAGTTTCAAACAGCTGCTATGGAAAAAAATCATCATGAATGTTTCCTTCTTCCTCCTCAATTGTGGATTTAAATCTCAAAATACACTGAGGCTGAGTTCAAGAAGCAGTTGCAGTTACAGGATTAACTCCAGACACCTCCTGCTCCAGCAGGCTCAAAGTTGGGGCTTATACCAGTGGAAAGGTGATACAAGAGATATTCATCTCTTGCTTTTCACACTGTGGGTCCTGACATTTTGGGTCAAGCAAACTTTTAACGAATGAGAAAACTATTTAAAGTTATATTTAAGTCTTTCTAAATATACTCTGTGTTTTTCTCTCCTTCCAAGAAATATATTTTTAGACTTCAGGCAGCCAGTTTTAAAGACAAGAGGCTTCTGAAAAGAACACAAACTAAGACTGTATTTCAGCAGAATATGTAGTACGTTTGTAATATGTGGTTTCATGTAGGAAAGGTAACCTGTTCCTATAAAAAAGAAACAGGGGATAACATATTAGCTCTTGAATGCATAATCCCCATATCTCAAACCATGCTTCACCTCAAATCATTAGACAACCTTCTGCATGCACAACAGTCATATCCCCACTGAATGTCTAAACATTGTATTTCTAATACCATCCTTCATGTAGGCGTGTGTGTAGACCCCATCACTCCCTACCCAAAGTACTTTGGACACAGGCTATTCAATTTAACATTACCATTACCTCATCATTCGTTTAGCCAAGAAGTATATAAAACTGTGCTTGCAATACTATGACTCCTTGCTGAAATTACCCACTCCCAGTTTGACTCCACCCTACCACAGAAACAGACTTAAAATTACAATTTGAATTTTTCTCATCTAGTTCTAACTTTGAATCTTCAGCTGATTTTCCCATGGCAGATCCCCTCTGCAAGACCCTATTAATCTTGCCAATAGTTAACTCTTAGCCCTTGGGCTACACATAACAATACCGCTGTATTTTGGGGGCTCATCATCACACCCCATTTCACTGAAGGCTCCACTGGGATAGACAGTGAGTGAATTGCCAGGTTTAAGGCTCACAATTTGCCACTTTACCTGGCTAAACAATGTTGGCCAGAGAATGCAAGTTGAACAGGGAATATTTCACAGTTCTTCCCTAAACACTAAAAGCTGTTCAGACAACATTTCTGGCTTTCTAAAAATCCCAGACAATCCAATGTCCCTCTTTGGTCTTTGCAACCATGCTAGTATAAAGAGTTTTAAAAGCACTTCTGTTAAAAAGCAGTGGATAACAACTTACTATACTGAAAAATAGTACGGTATCTAACAGATCTCGACACTGTAAAGTAAAAATCTTTCCATACAGTAAGTAGTCTTCTACTAGCAAGTGACTGAGTCAATACCATTATTCATACAGAAGTGGACTAATTGGTATGAATAAGGATGAAATTGTGCCTCAGTATTCAGCTTCCAAATGTGCATTAGTGTTAGCATTTTACTGACAAAAACACTATGGTTTAACCAAAGTTCTGTAAATGGACATATTTTCTTGCTATACATAATAAATCATTAATTTAAAAATTATCAATACCTTCTCCTTTGCTTTTGCATAGAGAAATACAGAAAATAAATTCTCACCTGATTATTTATCATAGGGCTATATTAGCTTGAACCTGCATTGGGCTGGGGAATGGTTTCAGTCACTTTCACCAATAGAAGGTTATGTTTCATGGTCCGTCACCTGCAGTAGGTCTGGGTAGACTGACTGGGTGAATCAGTGTACCTAGTGCACAGGGAGAAGGAAAGGGAGGAGCTGGCAGAGCTGCCATCACCAGGAGTCCAAAGAGCAGCGGGTCAAGACTGATTCACATGTTAGATTTACAGCACCTGCACTAAATTTGCACCCTGTCTGTTCAGGTATGAAGGACATTGAGCAACGCTTGGATGGTCATCTCTGAAGAAGGGAGGAGCTGGTTGTATATATACAATGAATCTGATCAATACCAAGTCCAACACGGCTCAGGGGCTTGAAATTCGCTCTGTATTAGCAGTGCCTATGTCTGCAGGGTTTTCAGACCATGCAGAAATGCTGACTTTGCACCCAAAATTTTGGCTAGATGAAGATATCTTGCTCAAGCAGGTAGCAACAAACATGTCATCATATTCTGCAAGGCACATGGCACCTCTTGTATTGTACCACATCACCTTACCTGCCTGAGTGCTAACAGGACGGTAAAGCTGCTCAAGTCAGACGTTTTAACATGACAAAGTTTGTGATATGGGGAAAGGCAATCAAGGGTGGAGAGAGGAGAAACAAGTGTTTGTGGCAGCCACTAGAGTAGGACACGAAGGTTTATGGCACTGGACCCAGAACTTCTGTCAAAGAGCTGAAGCCAAAAAAATATTGGTACCACACTCCACCTAATTTTGTATCATGCATTGAAGTGGTGTGAATCTGTTTCTCCCTGTTCCAAATCAACCAAGACTGAAAAGAAAGAAAAGGAGGAGTTTGGATTTGAGGCAGCTCCTCAGGCCACCGGGGTGCTGATACAGCGTAAGCTTCCCTTGCAGTGCTGCGGGAGCTGGGAGGGAGCGACGGCCGCTGCCCCCAGCTCCTGGTCGAGCCTAGGCAGAGGGGACGAAGGGCATGGCACAAGCTCTTCTGGGAGTCTGCTTCACCACTGTCCCAGCATTTTTAACTTCTATAGCTGCAAAGCAGAAAGCCAGAAAATGTGCACACAGCGTAACTCTTGTACCATGCTGTCCTTTAGGAGCTCTTCTGCTGCAATAGCATTCAGAAGGGAGGGAAATACATTCCTTTCTTCTTAGTTTGTTTTCCCACGTGGTGATTGTTACCACTCATTTTCCATGTTCTTGGGCTTGGGCTTTTTTCATCTTTCACCATCCTGTATATTTTGGATATTCCCTGTCTCAATCTGGAACAAGTAGCAGAAAAGTCTTTGTTGCTTGGAAACTTCTCAAGTTCTTATTATGCGATTCACAGCAAAGATACCTGTATAATTTGTATTATAATCATTGGCAAATAATCACACCGTGAATGTTGTATTCCTGCTGTCTTAGGGTAGCTGTGAAAACATAAAGGAGGGAAAACAACTTAATAAGGAACAGGGAAAAAAAACCCACCGTCATTTGTGCACCTTAAGTACTAACTGTTGGAGAAAAACTCCAGCTGCAGTAGATTTTGTAATATAAAAGTTTCCCATGCAAGTTCAGAAGACAGAGCTTCTGCTCAGGCAGTTTTATAAAATTAGTAATCAGTGCTCCATGTCTATAGTCTGGACTCCAGTTGTAGGACAAATGCACCTCATTATCACAGCAACATTTATTTTTATTTCTAATTACTCTTCTTCTTACAAATACAATCAAATGGCTGAAAATCAGCATTGCTTTTGTTCTTCTGTTGTATCAGCCATTGTAGTACAAGGGGAAGGAAGCTGTGACACTCATGCAATCTCACTTTCGAGGGACGGGTCCTTCTAAGGATGAGGAAAGAAAAACACGG
This sequence comes from Pelecanus crispus, assembly GCF_030463565.1. Classification (NCBI taxonomy): domain Eukaryota; kingdom Metazoa; phylum Chordata; class Aves; order Pelecaniformes; family Pelecanidae; genus Pelecanus; species Pelecanus crispus. The sequence goes on from NC_134646.1 coordinate 27,132,486, forward strand.
CTGCATTTGGTGGTGTATGTGGTACTAACATGAAAAATAATCTGCTTTTTCTACTGCTGACTGAATGCTGTGTGGGATCCTGAGCAGATACAGATTAGTGTATGTATTTGTACTTTATAATTACTGACAAATAACTCCCACTAGCTCATGACAGCTGATGGGCAGTGTCACAGTAAATGACAAGGCTTGGCTCCTCTATTACCATCAGTTTAAATTTGGTGTTTTTTTCCTGTGTGAGCTTTAAAAAAAAATTTCCAAGCATTTAAATTATGCTTAATCTGATATATTGAATGTCCCTGAAGACTTACTCTATAATAGCTTGCTTTAGAATGATACACTAACTCCTTCCCCCCCACACACCATTTTTCCTTTTCTTCTAAATAATAAATTTCTTTAAAAAAAAAAATAGAGCGTGAGACAGAAAGCTTATATTTCAGGGAAGAATGGTGCGAGGGGCCGGGGAGGCCACATAATTGGGTGTGATGTGTCAGTTTCTCTAGTGACTGTAGGGACTATTCTGTCATCACTTCCGCAGTGCGTAAGTGAGAGGGCTGCACAAATCCCCGTGTCTCCCGTGACTTAACCAAACACTGGAGTCTCCTCTAAGAGAAAGTTAGTCAGGAGGTGTGCAGGTGGTTTATACATTAGCAAAGAAAGCAAGGGGGTGGGGGGGTGGGGGGTGGGATGTGAGAGAAAGGCAAAGGATGAGATAGTGTGACATAAAAAGAAGAGGAGCTTGCCAAAACCAGCATATTCATACTGTTTTTTCTAAGAGAATTGTACTCCTAAAAATAAAATAATTAAAAATTTTTAAAAACCAACAATCTAAAGCTACCCTAGCTAAAGGTACCTATAGCTTACTTTACAGCTTTGGGCTACTCTGTAAACACAGCTTTTTCATTATTTCTCTAGTTACTTTCTCTTCCCTAAAGGGAAAACAGAAAAAACTAACAACGCATCACACTTCACCTAACTTCTGAGCAATTTCTGAGCGGGCAGATAAACACAGTCAGTAGTTAAGAGACACTGCAGCTGTAGTCCTTTCTCCCTAAACCTTCCTAAGAGTTATCCTATCAGTCACAGTGGGCAGGATTCATCCCCACTACCTTAGGTGGTAGAAATGCAGACCTTCAGGTTGGAGCTAGTCATCTCTTTATATTCAAAGGAAAGAAATAGGCAGATCTACAGGATGCTTCATCTGACAAATTTTAGATATCAATCTTAAAAGAAGAAATGCACCCTAAAAGGGCCATTTTCTTTCCACAGATTACAAAAGAGTATAGACTCATAGTTCAGATGCGGACATCTACATATACAGTGCATATAGTCTCACTGTATGACGATGACTCAATGGCTTCTTGTATGAGAGAATGAAGCATCAGCATCCGAAGAAGCAAATAAAGAAACCACTAGTTTGTTTATTTCTGTTTTAACAAATTAACACTTAAACTATGCCCAGTTCTGTAGAAAAAAAGGATCATATGCTGTACTTTGGTTCTGCTATACTCCTCCTCTGCATTTCTGCTGCACTCAGTTAAACTGCAGTCCTCACTGTAAGCCATGGTCATGATCCTTCCCCTTTCTGGGTCTGGAGCCCTAAAGGTCTGAGTAATGAAAAAAATCAGAAAATTAAATTAAGTTCACTGCATGCCTACTGGAACTCAGTTACATAGATTTTCTCATATAAATGTTGTTTCTTTGTCTTTGGAAACTGTCCCGCATCAGAAGGAGTGGTATGTATTAATACAATCCTAATTTTATTTTAGGCACACAATATATGTTCCAACCTGTATCGAATCACGGACCAGCAATGCTTTTTTGCCAGTTTCCCATGTACCTAGACAACTTCTGATTTGGATAGTAAACTGGACACACACTAAGAGTAAGAGTTTATACGTGGGCCCTGTAAGTAGATCAACAAGGCAAATCTCCCCTATGGTACGATTCACTGCTTTGTATTACCAGTGAAGTTGGCACTGCAGAAGTTCACCCATACAGTACAAGCTGTTTCAGAGCCCCTGCACCTGAAACAAGAATTCTGCTTACTTGTGCCTAACGCTGCCATGATTTATATATACATACATGCAGTAAATCCTTCAAGTTTCCAGAACAGAGAAAATTAGGGATGTACTATCATCTTTGCGATGCCTAACTTGTGTTATAAACTTCTACTCTGTGGACCGATGCTATTTTTCACAGGGATCTAGGAACAGGTTTTCAGGGCACCATCAGCTTCTCTGAGTTCCATGCCTCACACACAAAGGCAACCGCACAATAAAAGGTAACAGAAAGATTTACAGATTATGAGGTCTATGCAACTCTGTAACCAGTAACAAACCAAGACCCAGTGTAAAGGGAAAAAAAAAAAAAAAAAAAAGTGATAGAAAGCCACAGAAAGAAAATAGCAATGTATCATTAATATTTTAGATCTTTGAAATAAGAGGAAATGTATAAAAGGAAACAGTAGTATGTGTGTACAGTGTGGGTCACATCTCAGACCTGTTTCAAGGCAGAATAATCTCCATTGTTTGAAAATCTTTCATGCTAAAGCTGGGGGAAAAAATCATACCCAAGAGGTTATCTGAAAATCAGACTCCTAATAAATTTACCATATGTAAATTATTTCAGATATGACTAGAAATGACCTGAAATAGCACTTGAAGCTCAGAACTAAAGCTAGCCTGAATGCTCTGATTCAAAACAAGCCGATAAATTTGGTTTACAATCCTTATTTTTTCTGTGTGTTTTTATTATTAGGATGGGAATCAGGGATGCAAAACACCAAAAGAAAAAACTTTTTGCAGTAATAATCCTTTGACCAGGACCAGGAAGCATGAGAAAACTTATAAGAAAGTTTGTTCTCAGGAGAGGAACTCCATCTTCATTGGAGCAAACAGCATCTAGCCACCAAAGCTAAAGCAGGTACATGAGAAATACCATAATGAGCACAGCCTTGTATCTTGCAGTATTTGAAAGGCTTGCATTTGAAGAGCATGCAAAAACAGAAACAGATTTTCTTTCTACTCTCTCTGCATTATATATTAGATTATTATTGCCATACGTGAGACCTGTGGAATTTGGAAAAGAGCTTTCTTTATGGGCATGACAATGAATAGGATGAGCTCCAGAAATACTATGCCGTAGGGTACATGTTCTGGGACAGGTGTCCCAACCAAAGAAAATTTCTTATTTGACTTTGCTAGTCTGAAATGTACATTAATCACCTGACAGGGTCACTGCAGAGATCATAGGATTTATTAGTTCAAACATCAAACATTTATTAGTTCAAACATTTCACATACAATAGGGCAGAAAATTATTAGCTTCATATTATATACATGACTATAAGTGTCCTATTTGGCTTGTGAGTCTGCAGCCACAATGGAATTGAGAAGTGGAAAAAACCTAACAGCAATAATGCCTTAAAACACATTATATATGGGAGATTTTCCTTTGTTTTTGGAAAAAACCACAAATGTAGAACACACAATCAAATCCTTTGTTTTAAATGACATAATTATTAATTTCACTACAAAGTGCCTCTAAGTGAATTTCTTTTAGAACCAGAAGTATTTAGGCACTTAGCAATTTTTTACTTGCAAATTCTACAAAATAGTGATTTCTTTTCATTTCTGAGTTTAACAGGAGAGAAGTCTGCTTGACTCTCCCTCACTCATTGTCATCTTGCACTTAACAGCCAAACTCTGTGTGTGTGAAGGGACTGTGAAGAAGGCAGAAGCTATAATTCATCAGTATTAATACAGAACAATGAAACAGAAGAGAACTATATGAAATTTTTTAACCGAAACTACAGGCCACAACTGGTTGTGTTTCCCTTCATGAAATTTCTATTTTATATATATGTTTATATCTATAAAAAGCAGTTACAGTCATTTTACCATTTAAAGCAGAAAAGGTTTGGTCTTATAGTATTTTTAGAAGTTTATACTCCATTTTTAATATATATATATATGTACATCTATTAATGTTTATATTGTTAACCCTCTTGTTTAGACTAGGGATTTCCAGTTTCCATAAAGCTGATGCAGGAAATATTTTTAAAAAAACATGTTTGAATAATGACTTTTGATAGACGCGCTTTTCTAAAAAACTACACCAGTAATGAGAATTTACTGATCAAAGTTGCGAGGCTGAGTCTAAGTAACATGGGAGTGAAGAAATAGCAATCAAAACATGCAGTTAAATAAATACTTTGAAATTACTCTTAGTTTCCTAACCAAGGCTATTGAATTGCGTATAAAGGAGTTACAGATGATAGAGAGCTTCAGGGAGAACTCAGTGCTATTCAACATCCTTAACGAGACAAGGATTTCCAATTTTGAGGAATCAAATTCCCATGTATTTTATTATTCTTACTGAAGCAGCAGCCAAACAAAACGGCAGACAAGCTGACATACTGCCCACAACTCAAACCAAATGTAAGGTCTGATCCTCCAACTTAGAAGCCATCCCATATCTTCACAAAGATCTGGGGCAGAAGTAAAAGTTTATCTGAGCAAGATGAGTACTGACTGCAAAGCAAAGCTACATGCAGGTTGACCAACCCTTTAATTAAATGTGTCTGTGTGCTCAGTTAGAGCAGAATTAGAAATGGATCTCTGGGCCAGGTAAACTGACTGGATATACCTTAATTAAAAAAAAAAAAAAAATTATGGGGTCCTTGCCAAAAGTTTTTAAGGTAATCTGTTGAAGAGTAAGATATAAGGCCATGTCATTGGGAAAAAAAAAGTTTGAAATCGGAAAACAGACTTTAAAAGAAACCCAACTTTCACAATGGAGGGCAGGTAGTGGAATCCCATGGGAATCTGCGTGGTTCAACCCCCTCATAAATGACCTTGAAAAAGAATCAATTTTGATATGACAAAGGTGCTTGACACCACAAAAATTAATCATCTGATTGTAGAAAGATTTCATGATGATGAGATTAGGAAAAAAAAATTAGGGTCAATAAATATGAAGTAAAACACAGACAGAAAAAGCAATCCCAATTATATAGTGATAGATACTAAAGTCAGGTATCAGGAAAGCAACTGTGGATACTTTACGGACAGTAAACACCAGCTCTATGTGTGGCAAAGGAACAAAACAGCAAACAAATTGTTCAGAAATGTTATGTAAATAATAGAGGACAAACAAAAAAACCTATTATGCTAATGTAAGTCATTGGTGTAGCAGCCACTTCTTGAGTACTGGATGCTGTTCTGACCTCCCGAAAATATAGAGCTTCAAAAGACACAAAGAAGTATACCCAGGATAACCAAGAATGAACAAAGATACACGAGCCACTCTGTAGACAGAGAAATTAATTAGACAGGGACCCTTCAACACTGTAAAAAGTCAGGTGAGAGAGAATTTGTTCCCTGTTTATGTTCTCAAGTAAAAAATTCCACTGTGTCTCACAACAGAAGAACTAGGGAATATCAAATTAAATTGTTAGGCAGTCCATTTAAAATAAGCACTTTACCAGGAACCCTTTTTTTCAGATAATACATAATTAAATTCGTTGTTTAAACTAACTCATTGCTACATCATGCCACAAGTGTACATAGAACTAAAATGCAACTGGGCAAATTTATTGAAGAGAGGACTATTAAGGGCACTAAAATACAACAATATGGTAAAGCCTATAAAAGGAAATCTCTAAAGATGGAAAATATTCTCTACAGGACATGTTCTTATACCCTTTCCCTAAGCTACCAGCCACTGTCAGAAACAGACTAATGGACAAAATATACTTCTGGTGTGATTCAACACAGTAACTCTTATGTTCTTACACCAAAACACCAAGGAAACAAGATTTTTTTTGTCTAGTGGGATGGAAGAAGAACTAGGTAGTAGAAAACACTGACAAAAACATTTATATTGGCTAGAAATAAATAAATTCTATGCATTTCCACCATTTTTGTTTAAAATACTTCAGTTTAATGCAAGTTAAGAAACTTGCATTATGTTCAATACAAATTCCATGAACGTTCAATTCGCTTTGAACTAGTCTTAAACACAAGTAAAATTCCTCTTTCTCTAAAACTGAAAATCTCTATGGGGTTGCAAGAATAGATTAGCTGTAACTAATCTGTACTGGTTTGATGGTTGTCCTTAGGTACCTACTTCTTTCTTAATTGTCCATGGTCAGTAAATTACTGTGCTGTCGCAGAACAAGAGAAATTCTAGCATTTATTTCTGTATTATTTTATAATACTTCATAAAAATCTGAAACACTAATGTAGCTGGTTGATGCATGTTGAGCATGCAAGGTAAGATTTAAAGTCATTACAAGAATTGTTTTATTCTTGAGCTACCTTTTCTTGTACGCTAATGGAAGTTACAGAAGATCATAATTTTAGCTTAAAAACCCACTAATCCTGGAAAATTAGAGAAATCAGCCAAGGCTTTTTCCATTGACGTATGGCTTCCAGACCTCGGAGAGGCTGAACATGGAAGCAATCTGTCCACCCTGTAGCAATACTCAGTCTGATTCATCAGAAACTCTTTTCCTATTCCCTGAGCTTCCTGGGATCATCACTACTCAAAAAGACTGACAGGGTTTGGTCATCATTCAACACTGAAGCTGCTTTGAAGTGATAAATGTCACATTTTTACCAGTTACTTCAGTTTCCTCTGAGTAAAACCTTCTATCTTCAGTGACTATTTGCAATTTGATGTTTAAATTATTTCATTACTTCTCCATGACTTCTCTTTTGATAGGTCTAGTTACAGTATCTCTTTTTTTTTTTTTTTTTTTAAAAAAATCCCTAATACATAAGCAATTTCAAGCTACTTAAAGAACCCAAAGTTATAGATATTGGTACAAAGTTGACTGTGGTCTTTGACACTACAAATACTCTCACAGGACTTTCTCTTTTCCTCCAACACACTTAAAGTGATACTATTTCTTTTTTTATTTCACTCACCTTTTGATTTTCTAAAACTTTCACAGTTTTTACTACTGTTACAAAATTCTTTTTTACAGTGAGCACAATTATTGCTTACTTTCCTCATATATCAATAATGACATTTCCATGATATTCCACAGCTGAGATAGTCACCTGTCTACCAGTCTAGCCCTGTAAAATGCAGAAGGGGCCAAGAGTGTTCAACTATGAGCTCTATAACTTCATTTTCATCCCAACTCATCTTTTCCACTAAGGAAAACTGTACCCCCACTTCTCTCCAAATGATGTCTTTTCTGCAGCTTCAACCCTGAAGAGGCATTTTGCCTTATTAACCATTTTTTGTGAGTTAAGATTTTCAGAGTCAGGATGTGCATGAGCAATTCTACCATTTAGTTCTTATTGCCCTTTATACTAAGGGAATTTCTCCTACTTTTTTCTTTCTGTAATGTAAGAATCGCTTTGTTACATGAGACCAGTGGTCCCGTCGGTATCAATCACAAAAAGCCTTTGCTGAAAGTTGTGGGGAAACTCTGTGCTATACGACCTTGTAACGAGCTATCAAGTAGGGAAGTTTCTTCCTCACTTACTTCAATTAAAGGTTGACTTATATTCTGAAGCTTGAAGACTTAAATCCCTGCCCTAAAATGTTTTCTGACGTAAGTCTGGAAACTTTTATTACTGACATACATTTCCATGAAACATTATTTTAAAGGCAGAGACTCTAGGATGCAGGAGAACACAACAGTTATATACACATCAATCTATAGCATATAATGTGGCATTGGAAATAACAACATTTTTATATGATGCTCTAAATGAATAACTTATGTTAGGAATGAGACTTGTGAATGTTATGCTTCTTGCAGAATTTACTTTTAACACATCAACAAACATAAACATTACCTAAAGCCCCTTTCAAATAAAAGGAATGCAATTCTAACAATAGTTAAAAAAGAAGGTAGTGAGTTAAGTGTAGAAAGGTTTAAAAACAGGAATGAGTCTTACTGAGACATATTTTATTAAAAATACAGAAATGAACTTTAAAGAATTTTAATTATTCACAGAGAAGATTCTAGCCCAAGTGTGTATTAAAGTACTTTCCTCTTATTAGCTTTTGCATTCCATTAATTACTTTCTTAACTATTTCCTCACCTTAGCCACGCATCAAGGAAGCCTGCTTTCAGTTTTCCAGTAAGGATGAAGGAGATCTGCACAAATATATCCCGGCAGAATAAATGCATGTAATTTATTACAAAAATTGAATAGGAGGGAAAAAATGCCTTTACCTTATTTTCCATTTGGCCTGAAACAACGATACAGACTGGACCATGCAATTAAATTATCTGCTGAGACCAAACATTTCCTGTACCGTTTTTCAAGAAATGACCTGTCTTTCACCCTCTTCTCTTCCCCTTTCAGCAGTGTTATTCCCAATAAGTAACTATTGGCATTCAAGAGTCTGTATTTACGGAGAGTTACCACACATACTGTCAATCTGAACTGCCACTATTATGTCCGTATCTATAAGCAGGGAAAAGTCTGAAGTGTCAAGTACTTTCCGCATGTATCTGCTTGTAGTATGTGCAAATACGTGCATATCCCCCCTTTTAATGCTATTTTTCCTGTATTCTAAGTGAATTTGTTTTGATTTGGCGTTGTTTACTTACAATGGTTTTCTGAAAACTGTGCAGCTTCACAGGAAACCAGAGCTGCAAAAGTTATCCTCACATAGACTTTTTTTTTTACGCTTTTGGTTTTTTTGGTTAATAATTAGTAACTGTACAAAATAATGATATAAACTAAAATAAAGGAAGTAAATATTCTCTCTCTTTTACATTTTGATTGGCCAATTTTTGTAACTGTGTACCTATACCATAGTACAGTATGACTGCCTGCAGACACACCGAACATTTTGAACAGGGAATACAAAGAAATATGTTTAACAGCCCAGAGAAGTAATCATCGAGCAAATCACTCGTATGGTAGTTACAGTTACCATCTATTTTCCATGAAGCACAGGGTAAAGCATGTTAATGTAAAGTACAGATATCACAACGCAGTGTAGTATTACACCGTGCAGCGAGAGCCCAGCAGTCTGCCTCTGAGCTGCGGCAGTCTGAAACCGTGCACAAGTGCTTACAGCTGCAGTGACATGGTGCTAAGCATGTTTTAAGACTAGTCCCAGTCGAGCGGCATCTTATCCAACCAGAAACAATCCCACAATCCAGCTCTTTTTAAGTGATCATCCTTGTATCATAACAGATTAAGGTTGCAGCTACTTTGGATTATGGTTAATCTAACCTTTATCCATTCACATCTTCACCTGAAACTTACAAGGACCACGAGTCAATTGCCAGGGCATAATTCACAATGACACTGATCTCTCCTTCCTCACTCTAATTATCTGGATTAAGAATAACACTTTTGAGTAATTATTTTCACATTGGATAAACATTAAGCTTTCCTGGATTTATCTGAGCTTTTTCTTAACATGAAATAGATCCGAGCAGGCTTATAAGAACATAACTGACAGCGGTGACAGCTTAATCAAGGAAACCCTAAACAACTAAAACAATAGGCAATGTTTGTTTCACATTGTTTTGAATAATTGAGAACCAGAAACTTGATAACCCACTGGCAAACTCTCTACTGAAAGACCAGAGAAAAAGCAATATCCAGGCAGATCAATTACAGTGACTTGTATTGTCTTAATAAAGATGCAAAATTTTCTCCGATGCAGTACCAGCTCAGAAGCAAACAGGAGTTTACCAGTTGCAGAAAATGTGCAAGCCCACAAAGCTGCTGATTTACAGGACTGGTATTACAGAGAGAAGAAAGAACAAACTATATTACCAGTTTGCTAAAATTATAATTAAAATGGATCAGATACCAGCTGTATCACTTCTGATGACAATTTCTGAAGAAACTGCATTGTCCATCTCAGGCTACACAGACTCCCCAAAATTGCTATCACAAGCAGGCTAGAAAAATCTTCCAACCTTGTCTTTGAAACTACCTAAGATCATATACAATTACACACTAAAATCACATCACAGAACCCAATTACACTTTGGCTTTGCAGATCCACAGATAACCTCTTAAAGAGCAAACTCCCTTACTGTGTCGACCCCTGACCTCAAGCTCTTTTTCCAATCTTCAGCAGCACCACATGTTTCTTTCCCAGAGAGAGCCAGGACTTGGAGCCGCAAGGTTTCACAGGGGTAGCAAGTGCTCCAGCTATCATAACTTTAAGGTTAAGGGAGCACACTGCTAATATCTCATTCACGAACTTTAATGCATTCCTTATACTACTATTTAATTTAGTTTGAACATTATTTATGAAGGAGTTTTCGGTAAGTATTTTTCCATTTGTTGGAGGCTTTTAATAATTTATAAGTAATAATTTTATTTGGCTCTTAAAAGGCTTTAAAATGTTATGCATCAATTGAATACTTTAACAGGCACTGGAAGTTGAACCACAAACAAAGAAATGTATTTACATCTTAATTTTAGGAATTATTTTAGAAATTGATCAAATAAGGAGCACAGAAGATTTTGTTTAATAATTTGACTTCCCTGAGGCTCCACAATAGCAATCACACCACTGGGACTTTCTCGTTTCACACTTAGCAATAATAAATAGTAAAAGTAGGCTTTCATACTGGTTTATGGTTTCTGTGATTTCTTCATCATGTCAAGAGGAGAACAGGAGCTACAGCAGAACATCATGAGTTGGCTCCCAAAAACCAGAGGACAAAACACCACAATTCTGGGCACTTAACTGTAGCTGGGGCAAAATAATAATAGTGATACCCGGTGCAACACCTTTCTCTGTGAATATGCAAACCCTTGCTTACTTGGAACTATATTCTCTATGTGTATGTATAGTTATCTTAATGAGATATGAACAGCATCCATTAACTGGTGAATACTGACGTATACTCATCTGCAAGTTAGTGGCAACTTACCTTGATGACAGGCAAGGACTCTTATACTTCAGATAACTTACCACTCCCAGCTACATATATATATATATTGAGACTGTGTATATTTCTGCGATATTTTAAGCCTTCATCATCAAAAACATTGACATTCATCTCAGGTGTTCAATATGCCCTCTACTTGTTGACCATAACTCACTTGAAAAACTGTTCTTCCTTGCTATTATGACTTCTCCTGCAATGATTTCTCCAGGCAACATTTCCTACTATGCTAACTTAAAGAAATGATGGAGGAATTGTGTAGGTTGGCCAGCTCCTTTTCTTTCCAACAAGACACAGTCTATTGCTTACTGACTGACGTATTACCATGAGGGGTCATTTGGCACTGTAGCCATACTGCCTTAAATCTTTTTTTTTTTTTTATTGAATTCAGGGTCTCTCAAGTGTTCACTCAGCTGCTTTTACTGGATACCAAAAACTGTCTCCTCATGCACTTCTTAATACTTCTTAAGAGAGCAGAAGGGACCCAAAGAGTTTGAAATGATCCAAGAACTGAGAGACATGGAGATACCTCCTGGTGTGATCATGGCACTACTAGAAAGTGTAACTATAGTGTGCAAAGTAAGTGTAACTATAGTGTGCAAAATAAGCATAACTAGTATGCAAAATCTTCGCAACTGAAAACCCTGAAAGCTGTTATGGAATGGTTGAGGTTGGAAGGGATCTCTGGAGGTCATCTTGTCCAACAAAGCGGACATGGTACAGATAATTTGTGGGTGTTTTGACTACACATTTTTACTTGGAAAACATCCTGATTGCAGCAATTAAGACTGTATCTTTTTATTTGAGACCTATTTCAAAATAGTCCACATCTTAGGAATCTAAAGTCTCCAGCAGTTGGTACTAATTCCTACCCAGCTCCTAGATCTTTACTTTAAGCAACAGCTCAACCATCCTGTATGAATGCTAACTTTGAAATCTTTTGCTTCCATGCCTTTTTTTTTTTTCTTCTAATCAGTGTTACTACATTATTAGGTAGATATCCTACCTCTTCTTTACATTCCTATAAGATCACCCAGGAGCATTCACTGACTAAAAGGAATACATCCACCAGTAAGTATGCTTCTTAAATTTGCTCTTAACATGAGGCAATATGTAAATATGATGGAAAGCAAGGACAGACTTTAAAACAATCTTGAAAACTGGGGAAACTCTCTAAAAATTAGTTAGGCAAAATGTAAGGTAGATACAAATAACTGACTGCACAAAAAGACAATGAGAAATAACTGGTTAAGGGGCGCTTCTCTGTTGTGGACCAATTTCAGAGAGCCCAAAGACAAGAAAGAATAATTATTACCAATGTGAAAAACCAAGAAATTCAGGAAAATCTGAAAGAATTTTGGCTGGAAAGAGAGGTGGATTATTGGTCTTCAAATAGCTGAAGAGATTATTCTACTCTGAGTTTTTGGTGGGTAGGTAAAGAGCTAGGTGACTAAAACTACTTTAATAGACTAGACATTGGAAAATGTAAAGATAGTGAAAGAATACAGTAGACCGTTTTGAGGAGTAAAGCATCTCCCTCACCGGGGATCATGGAGAGTAGGTTAGACAAAAGTCTGTCAAGAACAACGCCATTATAGCTGACTCTTCCGTGCGTCAGAAAAAGAGAGTACATGGCGGTATCTTTTAGCCCTATTTTCAAAGATTACAATGCGATTCTATTTGAGAACATGTGCTGGTTTTGGCTGGGATGGAGTTAATTTTCTTCATAGAAGCTAGTATGGGGTTGTGTTTTGGATTTGTGCTGAAAACAGCGTTGATAACACAGGGATGTTTTAGTCACTGCTGAGCACCACTTGCACAGAGTCAAGGCCTTTTCTGCTCCTCACCCCACCCCACCAGCGAGCAGGCTGGGGGTGCACAAGAAGCTGGGAGGGAACACAGCTGGGACAGCTGACCCCAACTGAATAAAGAGATATTCCATATCATATGATGTCATGCTCAGCATATAAAGCTGAGGGGAGAAGGAGGAAGCAGGGGATGTTTGGAGTGGTGGCATTTGTCTTCCCAAGTTACCATTACATGTGGTGGAGCCCTGCTTTCCTGGAGATGGCTGAACACCTGACTGCTGATAGGAAGCAGTGAAAGAATTCCTTATTTCGCTTTGCTTGCATGTGCAGCTTTTGTTTTACCTATTAAACTGTCTTTATCTCAATCCATGAGTTTTCTCACTTTTACCCTTCTGATTCTCTCCCCCATCCCACTGAGGGGGAGTGAGCAAGCAGCTCTGTGGTGCTTAGTGGCTGGCTGGGGTTAAACCGTGACAGAATGAAACATCAAGTGTCCTTACAGGCCTGGTGAAAAGTATTTTTAATCAAAATTATTTTTCCAAATAGCAAATTAATTTTTGACTGGGTATTTTCCCATAGATCATGTCTGCCTTCTCCATAGCACATTTCAGACTACGGTTTTCACTGGATTTATAATATTTTTTTCTGACTAAGGCAGCTGTGATTTCTAATTGAAACATTTTCCCCGATTTTGTTTCCATGCTACATTCCCTAACTCTGTTTTCTACCTCAAAAATTTTCCAGTGTAGACCAATCTTTTTCACTTAATTAATATAAAGAAAAGAATTTATAATGAAGATGCTTCATATATGCTTTGTTTAAAGACACCTATGTGCAAATATGGCCACACAATACCCCATGCCTAATTCAAATTTATTCATTCTGACATTCTACGGTGGAAAACCAAGTCAAACCTGAGTTTTGGCTAAACAAAACCAGCTGGGGAACTGCTTACTTTCCCTGAAGATGCCAAAGACCAAACCAGTCTGTTTATGGCCAAACACTATTTGCAATCAACAAAGCATGTGCTGAGGGAATGCTGATGGTTTTTTCTTGCATTTATAGGAAAAGTTTGTATTTTCTGCAGGACAAAAATTATTTTTTCTCCTGCCCCTCCTTTCACACTGATTTTCCACTGGAAAAATAAAGAATTCTCTGACCACTTGCCATCAAGACAGACATTAGGAAACTAAGAGAAACTAAGCTAGAAAGGATGAACAGCT